>NC_058091.1:185086136-185389166 GCF_020171115.1 Neogale vison | reverse complement strand
CCTTTTTTGTGCAAAACTGGGGTTGTCCTATGTTGCCTTCAAAAAATCCTGCCTCCTCAAATTGTCACTAATTAGTGTTTGTGAGAGTTGAAGATAACTGCAGGCAAATATCTCATGTTAGCTGTGTTTTTTAAGTCTGGGGATAGGACTTTAACCCACTGAGCCACCCAGACACCCAAGGGGATAGAACTTTAAAAATAAGATAAACCACCATAATATCTCTGAAAGGAACACAAAGTTTCTAGGATCAGTTTTATAGGTTGCTTTTGAGTTCCTGTAACTTCAGTGCTTAGATTTTTGTTTCAAAACTAGAAATATAACAATGAAAAAAAAGTTAAGGTGACATGAGGCAAAGGACAGAGTTAAAATTGTGTCTTTTAAAGCTGCTGATGTGAAATTTTAGTTTTTCCTTTATAAATATTTAGTGACAAAGTCTTTTTTCCTCTGGAGTAAGGTAAATATGCCACTCATCCAAAAATGACTACACAGGGGGTGAAATTATCCACAAAACTTAGCTCGGTATGAGTCTGAAGTAATGACTTCCAAGGGCAATTAAGCTTATGAATCTAGGTTTTCTGCAAATCCTATGTATTTGTATTTACAGTTTAATTTGTATATATTAAAGGGTCAATGATTTTTAAAAAAAGGATATGTTGTGTAATTCATGTTTCTATGAGGAAAAAAAGCAGCCTAATCCCATTGCAGTAAATTTTACTGAACGCAAAATGTCAAGGAAAATATATTACAGGTCCAATACTTCCTTATATCAATATTTAAAGTTGGGTTACAACCATATAAACCGTTAAGATCCCAAAAGATGATTTTGTTCAAAATCTACCATTTTGCAGAAGCCTAGAGAAAATAAGTGATCTTCCCAAGGACACTTCATGAATTAACTGGAATTCTAACCCTGTTCCTTGGTCAATTAATCCCACAGGTTGTATACTCTGTATATGGAGCAAATGGACACTGTATCTGCTATTTATATTTTATTTTATTTTTTAAAGATTTTATTTATTTATTTGAATGAGAGAGACAGTGAGAGAGAGCATGAGCGAGGAGAAGGTCAGAGAGCGAAGCAGACTCCCCATGGAGCTGGGAGCCCGATGTGGGACTCGATCCCGGGACTCCAGGATCACGCCCTGAGCCGAAGGCAGTCGTCCAACCAACTGAGCCACCCAGGCGTCCCTGCTATTTATATTTTAAACATACTCAATTTTGAAAGCTCTCATACTTTCTGAACCCTTGTTGTAGCCATTTCTCTTAGTCAAGCTGCTCCTTGTTAAACTAAGTCCTTCATTTCCTCTAATAACTAAACATTACTTTTACCTTTAAGAGCTCTCTTTTTTTACCTTCTTCTCTTTTTCTTTTTCTGTATCTTGTATAAAACTTACCTTCTCTCACTTTACTTATAATCTCACTGGAGTTAGTCCAACTGTCAGTGCAGCCCTGACAAGCTCTATAATATCTTCATCAGGATTCTTAGAAGGATTTTACTTTCAGTTTTGAAAGCTGGTGCATATGTATTCATATCTCGTGTTCCTTATTTCAATTATTTTTGAGTTGCTATCAAAGATTTAATGTTGACTGTAGAAACTTTATCTTTCTTGTCTGACACTTTGAAGACAAATTCCTTCATCCTGGATCATCCTAGGGAACCACACTATTAAGTCCTGGATAGAATGCTACATATTACTTGACAGATATGTTTGCTAGCAGTAGCCCTTCTGAGGGCATAAACAGGTGGGAGATAAACACATAAAATGACTGAAGTAGAAAGTAATTAAATTTTTTATCCTACTTAGGCAAAGAAAGTTGTTACATTAAGCTGGTACAGGTGGTTAAGTATCAGACTCTCTTGTTCTAAGTTGGTAAAACAGATTCTCCCAAAAGTATTAGAGAGAGAATCACTCTTCTTCACCTTAGCTTCTGCAGGGAAATGAAGTCATTTCCTACATCTATTAGAACCTATAGGTTTATAATGTCTCAGCTCCCAATATAGGCTAAGTGCTCCAAAAGAAAGTTAATCTTTGAGACTCTGACTAAATAATATGGTTCTAGAACAGTTAATGTCAAAAGTTGACAGGGAAGAGCTCTGCTTCTGACTATTGTCAGACTAGCTTATATTATAGCAACCCCACCATTGATTAAAATTATGAAAGCTGAATAAAGAAAATGTTTGAAGGCATCCGAGAGCTCCCATAAACTTTCTCTCTGTGCTTGAGGGGCTATGAAGCAGAAGAGAAGAGAAGAGAAGCACAGAAAGAGCCTGACATTTGGCTGAACGTTTCTCCTGAGCCATTTGCTGATTTATAAACAATGGCTGGAATGAAGAGAAGCTAAGTAGAGCTTTTGGCAGGGTCACAAGGTTGATGAGACAAAAATTTGGGCTTAAAATCCACCAGAGAGGAGAGCCAATAAAAACTCTAGGCTTTTAATCCCCCCTCATGAAGACTTAAACTTTGGGGGGCAAACGAGAAATATACCTGCTCTCACAAAAACTAAAACCAAGATTTGAGTCATCTAAATCCCTAATTAGATTAAAATGTCTGCCTCTAACCTAATTGCCTGACAGAAGCTGAAGTATAGTCTCTCTAGAAGGAAGGTGACATCATCCAGAGCCTCAAATTATCTCTACAATCTTTCAAAAACAATGTCTGGAATTTAATTTTAAAATTACCAGGAAAAAAATAGAACAAAGTCTTTTGAGCTTAAGTTAGGCAACTAATGCTTAGTTATGATATCAAAAGCACAATCCATCAAAGAATAAATTGATACATTAGACTTGCTCAAAACTGAGACTTCCTGCTCTTTGAAAGATGCAGTTAAGAGACTGAAAACAGAAGCCATGCAAGGGAAAATATTTGTAAATCAAATTTCTGATTAAAAACTTTGTATCCAGAATATGTAAAGAACTCAAAACTTCAGTAATAAGAACACAAATTATCCAATTAAAAATGAGCATAGGATTTTAAAGGAGACCTCCTCAATGATAATATATAGATGACAACCAAGCAAATGAAAAATACTCAACACCATTAGTGATTAGGGAAATAAAGCTAAAATCACAATGAGATACCACACATGCTAGTTATAACAGGGGGAAAAAAAAGACAAAACGAAAATTTTTTTTTAGATTCATTCTTTTTAATACCATCCTAAAACTCAGTGTGGGCCAGCATGGCCTCTGGGCTCAGCATCTGTGAAGGAGGGGCCCCAACACTCGGAAGGCCAGTGACTGCAAGAAGGCACTCATGGGGAGGCTTCAAGATCTTTCTCTATTTCTTCATATAAAACTAGAGGAGGGAGGAGCCTGGAGACAGGCGGTAGAGAGACTATTCCTGCCAACCCATGGGTGGAGGGAAACACAGGGAGGAAGCCAGGCCCGGGGTGCTGGGAGCAAGGCTGTGTGAAGATACTAATACTCACATAATGCTGGTAGGGATAAAAAATGGTACAATCACCTGGGGAAATGAAAAGTTTGTAATGTCTTATAAAATTATATATACACTTAAAATAACACCTAGCAATCCTACTTTTTTTTTTTTTTTTTTTTTTTAAAGATTTTATTTATTTATTGAGAGAGACAGTGAGAGAGAGCATGAGCGAGGAGAAGGTCAGAGAGCAAAGCAGACTCCCCATGGAGCTGGGAGCCTGATGTGGGACTCGATCCTGGGACTCCAGGATCACGCCCTGAGCCGAAGGCAGTCGTCCAACCAACTGCGCCACCCAGGCGTCCCTAGCAATCCTACTTTTATTTATTTTCTCAAATCAAATGAAAATTTATGTTCACAAAAACCTGTATGTGAACATTTATAGTGACTTTATTTATAATCACCAAAAACTAAAAACAACCAAATAGCCTTCCACTGGGGAATGGATATTTATTTATTTAAATTTATTTAAATTTTACTTAAATTAAATAAATTAAATTTATTGAAAATAGATAACTTAAAATTTATTTAAGTGCAATGGAAACTAATCAGCAACTGAAAAGAACAATCAATTCACATTCACAACATGGCTAACTCTCAAATGCATTATGCTAAGGTAAAGAAGCCAGTCTCAAAAGGTTACCTGCCATGTGATTCTACACCATTTTGGAAGAGGCAAAACTATAAGGACAAAAAACAGAACTCTTGTGATGAAGGGAGGTTTTGACAAAGGGACAGGGGCAATATAGGGGGATGGTAGAACTGTGCTAAATGTAGATATGGTGGTGGTTATGTTATTGTATGTGTTTGTTAAAAATCAGAACTAGACTTTCAATTCTGGGAGTATGGAGTAAACATATTTTTCACTAAGTACAGTTAAAAACTCTGGGCTTTACACATAAAACAAACATAAGAAATAGGCAGACTACCTAGGGGCCTTGGGCCCCAGGATACAAGACCAGAAGACCATGATAAGTTATGTGTATATAATGTATTACTTAGAGCAACCATTTAAAAAGGTATAAAGATATGCTAAAAAATACTTCAGATAAATCAAAATAAAGCTTTAAAAAATGCTCAAGTAACCCATAGGGAGACAGGAAAAAGAGAAACAAAAAAAAAATCAACATGCAGAAAACAAAAAGTAAAAAAAAGTAAACCTAACCTCTAATATATCAATGATTACATTAAATACAAATGGTGTGGATACGCCCATTAAAAGACAGAGATTATGAAAATAAATAAATAAAAGACAGAGATTATCAAAGTGGATTATAAAACATGACTCATTTGTTATCTACAAAAAACTCACTTCAAATATAGTAATATAGGTAGGTTAAAAGTAAAAGGATGAAAAATACATAAT
This sequence comes from Neogale vison, assembly GCF_020171115.1. NCBI lineage: Eukaryota > Metazoa > Chordata > Mammalia > Carnivora > Mustelidae > Neogale > Neogale vison. The sequence continues at coordinate 185,384,366 of NC_058091.1, read as the reverse complement.
GCAAACATTAATAAAAAGAAAACAGGGGGACGCCTGGGTGGCTCAGTTGGTTGGACGACTGCCTTCGGCTCAGGGCGTGATCCTGGAGTCCCGGGATCGAGTCCCACATCAGGCTCCCAGCTCCATGGGGAGTCTGCTTTGCTCTCTGACCTTCTCCTCGCTCATGCTCTCTCTCACTGTCTCTCTCTCTCAAATAAATAAATAAAATCTTTAAAAAAAAAAAAAAAAAAAAAAAAAAGAAAACAGGAATAATTGTTAATATCAGGTAAAACAGACTTCAGAGTAAAGAACATTAATAGAGACAGAGAGGGGATTGCCTAATGATAAAACAGTTAATCCACCAAGAAGAAATAGAAATCATAAATGATATGAAGAGATATTTCACCAAAGAGAATACAGAATGGAAAATAGGCACCTAAAAATTGTTCAACATTATTAGCTATTAGGGAAATGTAAATTATAATCATGGGATATCATTATATACCTATTAGAATGGCAAAAACAAAAATATAGTGGCAGCATATAAATGTTGGTAAGGATACAGAGAAACTGGATCATTCATACATTCCTGATGCAGGTCTATGGTATAATCACTCTGGTAAACAGTTTGGCAGAGAGAGAATGAAAAGAAAAAATAATAACTGAAAAGGGATGACCATGATTTTTTTCAAAAATAAACAAAAGCAAAGCACACCTAGGCACATGATTTTGTGACTGCTGAAAACCAATGACAAAGAAAATTTAAAACAGCCGGAGAAAAAAGACATGATGAAAAAAGAAACAAAGATCTCAACCTAATTCTATAATAGAAATACAGAAAATCAAAAGACAATGAAATGAATTTATCAAATAGTAGATAGAAAACAAAATAAAGTTTAAAACAAGAACTGTTGCTATAAATTACATTTTATGAAAAAAGATCAGTATTTCAGGAAGATCTAAAAACTATATACATGCCTATATGTCTAATAATGGGGGCCCATATATATGGATATATTCTGAAAGAAAAAATAGACCATTCAAAAATTATAATTGAAGATTTTGATATCTCACATACAATAAGTATTAATTTACAAGCACTCATTATCACAGCTTTGAAATTTATAAAACAAAAATTAACATATGCAAAAGGTAAAAAAACCACAACTACATAAAATGTGTGATGAATCACACATCTCTCAGTAACAGATTGAAGAAGTATATAAAAGTTAGCAAGAATATGGACAATTTAATAACATAACTTATAAAATTGAACTTACTGATATATCTAGGATACTCTACCCCAAAACTTCAGAATATAAATTATGTTCTAGTGATTTTGGATTACTTACAAAATGAGCTACTCTGGACCATAAAGTATGCTTAAACAAATTTCAAAGGACATAATACTGAGGATATTCTCAGAGTACAGTGATAATTAAGCTAAAAAAAATCTACCCCCCAAAAATAAAATCACCAAATACCCAGAAATTTAAAGTATATCTATATATAATTGACTTGTTAAAGATAAGATGACCATAAAAATTAAAAAAATATTTTGGATTGAAATATAATAGAACATACCAAATCTTGTAGAATACAGCTAAAACTTCTGTTTAAAGGGAAATTCATACCTTTTTGTGCAAATATTTCAATTAAGATTGAATGTCAATGACTTAAGTATCTTAAAAGGTAAAGAAAAAGAAACACCAAAGAGAATCCCAAAAAATAGAAGGAACAAATAATATATAAGAGAGAGAGAGAGAAATAAAAAAAGGAATAGCAACAAACGTAATAATGAGAATTTTAAAACGTACCAGTTGGTCCTTTTAAAAAGGTTAATAAGAAAGATAAACCCCTAGCAAGAATGATGAGAGAGAGAGAAAGATGCCAAGAGAGGGAAAAAGAATTTTAAATACCACTTATAGAAGCGATGAAATCACTACTGATTACTCCTTTGTTAAAAACACATTAGAAGACAGTATCAACAACTTCTTGCCACTAAATTGAAAAAATCAAATAAAGTGGGAAATTGATTTAAAAACCCACACTTTTCCAAAAATAATGAAGAAACAGAATTTATGATATTCCTATCTAATTTAATGAATTAAATTTCTATTTAAAAACCATGCCCAAGAAAATGCAAGCCAGAGATGGCTCCAATAATGAATTCTTCTAAACATTAAAGGACAAAGTAATTATAATCTTACATAAGCATTTACAGAGAACAGAAAATAAGAGTCAACTCATTTTTTGAGGCCAGCATAATCCTGAGAGAAAAATCCTATATGAATATTACAAAAAAGAAAAATTACATCAATCTCTTTCAAAAACACAGATAACACAAATAATCCTCAACAAAATGCTAACAAACCAAATTCACTGATATATAAGAGGAACCATACAGTATGATTAAGAATGTTAAGTTTGGCCGAGTTATCCTCAAATCCATCAGTGTAATTCATTACATTAATAGAGTAAAGGAGAAAAATAATAGAATACTTAACAGATGAGTTAAAAACATTTGATGAGATTCAATAACCATTCATAATAAAATCTCAGCAAAATAGGAAAGAAGGGAACTTCCTTAACTTCCTTAAACAGGCAAAGTCTATGTAACAAAAAAGCCTACAGCTAGCATACTAAATAGTGAAAGAGAAAAATCATCTCCCTGAGGTTAGGAATGAGGCAAGGACATCTGCTACCAATACTTACATTAAACATTGTCTTAGAGGTCCTACCTTGGACAAAAAGGAAAAAAAGAAAAAAAGTAAAGGATGTCAGGATTGGGAAAGAAACTATCATTATTCATGGTCAGTATGATTATGTGCCCAACAAAAATCCAAAAGAATCTATAGATACACTATTAGAATTAATAAGCATATCTAGCTGTTTCTTAATACTAGAGCAGTATACAAAAATCATTTGTATTTCTATATTTAAGTAGCAAGAAATTAGAAAATAAAATTTTAAATAATATTTAAAGTAGTATAAAATTCAAATACCTAAAAATATATCTAATGACATATGTACCTCTGTACACACACACACACACATACACACTAAACATTATTGTTTATTAATAACATTAATAAAACATTATTCAGAAAAAATAAATATGATATAAATAAATGTAGGGATTTATCATGTTCAAACATTAGAAAGCATAATATTGTAAAGATATAAATATTCTCCATCTTGTCTTCAGAATCAATGTAATTCTAACCAAAATCTCTTTTTTTTTTGGTGATTTTTTTTGGGGGGGGTGAAAATTAGCAAACATTTTCTAAAATACAGGTGCAAATAGAAAGGGCCTATGATAGCCATGACTGTCTTGAAGAAGGCTAAAATTGGAGGACTTAAGTGAGCAAATGTCAGGATAGTAATTAGGATGGTGTGCTACTGCTGCTATGGCCATCTAATTTATTACAAAGTTAGCAATGTATGGCAATGGAGGGCAATAATCTTTTCAATAAATAGTGATGTCAATGGATAGCTCTGAGAAAACGAGTCTTTACCTCCACCTCACATCTTAGAAGTAATAAACTCAAGATGGGTTATTGGTCTAAATGAGAAAGTTAAAAAAGAAATTTTAGGATGATAATATAAAACAATATCTTTATGACATTGAGGGAGGCAAAGTCTTCATAACAGGGCAGCAAAAATGCCATCATAAAAGAAAAGACTGTTAAACTTGTCTAAATTAGCATAAAATTATGTTCATCAAAGGGAAACCATTAAGAGAATAAAATGAACTCACAGAGTGGGAGAATATATTTGCATTATGTAAGAACAAAGGATATGTAAGAGAATATATAAAGAAGTCCTACATTGCAAAATATAGAAAAATTTTTTAAAATGGACAAAGGGTGTCTTAGCTCTTTCTACAGTTTAGCAATTATGGACATTGCTGCTATAAACAATGGGGTACAGATGGTCCTTCTTTTCACTACATCTGTATCTTTGGGGTAAATACCTAGTAGTGCAATTCCTGGGTCATAGGGTAGTTCTATTTTTAATTTTTTGAGGACTCTCCATACTGTTTTCCAAAGTGGTTTCACCAACTTGTATTCCCACCAACAGTGTAAGAGGGTTCCCCTTTCTCCATATCCTCTCCAAAACTTGTTGTTTCCTGTCTTGTTAATTTTGGCCATTCCAACTGGTGTAAGGTGGTATCTCAATGTGATTTTGATTTGAATTTCCCTGATGGCTAAAAATGAAGAACGTTTCTTCATGTGTCTGTTAGCCATTTGTATGTCTTCTTTGGAGAAGTGTCTGTTCATGTCTTCTGTTCATTTTTTGACATGATTATCTGTTTTTTGGGTGTTGAGTTTGAGAAGTTCTTTATAAATCTTGGATATCAGCCTTTTATAGTGTCATTTGTGAATATATTCTCCCATTCCGTGGGTTACCTCTTTGTTTTGTTGACAGTTTTCTAAGATATGGTCCATATATACAATGGAATATTATGCCACCATCAGAAAGAATGATACCCAACTTTTGTATCAACATGGGTAGGACTGGAGGAGATTATGTTGAGTGAAATAAGTCAAGGAGAGAAAGTCAATTATCATATGGTTTCACTTACTTGTGGAGCACAAGGAATAACATGGAGGACATTAGGAGAAGGAAAGGAAAAGTGAGTTGGGGTAAATCAGAGGGGGAGATGAACCAAGAGAGACTTTGGACTCTGAGAAACAAACTGAGAGTTCTGGAGGGGAGGGAGGATTGGGTGAACCTGGTGGTAGGTATTAAGGAGGGCACATATTGCATGGAGCATTGGGTGTGGTGCATAAACAATGAATCTTGGAACACTGAAAAAAAATTAGGAAAAAAAAGAAAAAAAATTAAAAAATGGATAAAACCTAAAACAGGTAATTCACAAAAGAGGTTATATAAATATGGAAAATTGTTTTGCAGCACATAGTACAACTGAACAATTGCATACCCTGACTCAAATTCAATTCCTAGATTGTGCCTAACAGAAATGCATAAATATGCAGGCAAAAAACATACACAAAAACATTAATAGCAGCATTATTTATAATAGTCCAAATCAGAGATAACCTCAATGTCCATCAACAATAGATTAGATAAATATATTGCAATATATTTACATAAGGAAATTCTATGCTACAATAAAAAAGAACACATGATGTTATATGTAACAACATATACTAATCCCACAAGCATAACATTAAGGGGAAAACACACAAAAGGGTAACTACTATCTAATTCCATTTATATAAAATTAGAAAACAAGACTAATCTGTGATATTACAATTCTGAATAATGGCTATCTTTGGAGTGTGAAAGGGTTGGTGACTAGTAGGGAACACAAAGTTTGTTTCTGTTTGTGCAGACAAGGTTCTGTTTCTTGATCTGGCGGTAATTGCAAGGGTGTATTCATACTTCAGAAGTTAATCAAGCCAAACATTTATGATTTTTACATGACATGTATGTGTGTATTCAATAAAGGTTTGTTTGAATGAGACTAATGCAATACCTAGGTAGAAGTACTTCCCACTTAATGGGATAACAAAATAGTGAGGTTATTCTCCATTTTTTAAATCCAAATGATAAACAGCATCATCTAGATAAAATTAATTAATAAAAACAGACCACCTTATAGTAGTTTTTTTTTTAATAGGAAAAGCAGGTTGTAAGTTAATAGCACATTATAGGAAAATACTTTTTAACATTTACAGTGATTACATTTCCTTTGTTCTTTATTATCTCTTAAACTGTATTTAAGAAAGTGGCAGTTATTTTCTTGGGAACATTATGCTCTTTAAAAAAATTGAAGTATTTCTTCTTCAATCATATTTGTGCCAATACTGAAGGGGTCCCAGTGGATAAAACTTTACAGTGTTCCATGTAGATCAAAGTGTTTGCTTTGTTACAAGACAAAACAAATGTATTGGCAGATTTAGGACTTGGGCTTTAAATGCCCCTAAAATTAGTGGGAATTTTTAACAACTAGTTAAAAGTAAGTAACAAGAATTGAATAAAAAAATAGCAATAATGACAGTGTAAAGAGGTCTTGAGGAAGCATAAAAGACAAAATCAACTAGGAAGAGATGCTCTCTGTCATTGCTAAAAATTTAAAACATATATTTTTAATCTAGAAAACTTGGAAAATACATGGAAATATATATATATATATGTTATTCCAGCTGGAGATAAAAACCCACCATATTCTTACCATTTATTTAAAAATTTAAAACATATATTTTTAATCTAGAAAACTTGGAAAATACATGAAAATAAATAAATAAATACATGGAAATAAATAAATAAATTTTATCTCCAGCTGGAGATAAAAACCCACCATATTCTTACCATTTATTTTCCGAGTCTGTATTTCAGTAGGTTTTACTGTATTGTAACAAGCTTTCTGTCTCTACCATGTTCCCATCTTGTTATATATTGTCCTGTATTTAATGATTTTCAATTCTCCATAGAATCAATAGTGTGAATTTTTTTAAAATACAGAAACCTGGATCTTACTCCCAGCTACTGATGTGATTCTCCTTGGAGAGACCCAGGTATGGGTATTTCAAAAAAATTTCACAGCTGATCTTAATGCAGAGTCAGGGTTGAGACTACCATTTTGACTAATTCTTCTCCCTTTAATATAGATACATAAGATTCATCAGATGCATACACAAGTAATCTATTTAACTTGTTCCCAGTATTACCAGATATTTATGTTCAGTTTTTTTTGGAAGGGTATTAAAAATAATCTTGTAGTGAATATCTGTGGATATATCTCTTATTATTTCCAAAGATTAGATTTTTAGTAGTAAAAATGTTGGATCAGTTTAACTGTTAATTGTTGCATCATCCTCCAGAAATATTTTGGCAAGGTATTCCAGCACCAGAAGAGTATGAGATTTCCTGTTTCCTTTCACCATCACCAAATAAAAATAAAAATTATAATTTTAAAACATTTTGGCCAATTTTATTATTTTGATGTATGCATTGCTTTATCAGTTAAGTTGAGCAATTTTTTAGCAGTGAATTGCTTCTTTACATCAGAAGCAATACTTACATGGAATAAAACTTGAAGAAAAGCCTGAAGTTTTAAAGTAGAAATGAAATGACTTAGTATTTAATATTCCAAATCAGGAACCAAAGCAAAACTTACAGTTTTTATTGTGAGATCTAGAGTTATTCTAAATATTTTTTAAATTAAAGTTAATATTAAAAAATCAAAGCACTCAAAGAAAAATGGGTTGGCATCTATATATTTCTAACCTGACCACTTCTGTTGTTACTGACATCATTCTAGGCTAAACTACTATCTCCCACTTGAACAAATACAATAGCCAATTGTTCTCCCTGTTCTTTTCTTTCCTCTTTCAATCTTTGCATACAAAGCAGCCAAAGCAGGCTTTTAAAAAACCCTGATATTTCTCCACAGTTTAAAAAGCTTTAAATGCTTCCTTTGGCTCTCCTGGAAGAATTGAATGTGTTTAGCCTAATCTAGAAGGAGCTGCATAATCTCATTCACCTGCTCTCCTCTAGTCAATCCTATAATGTCGTGGCCACACATTTCTGTTTCTCAAACACACCAAGCTTTTGCTGCCTGAGGGCATCTGCATGTCTCTACTACTGGCAACTACTCATTCCCCATGCCCTTCCTCTCTAACGTCTACTCTCCTTACATCTTAGCCTAAAGGTGCCTTCTTTAAGAAGGGCTTCCCCAGTCTTGATTGAGGCCCTCTATCATAAGCTCTTGTAGCACTTGGTAATTTTACTTTTTAAGATTTTTCCAAATGTAGCTATGCCATTATTTATGCAACAACTTAGCGTTCTGTCTTCCCCACTAGATTGTAAACTCCCTGGAGGTGGAGCTGTGCCCATTTTGTTCCTGCTGTCTCCAACAACTAAAATAATGTCTGGAATGTACTGACTTAATTTTAGAGCTTCTCTTTTGAATGCGTAATAGGGTTTATCTCTTTAAAATTCTTTCCTTTAAAGACATTTCAAAATGTGGTTTCCTTATATGTGAAACTGGCATTTAAAATTCAAGCCCGTGTATCAACTGCTTCTATTTCCTAGCACGGCAATTCTTATTAATAGACCTAGAATAAACATTTTTGAAGAATTCATGAATGTCCCTTAATGGGAAACTTATTCTTGATATGCAGTTAAATTCTTGGCTCCTCAGGATAAGAGATGGGGCACATGGCCCATGTCTCTGTACAAAGTAAAAATATGCTAGATAAAGCAACACTATTTTTCTTAAGGAATTCTTCAGTCATTCTAATGTCAGATGGTGATATTAGACAATTTTCCTGGTTGAAATGGGATTCTGAACTCTATGGCTAGTGAGAAAGTGTTCCAAGGGCTGCTGCTAGCTCATGTAACTCCTTAGTGTCTTGGAAAATAGCCCCCCTGCTCAGGATACTTTACTTCCATCTGTTAGCAACTGTTGTAACATGCTACTGATTTTGTTTAAATTTTACTGCCAGAATTGTTCTAATCAGTATACAAATCTGTGACACCCATAATGTGAATGGTGTGCTGTCACTGTACCTGCCCAAATATTCATGGTTGCTTTGGGAGGTGTACCAGATGTGGGATGTAACACTAAAAACATGCTACCCACTGCTTACTTGTGCAGTGTTTTTTCTTCACCAGTGATTCAAAAGCACAGTAAATGTCAAAAATCTTTCTTTGTGCTCATTGGGATTTTTCTGAAGGAAGACAGTAGCCATATAGATAGGTCTAAAATATTTGATTTCTCCATTCTCAGTTCTTCTTAAACCCCATCAGTTTTGTTCACTTCCATTTTGCCCCATGTCACCGACTGATTTCTTACTTTACTTCTAGGATAGACCTTTAAGTTCACTCTTTAAATTCATCCCAGAGGGCTTAATCTTTTCTGCCTAAAAGAAATGACAATGAACAACTCAAGTACTTTCCAGGATAACAGTAAAATGCAGTTAAATTTTAAAGTAGCTGCTTTGTTGATATGAAGTTTTTCAGTTGCAATGAATTTTATCTTTTCATCCAGCATTTCCTAAAGTGGTGTTCTGTAGGATGGTGGAAAAAATACTCAATGCTGTAAAAATTGGGAAACTGCTGGTTTAGCACATTTAACATGTTTTGGAAGTTTTCTTATTTTTTTTTTTCTTTCATAGGTTTTACCTAGATCTTTAGTTAATGTGTCTGTAGATTTGAAGTGTTTCAAAACTTGTTAACCATGAACCCCTTGAAGCACCTGCTAACAAAACCTTGAAAAAAGTTCTGGAAAACACAGGTTTGGGAAATACTGCTTTATTGACTAGTCCATTTTTGTGTGCTCTTGGCAAGCAGCCTACTGAAGTGGAAAGGCAGTGCCCGACAGCTAGGGGACCTGGTTTCCAGAACTTCTTTCTGTTCTACCTTGGGCAATGAACTAAATCATTCTAGGTCTAGTTTTCTTCTTTGCTGACTATCTGTTCAAAAATGTGGCAAGTCACTGTTCTTATTATTCAGCAGTATGTTAGTGTCCTACGGCTGCCATAACAAAGTTTCAAAAACTAGAGAGCTTAAACTAACAGAAATGTATTGCCTCAGTTCTAGAAGCTAGAAATCTGAAATCAAGGTACTGGCAAGGCCATGTTCTCTGACAGCTCTAAGGAAGAATCTTGCCTTGCCTTTTCTGGCTTCTGCTGTTTGCAGGCAATCCTTGGTGTTTCTTGGCTTACAGATGCATCACTCCTGTCACATGGCCATCTTTTCCTATGTGTCTTCACATCTTTCTGTGGTATCTGTCTTTGTGTCCAAATTTTCCCTTTTTTATAAGGACTCAAGTCTTATTGGATTGTGTCTCATCCTAATGACCTAATTTTAACTTGATTACCTCTGTAGAGACTCTATTTCCAAATATGACATTTTGAGATACTAGAGGTTAGGAACTTCAATGATATCATTTGGGGGGGACAATTCAACCCAAAAGAGGCAACTATAAAAAAAAAAAAGTTGCTTTTTCATCTGAAACACATTGAATTTACAGACTGTCTTCATTAGAAAATATACTTGCTCCCTAACCCTATGCTCCTCACTGTAGCCAGCTTCCATTTGTCTGCATTGCCTCTTTCTGGGCTGGTCTAACAATTTGCTGTACAATATATGGCCCTTGGACCAGCAGCTTCATCTAGGAGCTTGTGAGAAATGGAGGCTGGTAGCCTCATCTCAGACCTCTTGAAACAGAATCTGCATTTTCAAAGATCCGCAGGGGATTTCATAAGCACGTCAAGTTTTAGAAGCTCCGAATTAAAGAATTAACTCCCGTGAGATCAGGGGACTCCTAAAGGTGAAGTAGGAAATTGCCTCTAAAACCTCCTTGTGATGAGGGAGCAGGAGGCTGGCTGAGGAGGGAGCAGGGGTTGGTGCCTTGCACCCCCTCTCCACCCATTCCCCTTAGTAATATGTATGACATTCCTCAGGCACCCCTGACTGCCCTGAAAGAACAAATGGTTATATTGCAGAGATCACAATCCTGTAAGGCAGGAGTCTCCCTTTGTTTGCAAATGTCCTTGAGATTTACAAGCAAAGAAGTTACCTTATCAATAGCCCAATTTCCAAGGACACATAACTCAGTTCCTCAAGCCCTAATGCCACCCTCCCCTCCATAAGAAACCAAAGGAGGCGCAGGTAAAAAGAAATGTAAATAAAGTTAAATTTCTTCTAAACCCAAATCTCACTAACTAGGACACTTGATAGGAGAAATGTGAAGCTTTATCTCTAGATCTCCAAGATAATGTCGAGAATCATTCCCAAGCATATGGCCCATTGATACACATCTAAAAGGTCTCACAAGAAGATTTTTATTACTAGTAATAAATAACCTTTCTCCCAACAATAACTAGCCCCTCAAGGTCCTGCAGACCTTGCTTCCAAAATTCCTTAGAGACTAACATCACCCCCTTTGTCCTCACCTACCCAACTCCTGTGTATATAACCAGACACTCCTCCCAGGCTCGGGGCAGCCGCATCTCTGCCTGCCCATGGGTCCTGTCCCCGTGCTCTAATAAACCACCTTTTTGCACCAGAGACGTCTTAAGAATTCTTTCTTTAGCCGTCGGCTCCGAACCTCACCCCACTGAACCTCACCTAGGTTCGAGAACTTCATCACTTGGACCCCGAAAACAAGGAACCCGGCTCTCCAGGTATTCTCCTACTGCCTTCCTGCTTCATTGTCATCTGCTCCCTTGATCTGTCTGGACAATGTGGACCCCAGTTCATACCATCTGGTTTCACTTCTGCCCTGATATCCACCTTCCTCATTAGTGCTTTTTAAGCCTGCCCCCTTTCCTGGTTACATTGCACTATAGTCTGCTGCCTTGGTGCCCCCATGCTGTAAATGGAAGTGTCAGTGCATCTGGGGTAGAAGGCATCACAAGGTACATCAAAGACTATCAAAAAGACCTATCATCGCATCCTCAGATGACACCAGATTGTTGGTCTCATTAGTTTCACAATGTGTATGGTATCTCTATCCCCCATTACTAATATAATCCACAAAGCTAAAACAGAAGCTGCCCACCAGCTGGGAAAGTGTGTGATGTAAAGCAAAATCAAAATATTATGATATTGAAGTTATAAAAGTATGTATGTAATTATGCTGGCTCTATTTTGCATTGGATTCTCTCCGAGGTAGAAAATGAAATCGCCTTCCTTTGATAAAAAAGTAAAGTTCCATTTATTACAGGATACCATTTGTAGCATAGGTTTCAGTTAAATAAAAATCAAAGTGGCACAAAAGCAATCAATAAGCCATAGGAGCGAGACACGCCATTTTTATTCTTTGTGTGAATTCTAATTCACTAATAAAAGGGGGAAAAAAAGAACACAAAATTTATTATACGTCATTATTATTTAAGTAAAGTGTTATTTTTAATAATGTTTTAGGATAAATTTCCAACTTTTCCTTTTTAGAACCTAATTTGGATCATTAAGATTTTATTACCTATTTATGAAATAGGCAATTTTATTATCTATTTATAAAAAATAAAAAAATTTTCTATTGTTATTAACATGTGACTCTTTATGTCTCAGAGTAGATTTTTTTTTAGCTAGGAATACTAATACCCTTCTCCCCTATTTTTTGGACAAAGCCAAATAATATTTTATACTTAAAGGTATGTTGCCACTATCTATATGCAATCACATGAAATTGTTGAGCTGTATTTTAAAAACTGTATCTGGTTCTTCTTCCCTAAGTCAATGTTGTTTTGAATGAGGGCAAAATTTAAAATGTAGCTGTTTGCTGAAACTTGATCATTAACAATCCTTATCAATGATGTATAGTTAGATTGAGATGTTGCTATCCAAATGGGAAACATTCCATAACAAATAACTATCTTTTCTATGTAGTTTGTGTCATGCTCTTCCATTAAATGTGTTTTGGCTAGGCATACTGGAAGGAAATCATTTATGACTAGGAAAGTGCCTGCACTGAAAGCCAGAGCAGGCTGGAAGGAGACTGACACTACACAGAGAAGGCAAAGACGACCTAGAATTGGAGCTCAGTGTTACTTGTTCTGCTAGTAAATCACTTAGATGGCTCTCGGCACCTAATTAACCTCCCTGTACCTCATTTTCTGTCTAAACAGGTAAGGCCTCCACTTATGACAGGAAGGTATTTTTGATATGAAATATGGAAATGAGCTAAATGAAAACAATTTTGGTAAAAATTCTTTCTTATTCATTTACTTAGTCATTAAGCAAACAGGTTGAACACCTATCTATTTCTAGGCAACATCTCTTACTTAAGGAGCTAACTCATAATCTCAGGTACAGATCATATACTTGGATTGAGGGCAATGCATGACAGGAGAAAAATCTTATGATGCGCAACTGGAAGGACCAGCCTACACTCTTAAGAGCTGGGTGAACCCTGGCCCATCACTGAACTCTTCCACTTCAGTTTTCTCATCTGAAAAAATGAAGTAATATTCTCACCTACCTGAGGAAGAGAACTATAAATTAAAAGTGCTATATAATCATTAGTTATTATTTTTATTAATGTGTAGAAACTTAAAATGTGCAAAACTACGTTGTCAAACTGTCAAATAAAAGAATGACTACAGTGCTTTAAACTTTATCTTATGGTTAAAAAGGCACAGGCTGGAAATTAGAATTATTGTAAATACACTGTACATAAAATATGATATGGAAATCCATAATTGTATTTCTCAGTTCCAACACAGAATTTGATATAAATCTGAGCAATCACTCATATCTTAACTACAAAGCCCTTTCAGATGAAAGGTTCTCTGTGAATTCAAAGTAATATTGTTGACAAGGTTTTATCGTCAACTCTCAATTCACAGACAAGGTGCTCACCTCCTGATTAATATCAGTTCTCTTTGGTGGATGCAATTATTTTGCATGGGAATATTGCTTCAATAGGAGTCAGGATCAGCCTGCTTATTGTGCAGGCAGAGATAAGCTTCTACATGCAGAGAGGTCTGCTATATGCTCTAAACGAGCCCTTACTCTGGTTGGACAGGGAAGGGTCCACATGGGACAGAGATTTTGAAGGGAGGTGGAAAGAAGGGATGAAGAAGCTTTGAAACTGAAGGGGTGTCCCAAGTGAGAGAGGTTAGAAGAATTACCAAACCCCAGGTCACAATCCAATAACAACCCTGTATAAATCTCATCAGCTTTTTGCTCCCTGGTTTTCTCACATTAGTGAAACATTAATAACAATAGTCTTCAAGGATCATCCAGAGGAATACATGAAATGACAGGTGAGCACTGAGCACAGCACCTGCTACATAATGGGTACCCTATAAGATTACTATTATTTTCCTCCCCTGCTTTCTCCTCCTTCTTTATCATCATCACCATTACCATCATTATCATCATCTTATTCTCTTCCTCCAGGATCAAATGCTTTGGAGCTGCCTTCTTCCAGAATTCTCTGGTTAAAGCTGTGCCTGTAGCCAGTTTTTCTTGCTGCCAGGATGATGGCTTTAATTAATGTTCTAAAATCTCTCGGAGATAATAATCTCATGTTATTTGTTACCTACTGCGTCTCTCAGGCTCTCTGAGACTTTCCGTATCTTTTATAGGGAAACATGTGGCCATTTTTTCCTCTCTTCAATAAATGAAATTATTAGCAACATTCATGACTCTGTGTCCTCTGTCATGAACTGTTTATGTGTCTTTGCATTATTTTAATGTTATTCCACCTGCTCGGTCTTGCCATTTATTGTGAGTGGGATTTCTACCTTTTATAACCAGACTGTATCTTCCTAATTTGAATTTCTTTTGGAATCATTCTTCAATCAGTCCCGGATTTTTCTTTATGACATTTAAATACAACAGTGCACAGCTTTTATTTTTTCTTTTAACATTTAGAGAAAGATGTTTCTTGTGGAAGCTAGTGATTTAATAAAATATTTGCATTTTATTTAAGTAGTATTTATCTATGCTATCCTTCTGTACCCTCATAATTACAAAATGATTATGAATTGGCCACTATTTATATTTTTATTAATTATAGAAATTATAGAAAATAACCTATGTTCTTGTCATTATTGTGTTCCTGCTAGAACAAAAAGTAAAATTTTGAAAGAATAAAGGATTTTTATGCAGGAAAAGGATTTCAGTAATTACAAGCTTATTTATGGTTGAGAATCTATTAAAAAATAAAGTGAAGCTATATAAAAGAAAAAATCTAAGCAAGAAAGTTAGACATTAATTTTCACATCATAATTATAACTTATATGCCAATATATCTAGTGGCCTTATCTGAAAACATGAGTACTGTTTTCTAGAGATAAGTTGGCTGTAACAAATAAGACTATTTCAGGGCACCTGGGTGGCTTAGATGGTTAAGCATCTTTGGTTCAGGTCATGATCTCAGGGTCCTGGGATCAAGCCCCATGTGGGGCTCTTTGCTCAGCAGGAAGTCTGCTTCTTTCTCTCACTGAACCTCTGTGCTCTCCCTCTCTCTCTACCAAATAAATAAATAAAACCTTTTAAAAAATAATATTTATTTTGCTGTAGAATCTGCAGTTCAAACGCTAAAAAGAAAACCCAGGCATCACAATGTTCCTTCCAGAATCTTTTCTTGCAGGATATTTTGAGATAATTCCCTGAAAAGAGTAAAATCCAATTATATGCAAAGATAGTTAGACTCTTAAGGAAAGATATCCCATTGAGAAAGCATCTGTGAGGGTCTTGGCTGCACTTTGAGGAGAAATTTTTAAATTACAGTGTACAGGTGGTTTGTAGCTACCACAAGAATGGTGAGTCACTGAGAAATATGAGCTAAAGAGAGGGAATTTCTTGGAGTCACTTACTGAAATCCACTTAGCCTTAAAAATTAAGATAATCCAGGATTTATTTACCAGCTTATAAGTTGTAAGGAGTCTGTGATTGAAAGCATGTTTAGTATAGTTTTATTATTAGTAGTAACTTAATTATAAAAAAGAACACAGTTTTCAAGATATTATTATCTCCAGTCATGAAGTAGATAAATACAAGGCAATCCTACTATAGACAGAAACTTCAGATAATCATGGAAACCACCCCCCCCCATTCAAGCAAAAGAATAAGGGAGAAAGATAGGCTGCTTGCAGTCTAGATAGCAAAGAATGAAAGTTGCTAACCATTGCTTAGAGCCTACTGCATGATGTAAAATGATAGCCTATCATAAAAATCCTATGATGTCAGTGCCATTATTGTTATTTTACAGATGAGAAAACTGAGGTAGAGAGAAGTACTATAACTTGTTCAATGTCACACCTCTGGTTAATGACAGATAATGGGATTTGAATTCTGGCAGCTTACACTCAAAAACCAGACTGAAATTCTATAGCATACTGTTTTCCAGAGAGCAAGATTCCAAAGAACTGTTCATTCTGAAAAAGATAAATGTTTAGATGCTGGTTCACAACATGAATCATTTTCTATAATGTACTCAGTTCAGTTAACTGCATTAAAAATTTTATTTTAAAAAATCTCAGTTCACATTAATTAGATTTGGTTGTTCAATAGTCTTTGCTGAATGTCTCCAGCCTGTGGTCACACCATGATTATTGTAGATCAGTAATGAATGTTCAGACCACCTGGAAGAAGCAGTATGCAGAGAAATTTTCAGGACTTGCCTAGCAAACTTCTTCCCACATCATCTAGGACTGGGTGATCCCAGATGGCAACTATCCTGCTGTGCTTCTACATCAGGCCAAATCTCTATTGAGATCAGGAATCCATACAATCAGTCACTATACCTTCAGCTGACTCAATTTTGCTTAAAAAAAAAAAAAATCTGTGACATAATAAAATGTTCAAATGAAGTAGCTCAACACTACCATTAAGGATCCAGGTTCTTTCTCTTTTGCCACTCTGCCATCCATAGTGAATTGGCTTTGTCTTGTCATAGGATAGGAGTTATAGTCAATCTGATAATGTCCAGAGGAAGAGAAAACCATCTTCTCTAGACCTTTTCTCATGGTTTATTACTAGGTCACATGTCTACTTTAGCCAATCATTGGCAAGGGAAAAGGAGCTGCTATGATTGGCTGACAAAAACCCTCTCACTGGGGGGGGGGGGGGCGCGCCTGGGTGGCTCAGTGGGTTAAGCCGCTGCCTTCGGCTTAGGTCATGATCTCAGGGTTCTGGGATTGAGTCCCGCATCGGCTCTTTGCTCAGCAGGGAGCCTGCTTCCCCCTCTCTCTCTCTCTGCCAGCCTCTCTACCTACCTGTGATCTCTCTCTGTCAAATAAATAAATAAATAAATAAAATCTTAAAAAAAAAAGAAACCCTCTCACTGGGGAAAGGATATCTCTCTTTAGTTAGTTGGAGGAAGGATGGACACTCAAACACCATGATCTGTCAGCAAAGAACAGGAAAAACAATCACGGATGGGCCACCAACAGGGTGCACTACAGAAAGACTGACTGCTCATTTTGAGTTTGTTCACCTGTAAGTTAAAAAGAAAAAAAAAAGCCTACCTTCTGTTTCAAAATGTATATTCATAACATTGTCCATCTTTCTGGTTATGAGAAAGGTTCAGTGGTGTTTCCTGCATCCAGAGACATTTTTCATATTCCTAGCTCTAATTTAACCCCAAGTTCCCTAACTTTGCAGGAAAAATATTATGTAAATATGACACTCTAATACAGAAAGCAGAAGCAGAATGCACTGACTAATACCTTGGTAACTGAAGTGGGAGAGAAGAACCTGAAGTCACTCAGTAGACAGGTCAAATAACTATTTAGTGGATTGTCTTCCTTTCTCAGGTAAGTTCAAAATCATATTCCAGGTAGGGATGTGAGAGTAGTGAAAAAAAAAAAAACACAGAGAATTTGGGATTTACAGGACTCAAGTCTATACTCACCTTTGTCTAGGTGTGTGTTCTTAACTGATACTCCATTAATTTCCCTTTCTCCATCAGTAAAATGGGAATAATGAAAATCTATGACAGATTTGTCATGAAGCTCAAATGAGATATTATTTATAAAAGCACTTCATCACCTAGAAATACTATACATTCAGTTACAAGAAAGAGAAAAAATCAAATTTCCAACACTTTAAATGAAGAGGAGTTCATTTCTTTTTCTTATTACAAGACATCTGCAGGTAGGTAGGCAGGGATAGTAGCTCCATGATATCCATGTCTCAGGATGCTTTTATCTTTCTATGCTAGCTTCCTTAGTAAGTCAACTAATTGCTTCATGGTGACAACATGGCAGCTAGATCTCTATAGATATCACCCTAAAGTTCCATGCAGAAAGAAGTATACATGAGCTTTGTCCATTCCCTTCCTCTTAGAACTCTCTTGGCAGTCTTTCACTTATATCTTATAGTCTCCAGACCTGGGCGACAGGGCTAAGACTATCTGCAAAGGAGGCTAGAAAAGCATTTGGCTTTTCACCCTCCAGAGTAGGAGAGAACCAGGAGAGAAAGGAGTTTGGATACGATCATCATACCCACCACAAGCATTTTGTAAAGTGAAAACTCTAGTTAAATGTTTAGTGAAGTTTCTTGAAAGTAAATCAGTCACTAAATACATGATGGATGAGAAATAGTAGAACAAATAATAATAAGAGAAGGTTAAAATGTTAGCATAGAGGGATGCCTAGTTTCTATCAACATCACTGTGATAAACATCACTAGGTCAAAACTGTTACCTCCCTCACAGGAAGACATGTCCAAAACAAGCCTCCAAATGAAATGCTACGGAAAGCATGTTTTAACTGGGCACCATTCCCTATTCTTATCATCATGTTTTACAAGCAGATGAAATTATCTGTGCCCTTTCCCACCTCCTGTTTAGTATTTGTCATTAGAATGGAGTGTCAAAAAGGACTTACAATGCCTAGAACATTTAGAAATTAAAATAATGTGCTAAGGTACAATGACCTTTTCAATATGCTAGATTTTCAATTGTTCAGCATCCTTCTTATTCTTTTTCCTGACTCCTCTTTATGGGAGAAAAAGGTGAATTGGCACCTAAAGTATGGAGTACTCACAGGAACAAAACAGCACATCATTAAAACAATTCAGAGGCAATCCTGCATGCCTTCAGAGTGGCAGGCGGAACAAAAGAGGGTAACTTTATTAATTGTAATGAAGCTGGGGGAATGGATTTAGAAACTTGCCTTACCAATCTTCCTCTAGTGTGCCAGAGGTGCCCTGGTCTGCATGCAAACATCTATTCATGTTCAAAATGTGAGCCTCTCTATTTCAAAGAATAAAAGCAAATAACTCCTTTGATAGTACCGCTAGTCTGCTTTTTTGAAGGAAAATGGGTCCTTCGGTGTCATTGTGTTTTCATGACATCTCTTGGAAGCTTTCTGGGGATGCTCAAGCCCCTCCTCTGGATTTCCCTAGCACTCTACAGGTGCTCCCATGTAGAAATGACCACATGGTATCCCACATTTCTGTTCACTCAGTCTGGTCTCCCAGATGATTATGATCTTCCTGGGGGACACTTAGCACATGCCCAACATACAGGAGGAATCCACAAAATGTCTGCTGAATAAATGCCACCCTGTGTCAAGGAGCAGGCCAAGTCTGTAGGCTCGTCAAAGGTTCTCCATCTCTGAAGAGTCTTTAGGAAACAGCAGGCATGTTCTAAGTGTGCCTGGTTGTGCCACCATCTTCATGTTCTATCCCAAGCTGACTTCGGTACAGTTCTCTCTATGGTACAGAAAATTGGGAGGACTACCTAAGAGTTCCACAGATGCAAATGGCTCTATAGCCACACTGTTATCTTCTTACAATGAAAGAGGAGGCAAGGTGTCTTTCTCAGATAATACTGGTAATTTTAGAAATCAAAATAAAATTTAAAAAAACCAGTGTCTTCCACTTTTATTTTTATCCTTCTCTTTCTTGATTCATTCCAGAAGTGGGTAGCTCCAGAAACTGACAGTCAATGATGGTTAGAAAGAGCCAGTCTTTTAAACAGATCCTTGTACATCCACTGTAACTAGATATGTGAGCAGGGCAGGTGCTGGCATATGGGACTGTATATATTTAGGGAGGGAGGACACTATTTTTCTATCTGATTCTGTTAAATAAGAAAAGGGGGATAGGTAAGAAATAGCACATGTGGCAGGGAGAAATAAAGCATGTTATACTGGCTAAGAGTGAGGCCTCTGGAGTAGAAGGATCCAAGTTCAAATCCCAGATCTGCTACAGTGGTTTTGTGACCATGGCCACTTAACTTCTCTGAACCTTAGTTTCCATATCCATAGAATGGGGATAATGATAGTGTCTACATCACATGGAATTGTTAGGAGAATGAGATGTAATGTACAGGGTTTGGCGACTGATAGGTTCTCAGTAAGCATTAGCTATGTGACAATAACCTGCCATTGCTCTTCTTAAAAGCTTTAACATTTAAAGTAAGTAGAAAGGTCAAAAGACTTGAGTTATGGACTCGTATCTGTAACAAACTATAGACACAATGCTGGAAATTCTTAGGGCTTTAGTTTTTTCATCTAATAAATGAGAAAGATGTAGATGAATTATCTCCTGGTTATTCTGGAGTCTCTGGCTTCTAGAAACCAATGCAAAATGATCTCAACACTTTTCTAAGTATTTTCCATGAGGCTGGATAAAGTAAAGATCAATTTCCTGGGAGCATCTTTCGACAGGTACAGGCTTCAAGCTCATATGAGATCCATGCCCACAAAAAAGGAGTGTGTATTTTGAAAGCATAGCTATTAGTCCTGCCTCCCAGCCCACAAATGAACCCAAAAGACATTGAGAACAAGTGTCCTAGTTGGCTCCAACCCCTCCCTGAGAGCCACTATTTTTGGGTTCCTGAACCCAGTTCCAACATGAGTGGGGGGATGTGGGAGGAGGCTTCCCACATAACACCAAGCAATTCTCAGACACCAGCAGGTTGTCTGATAATTCAACTCAATTCTGACATTATTAACCCAGAGATAGCATCAGATTCCACAGGTTAAAGGTTCACTCCTACAAGGCTCCCTGTACCCTAACTTCAGATACCAGTTGTAAGCCTAAGGTTATTATTTGTATTCCTGATCTTCTGACTATAAATCAGAATCTCCCCAGAACTCCTCCTCAGGTTCAATCAATGAGCTAAAGCAGCTTACAGAACTGAGCGAAACACATTTACTAGTTTATTAAAGGATATGACAAAGGCTACAGATGAACATCCAGATGGAAGCGATGCATAGGGCAAGGTATGTGGGAGGGGGTACACATAATTCCTAGCTCCTCCACCTGTTCAACAACTAGAAAGCTCTCCAAACTCAGTCCTTTTGGGTTTTTATGGAGGCTTCATTACATAGGTGTGACTGATTAAATCATCGGCCATTGGCAACTGATTCAACATCTAGATTTGACTCTACCTTCCAGACCTTCTCCCTTCTGGAGGTTGGGACAGGATGGAAATTTCCAACCCTTTAATCAGGTGGTTGATTCTCCTAGCAATATTCACTCATCTTTAGGTGCTTTAAAAAAGATGGCTTATTAACATAACAAAAGATATCTTTATCATTCTTACCACTTAGGAAATTCCAAGGGTTTTAGGAGCCCTGCCAGGAATGAGGATGAAAACCAAATACATACATAAATTTCTTATTATAAATCACACTATCACAGCCACTTAATTCCTTCTCACCTCAAATGCCTCTTTTCCTTGGTCACTACCCAGGGACACCTTTCTGGTCATGCTTCACCACCTAATCCTTATTCTATAAATGCATTGTTCTTCCTGATCCAATCTCCCATTCTCTTCCTCCAAACTCTTTCCTTGGGCTCTTTACAGCTTCTTTTCCATGGCCTTAAATATGCCCCCCACCCCGCCTCCTCAACTTCTTCAGGCAACCTTTCCTCCATATTTTTACCTCCACTGACATTTGGCTTATAATCACCTTATCACCTTGTAATACAATTTGCATTGCAATCTCTTGAGTGGAGGTTGCTTTTTCTCTCCCATACCTGTGCAGCTCAGGATTGGGAAGCAGAGTCTGCAGCCCATTACTTCTGTGTCTAGTCCCTATAAATGAAAACTCTTGTCTCCATGAAGCTCCTGACAACTAGACAAAATCTCTGTCTATGACTTCCCATCCCTCATTAATGGGTGATTTTGGCAAATAGCTCATGGTCTCCCCCTTTACCCCAATTCCTGTTACCATTCTGCAGAATCCAAAAGTGTATGTGGCTGCCTTGCCCAGCACACAGCTTCCCAGTTCCAGGACTTATGTTTGCATGAACATCTCCTTCTTTCCAGCTGAGTCACTCAGTTCCATTTTCACATCCTATACCTTGTCATGACTTGAAATTTTGCCACTTCAGAAATTTCTAATTAAGCCATCTTATGCTTCAATCACAACTCCTTATTTTTTTTAAGATTCACTATTTATATATCTTCTCTATAACTGGTCATCCACTTTATCAAAACAGCCATTCTCTTGACCCATCTACTTTCTCTACTCACAGACCTTTTTCTGCTTGACCTCTCTCTCAATCAAGCTTTAGATTTCACGGTCCACAGTTTCAATCACTCTCTTGAGAAAATCCTAAGAACGTTTGTTGCAACCACCCGACAAAAATCCCCATCCCCAGATGAATTTACTATCTGCCATCTGTGTCTATTCTTGAGCTGTTCAGCACAGCTGTAGGGCTGAAAAAAAAAAGAACAAAAAAAAAAACCCAACCAGACAAACTGATACCAGCATAAATCCATGCTTTCAATCAATCAGGATAGACTAGGTTATGCTTTGGTAACAAACAAAATGAACCAAGATGAAGGAAAGCAAAACATCAACAATAAATCTTAAACATCAAGGGCTAGACACAGTTTATTTCTTGCCTATGCTCCAGAATATGCCCAATCCAGAATGGGTTGGCAGGGGTTCTGCTCATCTTGGTCACTAAGGGACTCAAGAGTCCATCTGAGCTAATGCTTCATGGTCATTGCAACAGAGGCAAGAGGACATGGTGATAAGTACTCTGGCTTTGAAATGTTTCTGTTCATCTTATATGGGCCAAAGGAATTCAGGTGGCCATACTTAAGTTTAGGGGGCTAGAGAAGTGCAATCTTACCATGTGCTAGGAAGGAGAAAAAGCAAATATGAGTATTTCTGACTAGCTAGTGACTGCCATAGTTACCAATCTCAGCTGCTCCTGATATTCTTTTTTTTTAAATTTTTTAATTTTTTAATTAACATATAAAGTATTATTAGCCCCAGGGGTACAGGTCTGTGAATCGCCAGGTTTACACATTTCACAGCACTCACCATGGCACATACCTTCCCCAGTGTCTATAACCCCACCACCCTCTACCTAACCCCCTCCCCCCAGCAACCTTCAGTTCGTTTTGTGAGATTAAGAGTCTTTTGTTTCATTTATCTTGTTTCATTTATTCTTGTTTCCCGATCCCATCTTGTTTCATTTATTCTTTTCCTACCCCCTCAAACCCCCCACGTTGCATCTCCACTTCCTAATATCAGGGAGATCATATGATAGTTGTCTTTCTCCGATTGACTTAGTTCGCTAAGCATAATATCCTCTAGTTCCATCCACATCGTCGCAAATGGCAAGATTTCATTTCTTTTGATGGCTGCATAGTATTCCATTCTTTATACATTCATCTGTTGATGGACATCTAGGTTCTTTCCATAGTTCGGCTATTGTGGACATTGCTGTTATAAACATTCGGGTGCATGTGCCCCTTCAGATCACTACATTTGTATCCTTAGGGTAAATACCCAGTAGTGCCATTGCTGGGTTGTAGGGTAGCTCTATTTTCAACTTTTTAAGGAACCTCCACGCTGTTTTCCAGAGTGGTTGCACCAGCTTGCATTCCCATCAACAGTGTAGGAGGGTTCCCCTTTCTCCACATCCTCGCCAGCATCTGTCACTTCCTGACTTGTTAATTTTAGTATTCTGACTGTTGTGAGGTGGTATCTCATTGTGGTTCTGATTTGTATTTCCCTGATGCCAAGTGATATGGAGCACTTTTTTATGTGTCTGTTGGCCATCTAGATATCTTCTTTGCAGAAATGTCTGTTCATGTCCTCTACCCATTTCTTGATTGGATTATTTGTTCTTTGGGTGTTGAGTTTGATAAGTTCTTTATAGATTTTGGATACTAGCCCATTATCTGATATGTCATTTGCCAATATCTTCTCCCATTCAGTCAGTTGCATTTTGGTTTTGTTAACTGTTTCTTTTGCTGTGCAAAAGCTTTTGATCTTGATGAAATCCCAATAGCTCATTTTTGCCCTTGCTTCCCTTGTCTTTGGCGATGTTCCTAGGAAGAAGTTGCTGTGGCTGAGGTCAAAGAGGTTGTTGCTTGTGTTCTTCTCAAGGATTTTGATGGATTCCTTTCTCACATTGAGGTCTTTCATCCATTTTGAGTCTATTTTCGTGTGTGGTATAAGGAAATTGTCCAGTTTCATTTTTCTGCATGTGGCTGCCCAATTTTCCCAACACCATTTGTTGAAGAGACTTTTTTCCATTGGACATTCATTCCCGCTTTGTCGAAGATTAGCTGACCATAGAGTTGAGGGTCTATTTCTGGGCTTTATATTCTTTTTTTTTTTTAATATAAAGATTTTATTTATTTATTTGACAGAGATACATCACAAGTAGGCAGAGAGGCAGGCAGAGAGAGAGAGAGAGAGAGAGGGAAGCAGGTTCCCTGCTGAGCAGAGAGCCCAATGCGGGACTTGATCCCAGGACCCCGAGATCATGACCTGAGCCGAAGGCAGTGGCTTAACCCACTGAGCCACCCAGGTGCCCCTGGGCTTTCTATTCTGTTCCATTGAGCTATGTGTCTGTTTTTGTGCCAATACCATACTATCTTGGTGATGACAGCTTTGTAATAGAACTTGAAGTCTGGAATTGTGATGCCACCAACTTTGGCTTTCTTTTTCAATATTCCTCTGGCTATTCAAGGTCTTTTCTGGTTCCATATAAATTTTAGGATTATTTGTTCCATTTCTTTGAAAAAAATGGATGGTATTTTGATAAGGATTGCATTAAACATGTAGATTGCTTTAGCTAGCATAGACATTTTTCACAATATTTGTTCTTCTAGTCCATGAGCATGGAACATTTTTCCATTTCTTTGTGACTTCCTCAGTTTCTTTCATGAGTACTTTATAGTTTTCTGAGTATAGATTCTTTGCCTCTTTGGTTAGGTTTATTCCTAGGTATCTTATAGTTTTGGGTGCAATTGTAAATGGGATTGACTCCTTAATTTCTCTTTCTTCTGTCCTCTTGTTGGTGTAAAGAAATGCAACTGACTTATGTGCATTGATTTTATATCCTGACACTTTACTGAATTCCTTTACAAGTTCTAGCAGATTTGGAGTGGAGTCTTTTGGGTTTTCCACATATAATATAATATCATCTGCAAAAAGTGATAGTTTGACTTCTTCTTTGCCAATTTGGATGCCATTAATTTCTTTTTGTTGTCCGATTGCCGACGCTAGGACTTCTAGTACTGTTGAATAGTAGTGGTGATAATGGACATCTCTGCTGTGTTCCTGACCTTAGCAGAATAGCTCTCAGTTTTTCCCCACTGAGAATGATATTCGCAGTGGGTTTTTCATAGATGGCTTTGATGATATTGAGGTATGTACCCTCTATCCCTACACTTCAAAGAGTTTTGATCAGGAAAGGATGCTATACTTTGTCAAATGACTTTTCAGCATCTATTGAGAGTATCATATGGTTCTTGTTTTTTCTTTTATTAATGTATTGTATCACATTGATTGACTTGTGGATGTTGGACCAACCTTGCAGCCCTGGAATAAATCCATTTGGTCGAGGTGAATAGTCCTTTAAATGTACTGTTGGATCCTATTGGCTAGTATTTTGGTGAGAATTTACACATCAGTGTTCATCAAGGATATTGGTCTATAATTCTCTTTTTTGATGGGATCCTTGTCTGGTTTTGAGATCAGTTTAATACTGGCCTCATCAAATGAGTTTGGAAGTTTTCCTTCCATTTCTCTTCTTTGGAACAGTTTCAGGAGAATAGGAATTAATTCTTCTTTAAATGTTTGGTAGAATTCCCCTGGGAAGCCGTCTGGCCCTGGGTTCTTGTTGGGGATTTTTGATGATTCCTTCAATCTCCTTACTGGTTATGGGTCTGTTCAGGTTTTCTATTTCTTCCTGATTAAGTTTTGGTAGTTTATATGTCTCCTGGAATGCATCCATTTCTTCCAGACTGTCAAATTTGTTGGCGTAGAGTTGCTCATAATATGTTCTTATAATTGTTTGTATTTCTTTGATGTTGGTTTTGATCTCTCCTCTTTCATTCATGATTTTATTTATTTGGGTCCTTTCTCTTTTCTTTTGGGTACGTCTGGCCAGGGGTTTATCAATCTTATTAATTCTTTCAAAGAACCAGCTCCTAGTTTCGTTCATTTGTTCTACTGTTCTTTCGGTTTCTACTTCATAGATTTCTTCTCTGATTTTTATTATTTCTCTTCTGCTGCTGGGGTTAGGCTTTCTTTGTTGTTATTTCTCCAACTCCTTTAGGTATAGGGTTAGGTTGTGTATTTGAGACCTTTCTTGTTTCTTTTTTTTCTTTTTTTTTTGACCTTTCTTGTTTCTTGAGAAAGCTTGTATTGCTATATATTTTCCTCTCAGGACTGCTTTTGCTGTGTCCCACAGACTTTGAACTGTTGTGTTTTCATTATCATTTGTTTCCATGAAATTTTTTCAATTTTTCTTTAA
Organism: Neogale vison; assembly: GCF_020171115.1. Taxonomy (NCBI): domain Eukaryota; kingdom Metazoa; phylum Chordata; class Mammalia; order Carnivora; family Mustelidae; genus Neogale; species Neogale vison. The sequence goes on along the minus strand of NC_058091.1, from coordinate 185,358,200 downwards.
TTTCCTGGTTGACCTATTCATTCTTTGAAGGATGCTCTTTAGTCTCCATGTATTTGGGTTCTTTCCAAATTTCCTCTTGTGATTGAGGTCTAGCTTCAGAGCATTGTGGTCTGAAAATACACAGGGAATGATCCCAATCTTTTGATACCAGTTGAGACCTGATTTAGGACCCAGGATGTGATCTATTCTGGAGAATGTTCCATGTGCACTAGAGAAGAATGTGTATTCTGTTGCTTTGGGATGGAATGTTCTGAATATATCTATGATGTCCATCTGGTCCAGTGTGTCATTTAAGGCCTTTATTTCCTTGATGATCTTTTGCTTGGATGATCTGTCCATTTCAGTGAGGGGAGTGTTAAAGTCTCCTACTATTATTATATTATTGTCGACATGTTTCTTTGATTTTGTTATTAATTGGTTTATATAGTTGACTGCTCCCATGTTAGGGGCATAGATATTTAAAATTGTTAGATCTTCTTTTTGGACAGACCCTTTGAATATAATATAGTGTCCTTCCTCATCTCTTTTTATAGTCTTTGGCTTAAAATCTAATTGATCTGATATAAGGATTGCCACCCCTGCTTTCTTTTGATGTTCATTAGCATGGTAAATTGTTTTCCACCCCTTCATTTCACCCAAGGAATCTGGAGATGTCTTTGGGTCTAAAATGAGTTTCTTGCAGACAGCATATTGATGGGTTTTGATTTTTTATCCATTCTGATACCCTGTGTCTTTTGATGGGGGCATTTAGCCCATTAACATTCAGGGTAACTATTGAGAGATATGAATGTAGTGCCATTGTATTGCCTGTAAGGAGACTATTACTGTATATTGTCTCTGTTCCTTTCTGATCTACTACTTTTAGGCTCTCTCTTTGCTTAGAGGACCCTTTTCAATATTTCCTGTAGAGTTGGTTTGGTATTTACAAATTCTTTTAGTTTTTGTTTGTCCTGGAAGCTTTTTATCACTCCTTCTATTTTCAATGATAGCCTAGCTGGATATAGTATTCTTGGCTGCATGTTTTTCTCATTTAGTTCTCTGAATATATCATGCCAGTTCTTTCTGGCCTGCCAGGTCTCTGTGGATAAGTCTGCTGCCAAACTAATATTTTTACCATTGTATGTTACAGACTTCTTGTCCCAGGCTGCTTTCAGGATTTTCTCTTAGTCACTAAGACTTGTACATTTTACTATTAGATGATGGGGTGAGGACTTATTCTTATTTATTTTGAGGGAGATTCACTGTGCCTCCTGGATTTTGATGCTTGTTCCCTTTGCCATATTAGGGAAATTCCCTACAATAATTCTCTCTAATATACCTTCTGCTCCCCTCTCTCTCTTTCTTCTTCTGGAATCCCAATTATTCTAATGTTGTTTCATCTTATGGTATCAGTTATCTCTCAAATTCTCCTCTCTTGGTCCAGTAGTTGTTTGTCTCTCTTTTGCTCAGCTTTTTTATTCTCTGTTATTTGGTCTTCTATATCACTAATTCTCTCTTCTGCTTCATTTATCCTAGCAGTGAGAGCCTCCATTTTTTATTGCACCTCATTAATAGCTTTTTTGATTTCAACTTCATCAGATTTTAGTTCTTTTATTTCTCCAGAAAGGGCTTTTATTTCTCCAGACAGGTTTCTCTAATATCTTCCATGCCTTTTTCAATCCTGGCTAGCACCTTGAGAATAGTCATTCTGAACTCTAGATCTGACATATTATCAATGTGCATATTGATTAGGACCCTATCCTTCAGTACTGCCTCTTGTTCTTTTTTTTTGTGATGAGTTTTTCTGCCTTGTCATTTTATCCAGTTAAGAATATATGAAGGAGTGAATAAAATACTAAAAGGGTGGCAAAGACCCCAGGAAAATATGCTTTAACCAAATCAGAAGAGACTCCAAATCATGGGGGAAGGGAGGAATAAAGGGGTAAAAAGAAGTTAAGAAAAGAAAAAAGAAAGAAAAAAATGTAAAAAAGAAAAAATATATATTAGACTGGTTAATAGAAAAGGGTCACCCACTTAATTTTGGGAGTATTTTGGTCTCTTAGAAGAAACTACCTCCCCAAGTTTTAAAGAATAAAAAACATATATAAGGGTATACACGATGAAGGGATGGAGTATGACTATAAAGATGAAAAAAAATTTTTTTAATTCCTAAAAAAGGAGTTGATAAGATAAATTGGTTGGGAGAATAAAGAAAAAGAAAGTGGAGAGAATTTACTCGGGCTGTAGACTAGAACAAAGCCCTGTGCTAGATTTAGGGTATATTTTGATCTATTAGAAGAAGCTGTATCCCAGATTTTTTTAAAAGAAAAAACCCTATGTGTATACAAAAAATAAAGTTAGATACAATGAAGGATAAAATATGACTATAATAATGAAGTTTCAAAAAAGATTTTTTTAAATGAAAGGTATTATTAAGATAAACTAGGTAAAAAATATTAACAGAGGAAAGAATAAAGTTAAAAAAATTTAGCATATGAAAAAAATAAAATTTAAAAACATTAATTAAGTTTGCAGGACTAAGGAATCATGGGGAAAAAGCCATGAATTCTGTGCTTTGCTTTCTCCTCCTCTGGAATGCTTTCTCCTCCTCTGGAATTCTGCTGTTCTCCTTGGTAAGTGAACTTGGTCTTGGCTGGATTTCTTGCTGATCTTCTGGGGGAGAGGCCTGTTGTAGTGATTCTCAAGTGTCTTTGCTGAGGCAGAATTGCACTTCCCTTACTAGGGGCTGGGCTAAGTAATCCACTCAGGTTTGCTTTTGGGAACTTTTGTTCCCTGAACGCTTTCCGTACAGTTCTGGAGGACAGGAATGAAAATGGTGGCCTCCCAATCTCTGGCCTGGAGGAGCTGAGAGCCCGGGGCCCCATTCCTCAGTATGCCCTAGGAGAAAAGTACTCAATCAGTCCCATCTCCCTGGCCTCTGCCTGCGCTCTGAGCTCACCCAGCCTGTGACCAAGTGTCTCATTCGCTGGAACACAGCCCTGCCTGAAGTCTCCAAACCCCTCAGATCCCTGCGCTCTTCGAGGGGGGTCTCCCTGGATCTTGTGGGGTCCCCGCTCACAGAGCAGTGGCCTGTGCCAAGGATCACAATTTAAGGTAACCCTGAGTTGAGAGTTCACTCCTTGGCTTCGTCTCTGTAGTCAGCTTTCCCGCTCTAATACCTGCGAGCTCTGTGACACTTGGTCATCCCCATCCTTCTGTGACCCCACGGTCATCCCCATCCTTCTGAGACCATGCTGTCCCTGCATGGGCTTCATCCCAGCTTAGCCTCTAGAGTAATGTCCCTCAGTGAAGCAGACTTAAAATTTTGATTTTGTGCTCCGTTGCTCCACCGCTTACTGGGAACCGGCCCTTCCCTCTGTGGTCTATCTTCCTGTTGCTTTGGATTCACTTCTCCGCTGGTCCTACCTTTCAGAAAGTGGTCGATTTTCTATTTCTAGAATTGCTGCTCTTCTTCTCTTTGATCTCCTGTTGGATTTGTAGGTGTTCGGAATGGTTTGATAATCTATCAAGCTGATCTCCTGCTATCTGATGTCATCTCAGCCTGCTACTTCTCCGCCATCTTTTGCTCCTGATATTCTTCATGTTTCCCAATTAGCTTGCTTTCTCCATGGCAATGATTTTTTTAAGGTTCTTATTTAAATTCCAGTTAGTTAACATACAGTATAGTATTAGTTTCAGGTGTACAATATTGTGTTCACACTTCCATACAACACCCAGTGCTCAGCACAGCCTCCTTTATTCTATTCAGCCTCTGACCCTCTGACCCTGATCCTAGGACAGTGGCTGTGGAAATCTATCATCTCTGGTTTCCTCATCATTAACACTAAAATTGTAACAACTGGCAAGCTTACTTTAAGGACAGGAAGGGTAAAAATTAACTGAGAATGTATGAAAAAGTACTTTGGAAAGTTAAAAACCGTATTTTGAATTGTAAGATAATGTTATTGTTTCAGAATACACAACGTGCAAAAAATGCAAGAGGGGGATAACAGCATTACAATGATTTAGAATTAAAGTTCCATTTGGGATGACTTCTTTTGTTTGTTCATTGATATATTCCCAAGGCCTACAGTGTCCAACACATATTTGGCACTCAAAAATAATTATTGAATGAATTTTTATAAAATATGTGCTCTTATTAGTAAGATAGCTTTGCTATTTTAGGATATTATAGCTAAATTTTTTTTTCCAGTTGTGTTGAGAGGTAACTGACATACATTATTATGTAAGTTTAAGGCATACGGAATAACAGTTTGATTTACGTATTTTATAACATGATTATGGATGTTAAATATTTTGTATCTAAATTCATATACTAGGAACTATTACCTAGTTCTGTATACAACTGTATTTTTTTTTTCCTTATCCACTATAAAACTAGGACAATGTGTTGGTAAGTGCAGGGGGCTGGTTACCTCAAATAAATTAGATCTGAAGTCCTATCTAAAGGCATTTTGGAAGTAAAATTTTGCTTGTTCAATTTTCCGTATTCTAAATGCTGTTCAAATTCATATGAGTTTTCCATGTGCATAACAAAACATTGTCATAATTATAAATTTAAAATGCATTATTTAACATATGGTAAACATTTGCCAAAACTGTTTTCATTATATTTTAGACAAGGCCAATACATCGTTTGATATATGCCATGATAATTTAACAGGAAATATTTACAATTGATCTTTTTTTTAATTAATTGGAGGCAACTCAATATTTATGCAGCAAATTAGTCATTTTTTAGATTATATGAAATCGTTCTTATCTTCATTTTTTAAAGTTACATTATATAGCAGTGGTATACATGAATAGATACGCAGTTATTATTTGTTTAGTTTCCCTTATAAATACATTGCTTGCTAATATTTTTTTAAAAACAACTGTTTTTGAATTATTAATCTTTGAGAAAATTAAGTCTGGGCAATTTTTTTTTTCAACTTCCAAAATTCAAAAGGCCTATTTTTCCCTTTGTCAAAAACTTTTTTCATACATTATGGTTCTGCTCTGAATGGACATTTAAGGCAATGATTAAAGTGACCGCCATAAATGAGCAGCCTTCCTGAGAGTCACATCCAAGAGAGACAGCTACAGAGTTGCCTGGTTATTACAGAAGCAGAATTTGGGCCTCATTGTCACTTGGGCCACAGATGTCAAGTCAGTTGGATTTATTTTGTTGCCAAATCCCCCAGAGCCTCAGGATTCTCTCACTTCCCCACTGTTGCACAGAGATCACTGAGATGCTCCGTTATACCTGGTGAGGGCAGCATTGATTATATCTCTTGACCAAATTCCCTTATCAAAATGATCTCTTATGTTCTCTACCCTTACACGTTAGGAGATATCTTGATACTCATTAATAAGCAAAATCAAATTAAGCTGTTAATGAACATTTGATGCATTTCCCTTTAGCAACTCAAAACATGCCTAAGCATCTTCTGTGTGCAAGGTTCTGGAGTGTATAAAATGAGTAAGAAAAAGATCTCTTTGAGGATTATCTACCAGTAGATTTAGGCAATATATAATTTTATTAGATTTTAAAAATCTAACTAAAGGTAACCAAAATGTAGTGAGAAGGTATTATGGGTCAGTCATTGTCCTGAAATCTGTAGATATACAAGTGAATAAGACTCATTCTGTGCCCTCAAGGAACTCATAGAAACTTAGGGATAAATTGCAAATTGGTGCCTGTAGGTCCATTCCTGCCTATAGATTCCTTCTGCTTTTGAATGACACAGTGCTTTAGCAAATTTGAGACTAAACTTGAAATTGAGATTTCACATAAAAATCTGACTTTGCAGTTTCTATGGAAAAATCATAAATCTGCCATTACTAGTCTCACATGCATGGCACAGTCACCCAACAGCCCCCTCATTTTGACAGGGTATGAATTTTCTAGTTGCCACAGTCCCCACCAGACCCTCCTTCTTCCTGACACAGAGGATGAGTCTCAGTGGCCATTTATCAATGATTTCAAAAAACACTAGAGAAATAGTTTTAAACTTATGCTTATATCAAAAATGCTGATATCAAAAGTGGAAAATGAAAGGCCGGAGTGACCATGTTTTAAGAAAAATGGAAGGGAGCATATTTCTTTAAAGAAGTAAAAATAATCCAAGATATTTGATGTGCAACTTGTAGGCCTCTGTCATTCATTCAAGTCACTTGCTTTACCTCCTTATGCATTTGGATTTGGGGCCCCTGGTTTAGGGGATATCAGTATAAAGTACAAGAAGGGAAGAAGAGAAGAAATTGTATAAGATTATGGGAAAGGGGGAGAGTGATAATTAGTGGGAAATCCAGAAAGGCTTCAATTAGATGGTGGCATTGTGGGTAGGGCGGGAAAGATCCCTCAGAGAAAAGCATTGTTTTGAAAAAAATCCTGAAGGTGGGACATCATTTAGTGAATATTAATGAAATAAATGGTAGTCAAAATAAGCAGCCATGGAGTGGGGAGGACAAATGGGTGATAATACTGAAATTATAAGATCTGATACATAAAATATAAAGTTTTATGGGGCTTTAGGGAGACTAATGTATCTCTTGTCCTTCTCATAGCATTGTTCTATAACCATCATAGATCATTTTTATGATATTTTTCAGGCTACCCTTGAATAAGGCTGAAATACCACTCTATTTTGGGTTGTGCCAACATATAACGTAGAATCATCTCAAAATCAGGCCCAAATTGTGGCTCTATTGGCCAACTAATCATCAAGAATTTGCCCAAGGACTGCATGTGTGGGTCAAGAAAGAGATGACAAGGCAGAAGGACTAAAAGGCATGGAAATCAGAGCCAAATGCTCATGGAGCTCATCTGTTTTCAAGGCTTGCTTGAACATGATCTTGTTTATGCTACTTCTACTTAATTATGGAGTGCTGCTGCCCATGCCCAAGTCTGTGACTCAGTGAATTTCACAACTTCCAGTACATGGTGGGCAGCTCAGGTTATCAGGCTGTTTGATGGACCATGTTTAGTCATTCAGTTTCTCTCAGGTCCAGTTTTACTCCAAGAGTTATTTCTCAAAAGGAGAATTATCTGTGGAAGAGTACATGGTTTCACTTTACAACCCCAAGTGTTGCATTGCTATTCTCTTATCTGGATTTGTTGGAGGCTTAATCTAGCCTTTCCACTTGCAACCAGTGTTCTTTATGATTTGATATAAAGAAGAAAGCATTTGTCTGATCAATAGTGGCATACCTGATGCCAGAGGAAGAATTAATTTGCTCCAGAAAAAAATAACACATTTGAGGCAGTAATTGTAACTGTTGTTACAACCTGATTAAGTTTTGATAATCTACTATTTTTTTCTCCAAAATTCACCTTTCTTCTGCACAAAACAAACAGAGGAGTTTTATATGAATGTGGTAGGAATTGGCACCCCTCTATCTTTCAAGCTTTTAGTAATGATATTAATCTCTGAAAGTCTCCCAGAATTGTATAACTATTACTAGTTTAATGTTTTGGTAGAAAGCGACAGTTCCAAGGGCTTCCTTTTGGTCCTACCTCTCATAAAGTGCTCACTTCAAGGGTCAGGAAATGAAATATGATCAGTTGCCAAATATGCTTTTGGAAACACGGGAAAAAACCCCACAGAGCTAGGTTTACAGAACCCCTGGGCCCTGTGAGAGATGGATTCAAGCCCAAACTCCATTTATTATTTGATATCCCTAAGTCCCCACCCTAACTGTTGAATCCTAAAATCTGGGGGCTAATTTCAGAGCCAGTGTCTAAAAATCTGAAACTGTCTGATTTTTTTTCCTCTTTCCCTAGGATATATTATCATTCCAATGAATTGATATATTTTCTTCTGGGAAATACTAGAAGGAAATTTTATAGTAGTTTCTTGTTGTAGTCTCACTGGGTCCTTCCTCATAAGGTCTTAGTCTCCCCTTCTTGTAAGGGACCTTGTTAACTAGCTTAGGCCTGAGAACTGGTAAGTTTATGACTCTCTACTGTGACTATTAGTTCAGATATCTGTCCCATGGATTTAATTTTTTAAATTTTTCAAATGAACTAATACTTTACTAGGTTGACAATCTATTTAAGTCCCAGAGATACTATGATTGAAAAGTTATTGCCAAAGATCTCTATAGATAAAACCACTTAGATAGAACTCTGGCCTGTTGTCCAGTATGATAATCTTGTCTGCTGGTGGCTAAGTGCTGTCAGTTGGCCTCTGAAAGTCCTAGTAGCCCTTCTGAATAGTGTTATATTATACTTGCCATTCCTAATCTGAAAAGGGACAAATTTTCAAGGATGCTGGTGCTCCCCTCACTAATATACTCCTCAATACCATCATAAAAGGCATGTCCTCTGGGATCTCCTTAGGGCCATGGTAAGGAATGGATAAGCCAGTAACATATGATTGATCCATGCCATTAATTTTATCTTCCTAATCCTTTGAATTTCTCCTTACTACATCAATTTCACTTAATGAAGAACACTGTTGAGTTCTGGTTTTAGTTAACCAATCAAACTCTTCTTAAGGTTGTTCCCAGCCACTCAAATTAATCATTCAATCTAGAATCTATGATTACTGTACCCATATTAACAAATTTGTCTACTACCCAAATTATGTCTCTTCTCTTGTCTATAACCATTAGATTCCATTCCCACTAATGTTTTCCAGGTTTCTGATATCCTCCAAGCGTCTGTTGAACTCTGACTCGAGTTACAAATCTGGGTTGCAAATAAGGTGTGGAGGTGGATCATAAAGAGAATTTGCATCCTTGTGAAAAGTAAGTGTATTGGGATCTTTAAGTTAGGGAAAGCTAATATCCCCAAACAGTGAAGAGAGGCAGCTCAGTGAGATTTAGAAGTTCAGAATTCTCAGAGTCACTGGAATCCACTCAAATGTCCTCATTTCAATTTTTGCTCTTTCCTAATCAATGCCCTCACTTTTACATAAGAGACCTGGCAAGTTTGTGAATTCCATTTGGGTTATAATTATGCAAACTACAGGATAAAAAAATTTACACATTAGCCATATGGCTATAAGAGATATTTTTAGGGCAATCTTAGAAGCTCTCTGGTTATCTGTGTCTTGACTAAAAATTAGAAATCTTAACCTTTTATTTAGAAGCAGCCAGTTCATACCACAGTTCTTACAATCCTTTTTTGCCCTGAAAATCCCATTGTAATAATTAGTAGTCTTGCAAAAGCTTTTCTATAGTAAGTACTTCATTCCAGAAAACTATAGATAATTATTTCATTGCTGCTTTCTATGGACTACTAGTATCCCATTTTTCATTGACATTGACATCTTAAATGCTTTCCAATCTAAGGAAGTCAGATAACTGATTCCAGATTCCTGTCTTTGAGTTTCTATATCCTGGAACCACTTCTGGAACCAAACACTGTTATCAGTCAGGATTTTGCCAGGAAAGCACTTACCTTTCTAGTTTATAGAGGAAGGGATGATTAAATACAAAGGGAATTACAAACTTAAAAAGCTATTGGGAGGACTGGGGCAATTAAGGTTTATGGAAACATAATGCTGGCTTTGAGGAAATTTGGAAACCCAGAGTCAGTAACTGGTGATTACAGCTGCTTGTAGCACCAAGGTAGGTAATTCACAAGACCTCACCTAGAAGCATCATGAAAACTTCATGTTTGCTGTCAAACTAGTCACTGCTAGGGAAGAATGATGGCTGTCCTCTCTTCTGCCTTCCAAATTTTGTGCAAGATGCCTTTTACTGGCAGAATCTAAATGAGGCAATGAGGTAGCTGAAGCAATGTATTTTCTAGGCTTCTTGACCTTACTGTATAGGGAAGAATTTGGGAGGGTGGAATCACACTGAGTACAACAATCAATATTTGACACAGTATATGTCCATCAACTTCTCAAAGATATTTAAAATGTGGCAACAAGAAGTAACATAAAGATTCAGGGGTTTTTCCATTGTCTTTCCAATAGGTAGAAGATTATGGTTTTCCATTATGGTCTCTGTATTTTCCTCACATTTTGGAATAACTATTTTGAGGCTTTAAGATGAGACTATGTAGGGGGAAAAATGATTAGACTAAGTAGGTAAAAGACCATAGAGAGTGATTAGGGAGGGAGCTTTTAAGAAGGTTGGAGAGAGGGACACCTGAGTGGCTCAGTGTATTAAAGCCTCTGTCTTCAGCTCAGGTCGTGATCCTGGGGTCCTGGGATCAAGCCCCGCATCTGGCTTTCTGCTCAGTGGGGAGCCTGCTTCCCCCCTACCCCCCCTGCCTGCCTCTCTGCCTACTTGTGATCTCTGTCTGTCAAATAAATAAATAAAATCTTTACAAGAAAGAAAGAAAGAAAGGAAGGAAGGAAGGAAGGAAGGAAGGAAGGAAGGAAGAAAGTAAGTTAGTTGGAGAGAAAAGCCTAAGAGTAGCTACAATATGAGATCTTTGGATTGATTGGAGGAGAAAATGACTTTTAGAAGCACTGCTGTGAATTATATGATTACTTCATGGTGCTTAAGAGACACAAATAGGAGATGTTAGTCATTTTGAAATTCCTTTGGTTGCTGCATTTTGTTTTTATGTTTGTTTACAGCAGAGATTCCACAGATCCCTGAGGATCCCTGAGAGTCTTTCAGGGGATTCTTTGAGGTAAGATTATTTTTGTAGTAATATAAAGACATTATTTGACTCTTTCACCATGATGAAATTTCTACTAATGTGCAAAAGCAATAGTGGGTAAAACTTCTGGCAACTTAGCAAGAATCAAAGCAGCAGTACCAAGCTAGTTGTATTAGTCTAAGTCTGCTGTTCCTCACAATCACGCACTTGCATCATAAAAATAAAATTAAAATGCTGTTTTCACTTAATAATATCCTCGATGAAGTAGTGAAAATTACTATTTTATTAAGTCTTAATTTTTAACTATATATCATTTTAATATTCTCTGTGGCAATATGAAAAGTACATATATAGAGTGCTTCTGCTGCATATCAAAGTATGATGTTTTTTTTGAGGAAAGGCACTTCTGTCTTTGAGTTGTGAGCAACTAGTAAGTGTTTTTCACAGAACACTATCTTTACTTAAAAGAATAACTAGCAAACTGTTGTATTCAGATCCAATTCTGAATAATGATCTGATCTTTAAAATGAAGATGAGCCTGTCACTTCAAGGAAAATAATTTACACTATATATTTTCAATGATAAAATCCAAGATTTCAAATAAAAATTAACATTATGGGGGCATCTGGGTGGCTCAGTGGGTTAAGCCTCTGCCTTCGGCTCAGGTCATGACCAAAGGATCCTGGGATGGAGTCCCGTATCGGGCTCTCTGCTCAGCAGGGCGCCTCTTTCCCCCTCTCTCTCTGTCTGCCTACTTGTGACCTCTCTCTTTCTCTCTCTCTCTGTCAAATAAATAAAATCTTCAAAAAATTAATATTGTGGAAAACTTGTACCTACACTATAAGCTTGATAGCTACCCAATAACTCAATGAACCAATATTTTCCAATTGATCAATACACGACGTTATAAAATCATGCATGGGCTAAAGATCCCATGCAATATTATTTCAATATCATTGACTATATTCCTTATGCTGTGTCTTTTTTTCCTGTAACTTATTCACTCTATAACTAAGAGCCTGGATTTTCTCCTCCCCTTCACCCATTTTGCCCAGTTCCCACCCATATAAAATATGTTTCTGTTTTATATTTGAATAGGATAAATAAGTATAGCTATAACTCACATGAACAAAAGATTCCTGGTGTCCCTCAATAAGTTTTTGGTGTAAAGGAGCCTTGAGACTCCTTGTCACTTAAAGCCCGAGAATAATTTTCTTACAGCAACACCACTCTAAGACTGAGCCAAATGGACTATGGCATTGCATATGTTTCTTACAATATTGAAGTACTTTTGTGTATAAGTACTTTTCTTATATTAATGTGTGTTTCACAGACTTACTGGTAATTTCAAAAAACCTAGGATACTTCAAAACTTAATACTGATTTCTTAAAAAAAAACAAAAAACAAAAAAACAAAACATTGGGGGCATGGGACACCTGGGTGGCTCAGTGGGTTAAGTGTCTGCCTTTGGCTCAGGTCAAGATCCCAGAGTCCTGGGATTGAGTCCTGTGTCAGGCTCCTTGCTCAGCAGGGAGTTTGCCTCTCCCTCTGTCTGTAGCTCCCCCTGCTTTTGCTCTCTCTCTATCTCTCTGACAAATAAATAAATAAAAATCTTAAAAAAAAATACACTGGGTCAGGGCTGCCTGGGTGGCTTAGTTGGTTAAGTGTCTGCCTTCAGTTCAGCTCATGATCCCAAGGTCCTGGAATGGAGTTCTGCATGGGGCTTCTTGTTCAGCAGAGAGGCTACTTCTCCCACTCCCTCTGTCTGTTCTTCTCTCTGCCTGTTGCTCCCTGCTTTCTCATTCTCTCTCTCTGTTAAATAAATAAAATCTTCTAAAAAAAAACATTGAGTCATGTCATATATACAAATTAATTTAGGAATTATAAACAATAAAGCGGAGTGGGAAAACATCTGACTTTATTTTTTTTTTAGATTTTTAAAAAATTTATTTACTTGACAGACAGAGATCACATGTAGGCAGAGAGGCAGGCAGGGGGTGGTAGGATGCAGGCTCCCTGCTGTGCAGAGGACCCGATGGGGGGCTTAGTCCCAGGACCCCAGGATCATGACCCAAGCCAAAGGCAGAGGCTTTAACCCACTGAGCCACCCAGGTGCCCCAGAATCTGACTTTAAAACCGAATATAAACTTAAATCCCAATTCAGCCACTACTTTACTGTTTTATCTTATACTTCTATAAGATAATATAACTTAGGTTTAAGTATTTTTTATTTATTCTCTTAGTTTTAATTTCCTTATTATAAGATAAAGTTAATAATATAGACATTTCCTTATTTTAAAATAAGGATAGAAACAGACCTCTGTAACTTGGAAGCAGAATTATGTTTAGATACTACTTAGAAATAAGCTAAAGTTCTGTAAGAATGAAACAAAAAATTACAGCAGTACAACAAGATAGTTTTTTCTATCTCTGCTAAAAGTCTAGCTGGTACAGAATAACCAGATATTTCTGCACATAGAGTTAGGAGCCCAGGTAATTTTCATTGTGTTGCTTTTCCATTAGTTGTGTTCTTGTTGAATATGTATGGCAAAGCTATTTTATGGACACATCTGCATTCCATCCAGTGGAAAAGGGCAAGAGAGAGGTAATCTAGGATAAGAAATTTTTGTTCAAGTGATACAGAAGTTGTACGTGTCACTCTGCCCATATTCTTTTGAAAAGACCTTAGGCACATGGCTACCTACCTGTAGGATGGGTTGAGAACAGTCTCAAGGTGGAAAACATGTGCTTATCTGAAAATCCATTACCACTGAAGGAGAGACTACACTGAAAAATATTTATCAAACAGCCAAAGCTAATGTGTGTTAAATACCTTGTATAGTACCTACTATTTCACAGGTGCTCAGCAACTGGCATCTATTTTTATTTTAAGTTAATACTATACACAAGTATATGCTTTGTCAAAGAAACTGAAATGCTAAGAGAAAGGTCTTCTGAGAGAGCTTTTCAGCAAAGCCAGATTTTTAAGTGGAAGAATAAGTTTGGTACAAATATACTTTTCTTGGTTTAATATGAAGACTCCTAGACTCAAGTTGTACTTCTTCCACTTTGCTGCAATGTCTGAAATTTTTACCATTAGAGTCTAACTTCTTTGAATACACTGGGAGTGAATATCACATTGTTATTATGAGGTAGTTCTATCTTAGGATAAACTTATTAATTTCTTATCTCTTGTCCCACTCCTCTTCCTCTTTTGCTATATTATAAAAATCTAGAAGAATTAATATGGAGAAGCAAAAATTTCCTAGTTGGGTAGGAGAAGAGAGGAAACTAAGCAAGGAAAGCCAAAAGCCTTCATTATAAGATGAGGGCAGATACTTGTCTGGATAAATGAGGGGCAAAACTGATAAGTTCTAGTAGGAAAGGGAGTGTGTGTCATTCTGACTCAGGGCCCATTCAGATTCAAGACAGCCCTGAGAGGGAAAGTCTTTGTGAAATTATAAAACCATTAGGTGCTCCTGAGGAAAAGAAGGCAACAAAAGGGGGCTCAAGAAGTGCTGATATCAAAGGTGCTATTTCATAATTTTTTTTCCAGGGTCAACCATACTTCAGAGATGTGGCTACAGCTGCATTTAGCTAGAGACAAATAAGGTATATGAAAACTCTCAGAGTTTCAAGCTTTTAAAAAGTTCAGTGCAATTTCTGGGCTTTTCAGTTATTTAATCAAGAGGGTTATAAATGCAACAACTGTGTGATTGAGATTAATGTGCTCAGAAGTTAACTCTTGCCTTCACAGCAACTGAGAAGTGAACATTAGACATTAAATAGTGTCTAAATTAAATCTGCCTGACTGGTAGTCTAGAACAGAACATGGCTCCTGAAATTTAGCCTTTTCATGGTTGGCACCAGAGCTGAATTAAATAGTGGCCCGTTAGGACATTACCAAAAGTTGCAATCTATGAAGAGTGATGGCAAGTCACTAATAATTTAACAAAATGGGTAAACATGATGTGGTTTCTAACCAGAATTTCTTTTAAAATTTACTAGAAGAAATAGTTTGTGTTATGTAGGGTGGATGTTAAACCAGCCAAAGAGTTTGCTTAGAACTCTTTCTGTCTTCATTTAAGCCTACGCCTCAAAAGCTGAGAATATCATAACAGGTTATAGGTGTCAGATTGTGCTTACATTCCAAAATGAATTGCTAAGCAAGCATGCAAAGAAGTTGGATCAATTCTACAGACTCAGGCAAACATCTGAGGATATAAACAGGTTTGGGTTGAAGATGTTGGACAAGAGAAGGTTTTTTGGAAGAAGTAGCTGGAGTATTATGGCTATCCCATCAGTGGCAATGTTAGAGTGGTAGGGTGTGCTTACATCTACCTCAAGGATGAAGAGTTTCGGAAAAATTACTTTAAATATTTGACTTACATCCCTGAGGTTTGCAGTGAACAGAGACTGGAAGAGTATAAAGATGAGAGACTATAGATGGTTTGCTGCTGTCAAAAGACTAGACATTCTCTAAGCAGCAGCAGGCAGATAAGAGTCACCGGGTCACTATGGAAACTGCTAAGTAGGCTTGCCACACTCCCAGAGATTTGACTGGTAATGAGACAGTGAGCGCAAAGGATTCAGGTAAATTCTTACCACATGGCAAAAGCAAGGACACCATGATATCAGCTCCTTGTGCTTCTCTCCCACAGGACGGGGTGGCGATGACACAAAATATGGGGAGTGGGGAGAGTTTTAGCCGGTCTGCTGCGAAGAAGCCAACTCTAAACTACAGCCAAGAAGTTTTCTATACTTACACAGAAGCCTACATCTGTACCAAAAGTGGGGAGGGGGGAAGTGGATGGAAAGCCCTGCACTCAGCAGAAATTAGGAAGGTAGATGAGAAACGGACTTGTGGCAGTCTCTTACAAGACAGGCAGGCAGATGAGAAATTGCATTAGGCAGGTCTTCACAAGGTTGCATATCTCCCCCCTTTCCTTGGAGGAATAACAGGGCATTTAGCCAAGTCTTGAGTCAGACTGGTCAAGACTTTCTATGTGGCCTACACAGAGAACAAGGCTGTCATGGAGTTGTAGTAAAGTTGTCTCCCAATCTGCCTTGATATGATGGATAAAAGAAGACCACGTTAGGAAGTGGCTGCTTTGGATTGTGCCTTAATAGGTAGATTGGAAGATGGATGCAACCTCAGCAGTTTGACCACTGTATTGAAAGGACACTTCTTTTTTAAAGATTTTATTTATCTACTTGAGAGAGAGAGATAGCAGGAGAGAGCATGAGCACAGTTGGACAGGGTGGTGCGGTTGTGGGGTGGGGGACGTCAGGGAGAAGGAGAAGCAGGCTCCCTCGCTTAAATGATAGAGCCACCCAGGTACCCCTGGAAGGAAATTTTAATTACTGATATTGTGCTTTGCCTAGAAGTTCCTGGAGGACTTAAAAAAAGAAAAAAAAACATTATTTACAAGTGAACATAAAAGCTAAGATTTCATCCATTGGCAAGGAAGGAACTAGCCTATAGGAAGGATTTAAGGGACAGTGAATTACATTGTTTTCTCTTTGTACCATATTGGGCTCTACTTTTTTTAATATCAAAGCTATATCAAGAAGTATGCATGAGTAACAACAGATGGTGAGAAACCGACTTAAAAACCTAGGTGGGTATCCCTCTGCTTAGTGGGATACGCAAGTTTGTGCTGGAGTTGAATTGCCTAAAGAAATAGAGGAAGGACTGAGACTGCCCACCTCCTTCTCTACCCCCTCACCTCAAATAAATATTAAAATAATATTTAAGAAATATAGATTTGAAGGCGTGCCAAATTATTAGACTGTTTGTGGCATATAAATTGGTCCAACCCTAGACCACTTCCTAGTTAGACTAAGAATCAGTCTAGTCTCAATGGAAGTAACTCTAAGTGGAATAGATTTCCAATAAGAAGAGTTGCAACACTTCCTTTTCCAAGCCTTGCTGCCTTTATGAAAAATTCACTTGGGTTTTCAGAAACTCATTAGAGAATAGTATTGTCTTCCTGGATAGGCCACAGTTCTAATACAGACATGTTTATGTTTTATTATTAGGACAAACCCAGAAAGTTTAGTATCCGGAAAGTTTCAGTGTTTTTGAAAATATGAAACAACTTTTGTATATAATTGCAGATTTAATATGAATATATGGCTACCCTGGTGATGGTATTAGGAGGGCACATATTGCATGGAGCACTGGGTGTTCATTGCAAACAATGAATCTTGGAATACTACATCAAAACTAATAATGTACTGTATAGTGATTAATATAACATAATAAAAAATGAAGATATGGTTAAACCACCTTTCAAAAGATTTTTTTTTTTAAACAAAGAGAAGAATTTGTTATAATCAGACACCATTCAATGGTTCTTAGCTCTGAAAAACTTGTCTCTAGGGAAACACTGGCGGACGATTTATGACTGAATGAAAACTAGAGCATTAGGCCGCTAAAAATAGTGCTTAAGGTAAGTTTCAAAAGATCTTGTGATTGTTTTAGTGACCAATCAGAATGTTTTTCTTCACTTCATATCACCAATATAAATATTCAACCTTTGTTTTCTAAATGCCAAGACTGATACACCTCTAATCAAATAGACGGTGACACTCAGATTTCATAGATCAAAGAACTAAAAAGAAACTAGTGTAATTTTTAGCTCATCCAAGCGAATACCCCTAAGTCAGGAATTTTCATGTATTTTGGGGGACATCCTACACTTAATTCAGAGAATCAGAAAGGGCCTTTTAAAAATACCTAAACTTAGTAATTAACTTTAAAGTGATGTGCTTTAGCATACATTTAGCAGGATGATTAGGTGTAATAAAATAAAGTAAATAGTGAAGATATCTTCAGTGCAGAAGGTTGGGTTTTAGCACCTAAAACCTGTCAGAGTAGAAAGTTGTCTACATACAGTTTTCAGAAATGGAGAGCCAATAGGTTCACATAGCAACCCATTTAAGTAATATATTACATGTATGTTTTATCTGTAGATAATTCCCATAAGAGATATTTTTTCTGGTGTCCCAAATACTAAAATAAAAAAGATACCATATATCTCATATGAATATGATGGAGACAAATAGAATTTTGTTTAGAATAGGATGACCCAGGGCAATTAGCACATTTTTATAACTGGGGATGAGTGGGGCATGACAGTGATGGTTGGACAGCGAACAGATCAAAGAATTTCCATCACCTTGTACTGACAATGATAGAGTTTTCTACACATAATAGACATTCAAAACTTCAACACTACTACCAAAGCAAAACTCAACAGAATCCCTTCCTTCTTTATCTCTAAATACTGTCCACGTGTTCCTTTCAAGGGTGTCCTTGATGCTAATTTAAACATTACTCTTCCTATGTGAATATTGTTTTCAGGCTTTAAGTACCTGGATATTTGGTTCTGGATCTGCACCCAGTTGGATGGCTCAGGACCTCTTCCCACCTGGAAACAATAACACCGAAAGCACAAAGCACAAAGAACCATATGAGCCTCTCCCCCAAATAAAGGCTGTTCCTCATCGTCAATGCTAGGCATTTGTAATCCATCTTATTACATATCATCATATTCACAGTTTTGGTACAGTCCCAACTATATTTCTCCAGGGATCCTGTGTGTTTCCCCACTGAATCTTCCTTGGATGTTTACATTCTGCTCTCTGCACCAAACCTTCACAGAACTGTGTCCTCTGACTTCCACAAGAAATGCAAACTCACTATCATGATTTTTGGAGTTTCTCCAAAGATTTGTTCCAAGATTAATTGTTTATGTATAACACCCAGTGCTCCATGCAATATGAGCCCTCCCTAATACCCACTACCAGGCTCACCTGACCCAGTCTCCTCCCCTCCCAAACCCTCAGTTTGTTTCTCAGAGTCCACAGTCTTTCATGGTTCCTCTCCCACTCCGATTTCTCCCAATTCATTTTTCCTTTCCTTCTCCTAAAGTCCTCCATGTTATTTCTTATGCTCCACAAGTAAGTGAACTATATGATAATTGACTCTCTCTGCTTGACTTATTTCACTCAGCATAATCTTCTCCAGTCCTGTACATGTTGATACAAAAGTTGGGTATTCATCCTTTCTAATGGAGGCATTATATGCCATTGTATATATGGACCATATCTTCTTTATCCATTCGTCTGCTGAAGGGCATCTTGGCTCTTTCCACAGTTTGGCGATTATAGCCATTGCTGCTATGAACAATGGGGTACAGATGGCCGTTCTTTTCACTACATTTGTATCTTTGGAGTAAATACCCAGTAGTGCAATTGCAGGGTCATAGGGTAGCTTTATTTTTAATTTCTTAAGGAATCTCCACACTGTTATCCAAAGTGACTGCACCAACTTTCATTCCCACGAACAGTGTAAGAAGGTTCCCCTTTCTCCACATCCTCTCCAACATTTGTTTCTTGTCTTGTTAATTTTGGTCATTCTAACTGGTGTATCGTGTTATCTCAATGTGGTTTTGATTTGAATTGCCCTGATGGCTAATGATGATGAGCATATTTTCACATGTCTGTTAGCCATTTGTACATCTTCTTTGGAGAAGTGTCTGTTCATGTCTTCTGCCCATTTTTTGATGTGATTATCTGTTTTTTGGGTGTTGAGTTTTAGGCATTCTTTATAGATCTTGGATACCAGCCCTTTGTCTGTAGTGTCACTTGTGAATATCTTCTCCCATTCCATGGGTTGCCTCTTTGTGTTGTTGACTGTTTCCTTTGCTGTGCAGAAGTTTTGATTTTGATGGAGTCCCAAAAGTTCATTTTTGCTTTTGTTTCCTTTGCGTTTGGAGACATGTCTTGAAAGAAGTTGCTGTGGCTGATGTTGAAAGGTTACTGCCTATGTTCTCCTCTAGGATTTTGATAGATTCCTGCCTCACATTGAGGTCTTTTATCCATTTAGAGTTTATCTTGGTGTATGGTGTAAGAGAATGGTCGAGTTTCATTCTTTTATACATAGCCATACATACATATACCCAGCACCATTTTTTGAAGAAACTGTCTTTTTTCCACTGGATATTTTTTCCTGCTTTGTTGAAGATTATTTGACCATAATGTTGCAGGTCCTTATCTGGGCTCTCTACTCTGTTCCACTGGTCTATGTGTCTGCTTTTATGCCAATACCATGCTGTCTTGGTGATCATAGCTTTGTACACTTGAAATCAGGCAATGTGATGCGCCCAGCTTTCTTTTTCTTTTTCAACATTTCCTTAGTAATCAGCGTCTTTTCTGGTTCTATACAAATTTTAAGATTGTTTGTTCCAGGACTTTGAAAAATGCTGGTAGAATTTTGATCAGAGTGGCACTGAAAGTCGAGATTGCTCTGGGCAGTGTAGACATTTTAGCAATGTTTTTTTTTTTTATTTTTTTTTTCTTCTGATCCATGATCATGGAATGCTTTTCCATCTTTTTGTTTCTTCTTCAATTTCTTTCATGAGGGTTTTGTAGTTCCTTGAGTACAGATTCTTTACCTCTTTGGTTAGGTTTATTCCCAGGTGTCTTATGGTTCTTGGTGCTATAGCAAATGTAATTGCTTCTCTATTCTCTCTTTCTATATTTTCATTGTTAGTGTATAAGAAAGCAACTGATTTCTGTGCATTGATTTTGTATCCTGCCACATTACTGAATTGTTGTATGAGTTTTAGTAGTTGGGGGTAGAGTATTTTGGGTTTTCTACATAAAGTATCATGCCATATTTGAAAAGAGAGAGTTTGACTTCCTCTTTGCCAATTTGAATACCTTTTATTTCTTTTTGTTTTCTGATTGCCGTTGCTAGGACTGTTAGAACTATGTTGAACATGGTGAGAGTGGACATCCTTGTCGTGCTCTGGATCTCAAGGGGAAGGCTGTCAGCTTTTCCCCATTGAGAATGATATTCTCTGTGGGTTTTTCATAGATAGATTTTATGAAGTTGAGGAATGTTCCCTCTATCTGTATACTTTGAATCGTTTTAATCAGGAACCGATGCTGTATCTTGTCAAATGTTTTTTTCTGCATTGACTGAGAGGACCATGTCATTCTTCTCTCTTCTCTTACTGATTTTTTCTATCACACTGAATGATTTGGGAATGTTCAACCACCCTTGCATCCCATGAATAAATCCCACCTGGTAATGATGGATAATCTTTTTAATGTACTGTTGGATCCTATTTGTTAGGATCTTGCTGAGAATCTTGGCATCCATATTCATCAGGGACATTGGTCTGAAGTTCTCCTTTTTGATGGGGTCTTTGTCTGGCTTGGGGACCAGGGTAATGCTGGCTTCACATAAAGAGTCTGGGAATTATCTTTCTGTTTCTATTTTTTGAAACAGCTTCAGGAGATTAGGTATTATTTCTTCTTTGAATGTTTGGTAGAATTCCCCAGGGAATCCATCGGTCCTGAGCTCTTGTTCTTTGGGAGGTTTTTGATCACTGCTTCAATCTTGTTACTAGATATTGGTCTATCCAGGTTATCAATTTCTTTCTGTTTCAGTCTTGGAAGTTTATAGGTTTCCAGGAATGCATCCATTTCTTCTAGGTTGCTTAACTTATTGACATAAAACTATTGATAATAATTTCTGGTGATTGTTTCTAATTCCTTGGGGTTAGTCGTGATCTTTCTCCTTTCATTCATAATTTAAACAATTCATGGAAACCAATGAGAATGAAGACCCATCTGTCCAATACCTATGGGATATGGCAAAGGCGGTCCTAAGGGGGAAATACATAGCCATCCAAGCCTCACTTAAAAAATTGAAAAATTCCAAATATGCCAGCTCTCTTTACACCTTAAAGAACTGGAAAATCAACAATAAATTAAGCCAACCCCACACACAAGAAGGCAAATAATCAAGATTCGAGCAGAGATCAATGAGTTAGAAACTAGAGATCAGTAGAACACATCAATGACATTTCTAGAAAGAATCAATAAGATTGATAAACTACTGGCCAAACTAATCCAAAAGAAAAGAGAGAGGACCCAAATTAATAAAATTATGAATGAAAAGGGAGAGATCACTCATTTCTTTCCTACTTAAATCACTAGAGCTGTAACCAAAGGGTCCCAAGTGATACCAAAACATTATCTACTTTCTTGCCTCAATTGCCTTAGAAAGAGCATTTTTTTCTGGAATTCTGGCAAATATTTTTTCAACCTGTTATATAAATACCACAATAATAATAATCACAATTCTCAAATCTTGTAGTTTTTTTTTTTTTTTAGAAGAGTAAGAAGAGAGAGAAAGCTCTTTCAACTATTTCTGATGGATTTTTCAGGGAGATGAGAGACGGTCTGAAGTTGATACACAAACTATAGGCCAATACACTTAAAGTAGCCCACAAAGGCTTTAGTATTTGTCCAATGTGGGCTGAGATGTGCAACTGAGCTGTGTTCTAAATGTATAATTTCCTGAATGATGAAAGATTTTCCTGGAAGTTAAACAGGGGTCTGAATGTAATTACCACTTTTACTTTGAGGACTCAGATTGCTGGCATTCACTGTGGTGTATAGTCTTCCTATTTGTCATGTGATTAATCATTGAATAACTTAACTGTACCCTCTACTCAGCTAGGAAAATGTATTGTAAATAAGTTAAGTATTTTATTGTCTTAGATTTCTTTCAATATAACTGGAACTCTGAGTAGAAATTATCAATCAGAGTAACCAAAAATCAAATTCAAAGAAAATATTATACAGTTCTCATCAAATGATCATCCAGTGTTTCTTGCAAATGTTAGAATTCTAAGCCAGAGTTTCATTTGGCCTTGCATCAAAAATAGAGAAATTTAACAGTATTGTTGGTCTGGCAGGTATCTTTAAGAAAATATTTTAGAGAAGAGATGTGTAAGAGACAAATATTTACATATGAGATATGGTTAGGTGTAAACTGTGAGATAGTTGTGTAAACTGTGAGATAGTTATGAGATGGAACAGGTTATTTGTGTTTTCACATAAGGTAAAAGGTGCACTATGAGGAAAAATTATTATATAAAATATGGTGTTCTCAATAAAAATGGAAATTGTTTTGAACTATACTGCAAGTTGGTCTGATACTGTGATTGATTATCTTGACTGCAACAAAACTGAGTTTTTCAGACTTAAGGCATTCTAAAGTCTATAGGTTGCCATGGAAACTCCCCAAAATGTATTCTTACACCATTTGGGGGTATTTCCACTGTACCAGATTGACAAGTGCCTGACAGAGAAAGACTGTTCAGTTGGTGCCTTACCAGAGTAGTTTTGGATTGGACCTCAATGAAAAGATCATTATTAGTTAGAATGTATATGTTGCATTGCATTTTCCAAACTCTTTCAGATACTCAGTTTTGGTATTCCTTACGACATTTATGAAGTAGGTCAGTATTATGATTGCCCTCTTTATTTAGCTGAGAAAACAAAGAATTATGGGACTAGAAAGCAATTTTAGGCAGGGCTATAATTAAGCCATCAGGAATAAACTGTCCTGCATTTTATCCTGAGAAATTTCTAGCTTATTCACAACATCCTTGCTGAAAATAATTTTCTTTTATTCTTCAGTCTATATCTTTCCAAGTAAAATTCAAGCATATTTATTAAAAACAATAATAAGTAATATGATTTCCATGTATTTAACAGGGGGTATGTGCTAAGTATTCCACTAAACTCTTTATGCATATTATATTACTTTTTCTCTCACACTATTCTGTGAACTAGGTGTTACTGTCATTTACAGAAGCAGAATCTGACTCTGAGAGGTTAATTACCTTGCCCAAGTTCTCTACTGAGTAACAGATGCAGAATCTGAAACCAGATCTGTCTGACTCCTAAGCTTGAGTGCTTAATCATTTTGCCATACTTCCTGTTGCCATTTTACATTTATACCTAACATGCATTTGTTTTGCCCAGCACTGTAGAAGTATCGTATATGTAACATGCATTTGAAGTAGTAGTGGCTGAAAAAACTAAAAAGTTCTGGGGTCAGAGAGCTTTGGGTTCAAACTGAAACTTAAGTGGTTTGTAGCTACTGCTCTCTTATTATTGGAAGGATCTCAGGAGATCAGAGGATAATGTCAGCCTGAGGGCTTGGTGCAGGGGCACAGAAGAGACAGCCAACCCATTCTCACAAAGAAGAGTTGTTATCATCTAATCCTTTTCCCTCACTTCAAGTAGTTAGCATATCTGAAATGCAAACGAACATTCATTCACTCTCTCCTACATTCGTTCACTCAAAAAATGCTTACTGAATTCTTCCTCTCAGACACTGTCCTAGGTGCTGCTGACAAAATAGTTAACACAGACGAAACTCTAGCTCCTCTAGTGCCATTTTCCTTCAAGGACGCCATATTACTTACAGGAGAATATTCACATCCCTTATCAGGGAACCATTAGTCATTATTGACTGGGCCTCTCTAATGGAGGGGTTTACATAGAGTCTGAATGAAATAGTAGGTCCGCAATGATGGAAGAAGGTAGGGAGGATGTGAAAGAACCATAAGGAAGACAAGAGACTGAAAGGTCCTACAGGACCATGGACTGGACTTCAGGAAGTGTGGATCCTGCTTCCAGCCATGAGCTCTGTGTAAGTCCTTCTCTTCTCTGTTCTGACTCCCCATGACCTTCTAAGCACCATGAGGGCAGGACTGTGGTACCCTTATCTGTGTATCCCTACTGCCTGTGCCTGTCCTGGCACATCGTAAGAGTTTAATAAATGTTCCAACGTAGCAGTCCTATGTATCTGTAGAAATTTAAGTTCCTAAATGCACTTTGGGAAAGATTTTTCTCTTCAGCAAATGAGGTCATACAGATTCATGCAAAACAAAGTGTGGCCCTCCAATTAACAGCATTGGCTATACCTGGGAACTAGTTCAAAACAAAGAATCCCAGGCCTCACCCAAAATAACTGACTCTGAGTCTGCTTTTTAACAATATCCTCAGGTAATTTGCATGCTCAGTAATGTCTGAGATGCAGTGGACCAGATAATTTTTATAACTGATTAATAATTTTAAGGTAAATATAAGCAATTCTACAATACTACTCTAATAGTGCCTGCTGTTTTCATTAAAAAAAAAAATCACAGGACAAATATAAGGCCAGGGTTTCAGTAAGCTGCAGCAGGATAGACTAAAATCCTATGAACCTCTGTGGAAATTTTGGCACCCAAGAGAAAAGGACTTTATAGCTCTTGACAAAGTTACAGGGCCGTAGACAGAACATATTGCATTTGTCAACCTGGAAACATTAAAGAAAGTTTGTTCTTTTGTGCAATCATTTAGCAATAAGGTAAGGCTTGCCAGCTAGATTTATTGGGATATTGGATTTTATGTTTCTTGTATCGAATAATATTTTTTACATTGTTTATGTCTAAATAAATCTGTCTTCTATTTTACATCACCCTGTTGTATTGCTGCTTACAGATAAAGGGTTCAGGTAGCATAATTTGCTCTGCCCTTGGGATATGCTGCCATACATTAAAACCCAATCACATGGTGACTACAGCAGAGAATTTCAATGTGTTGTAAGAAGTTGCACAGAAATGCTGAATGAATAAAACTCAATGAGAAGATGTGGTTTCTGATCTTGCTTTACCTTGTTTGTGTCTAGCAGGCACTGATTATCAGCAGATTCAAGCTCAAAGGTGGTAATTTCATTGTAAAATCTATGTCCTACTTATGATCTAGTCCTTGCAAACAGCTGCTTTGTAACACCCATATTATGCCCATCAATATCTACAAGATTTTGATTATTTTTATGAGGAGTGTGTGTGTGGGTGTACAAGGCTTGAACCAGTAAGCAATAGCAAAAAGACAAAAATACAAGCAGATGAGAATTTAAAAATAACTTAAAAATTTTCAAGGGAAATAATGACTATTGTAAGGTATATTAATGTAGGCTCTTCTTTGTGCTTATAAAAAGAGTAAAAATGTATTTGCATTTATTGCAGGATAAAATATGTCCATTTGTGTTACAGTCTTTATCCATTAGTCTGCTTTATGATTTGATTTCATGTTTTCATTGTTCCAAAGCAATTTTCCAGATTGAATCTTAAAAGGATTATAAACCACAAAAGTCACTTTAAATTCTACATGGAGTTAATACACCTACTGCAATTCTGTGCATTTGTCTTTTAAATTTTATAAAGAAATTTGTTGACACTTTCCCTTTCGGGTTTCTTACAATGTATTTTGTGTAAAAATTTGTCAAACACTGATGCCTATCTTATTTGATGTTTTAAAACATGCTAGCCAATCAGCATAATTTCAAATGTCAAGTATGATAGTTTTACATTTTTTCTGCATTAAAATACTACCGCAAATTGAAATCATTTGGTGATGCAACATACATAAATAAAAACTCAAGTTCAGAAAATAGTCATTGGAGGTTGTTGCTTTTTTCTTTTTTCTCTCCTGGGTCTCTCTTTCTGACAAAAGGATGGTCTTATCTTTCTTTTCCACAGTAAAATGTACGCACAGTTGACAGCATTGGGGAATGTAAGAGATCAGCCTTCTTAGCCCCTCTGAAAGAAGCCCCTCTATGTTGGAAATGGTAGGAGGAAAATAAAAGAGCAATGAATTCTTCTATCTAGAGAAATAAGAGCAGGTGTAATAGTTCTTCAGCAGACCCAAAACATTTAGGCAAGTTGTCTAATAGAGGCACTAATTTTTCAATTAGAAATTTAGTCTTTTTTTTTTAAAAAGATTTTTCTTTATTTATTCGACAGACAGAGATCACAAGTAGACAGAGAGAGAGGGGGAAGAAGGTTTCCCGCTGTGCAGAGAGCCTGATGTGGGGCTCGATCCCAGGACCCTGAGATCATGACCTGAGCCAAAGGCAGAGGCTTAACCCACTGAGCCACCCAGGCGCCCCTAGAAATTTAGTCTTTTTTTTTCTTTTTTAAAGATTTTATTTATTTATCAGAGAGAGAGAGGGGGAGAGAGCGAGCACAGGCAGACAGAATGGCAGGCAGAAGCAGAGGGGGAAGCAGGCTCCCTGCCAAGCAAGGAGCCCGATGTGGGACTCGATCCCAGGACGCTGGGATCATGACCTGAGCCGAAGGCAGCTGCTTAACCAACTGAGCCACCCAGGCGTCCCTAGAAATTTAGTCTCTTCAGGGAGTCTGGGTGGTGCCATCGGTTGTGTCCGACTCTTGCTTTCGGCTCTGGTTGTGATCTCAGGGTTGCAAGACTAAGCCCTGTGAGGAAACTTGCGTTAGGCTCTATGCTCAGTGTGGAGTCAGCTTGATATTATCTTTTCCTTTTGCCCATACCCCCCACCAAAGAAACAAATAAATCCTAAAAAAAAAAAAGAAGAAGAAATGTAGCCTTTTCAAAAAGAAATGAGTAGTTGCTGCTATCTCCTTCAATTAAACTCCTTTTCATAATTCGGGTATAGGAAATGGTTCTTACTATTTGTCTGAGAACCCAGCGTAAGAGCTCAGACCAGGTATACCTAGAGGATTCAGCCATGCCCAGGAGGCAAGTGGATTTCTGAGCAGTCATAGAGGTGCCTCATGGGAATAACATCATTGGGAACAGATGAAGAACAGAAGCTTCAGGGGAAGGAATTCACTCAAGTAATAAGAATTAAAGGAGACACATCACCTCTAAAGACAAATTTTACTCGCAATAGTTCATGAGTGTCATCCAGCTTTTCATCTGGCCCTGCATCCACTCCTTTCTATTCTTGGGATTTGTTAAGCTTGAAGAATAGACAGCTCAGAAAGTATGAGATAGCTCTGCCTCTGGCCTGTGGAACAGAGGGGCACAAAAATGGAGTATAAGGTATTTTATCCTCTTCAGTGAGACTAGTATTGGCTGATGGTGAGGTATGAAATAGACCATTGGCTAGGAGTTCAAAGAGCAATAAACTCTGCCTCTGTCGTAGGCAAAGGTCATGTCATTTAGCCACTGTTAGAGGTAGAGGAGGCCAACAGAGCTTCTGTCTTATTTTAGAGATACATGTTTACATCTCTTACCCAATAGTTTGTTGAACACAGAGATATAACGAATTAGATATTCAATCTGCCCTCTGTAGTTTTCAAAGCTAATATTTTACATGAGGAATAGGTGGGCTTTAGGCATTGCCAGTCCATTATAGATTTCTGTTATACTCTATTGCCCTTGGAAAGAAAACTTTCAGGAATAGTTCCAGTTTATTTGTGATTTTATTGGCTTGTATTTAGCCTTCAACTCAAAAGACAAAAACCAGCCTTAGGCACAATGTAGACACCTGGTTATTCATACAGTATTTGTGCATCAAAACTGTTGTGAGAGTTAGGGTTGGTAAAAATGATCTGTATCTAAAAGTTAAAGAGTTCCAGTAGAATAAAACAGATTTGTGATCTATCCTCCCCTTTCCTTCTTTTTAACTTTTAATAATAGAACATGATTTTTGGAGGGGTTACTATAGTCCATGCAAGAGGATACACTTCTCTCTGTTAATATTGGGGACAAGCAATTATCCGTTTCCAAACTAACATTCCAGTTGCCTGACACATGCTTGAAATGGGCTTTTACCCTTTCCTGGAATAGGTGATTCCAATTCTTCCAGTCTCTCTGATGGTCATTTCCCTACCTGTGCCACTAATAGTATCCAAATAAATCCCAACAGATTACATGACTGAAGAGGCAATGTTTGGGGCATGATTACCCAATCAAATATTTTTATCTGATTAAAGGTCTTTCTAAATAGACAAAAACTGAGCTTATATTATACTGTACTTTGAGTTTGTATCTACTGAAAAATACATTGTTTTTATCAGACACTAATCCAGTGACAGAATATACCTCTGTTGCTTAGGAAAAAAGAAAAGAAAAAGGTAAAATTAGGGCAGTTGTAAAAATCTTTTTGATGAGTTTCCACAAAATATATGAACAAAACTTTTCTAGAAATGTGAATATTTTTTCAAAATCTTGAATTTACTACTCTCTTTCCTATATTCCCAATTCACAATTCAAAATTGTCCTTTCTCCACAGGACAGACATAAAGGTATTCAATTTTTTCACTTCCTGGTGTGGATGAAGAGTGGACCAAAAGTGAAGATCTGCCATAGGCATTCAATTGCCCCTCACACTTCTCTTATTCTCCATTGCTTAGCTGCCAATGTGAAAACTGATGCCTATATGCCAGTCCCGGAAAAACTGAGAGGAAATCTCTGTGCCAGTAGGGAGACAGTGAAGAGAATTGTTTCTACTACAGTTAGACACTTGGGAGAGCATGCGGTTGGTATCCACAGTTAGAAAATCTGAGCTCACTTTGTTTTGTAAGGTGGGCTTCAGGTGAAGCCAGTTCACAGTAATGTCAGAAAATCATTCTTTACCAATAAGCAGTGGCATCATTTCATTTGGCATTTGAGAACAAGTTTTTGAATATCTTCCAGGAGGCAGAATCATGTACTAGAGTCTCCATGGCAGAAACCACTGCATAGACATCAATTTGATTGTCCACCTCCTAGAGGTATCATCATGCTTGGCCTTGTTCAGGGCTAGATGTCTTTCAAAATAGTACTTCAGTAGAGGTAGTATTTTAGAGCTAGGATGGGAAGGGTACCAGAGGTTATCTGTTCCCACCTTCTTATTTCACATATGAGGAAACTCAAGTCCACAGAGGATGTCTATGTGCTGAGAATTAAATAAGATTATTCAAGTAGGGACATGGAGAGGAGATGGTAATTGAGCGAAATTGGAAGGGGAGGTGAACCATGAGAGACTATGGACTCTGAAAAACCATCTGAGGGTTTTGAAGGGGGGTGGGAGGTTGGGGGAGCCAGGTGGTGGGTATTAAGGAGGGCACATATTGCATGGAGCACTGGGTGTGGTACAAAAAACAATGAATTCTGTTATGCTGAAAAAAAAATAAAAAAAAAAATTCAAGTATGTTGCTTACTGCACTGCCCAACACATAAGCATTACAAATATTATTAGTATGCTGATTCTTAATTTTCTTTCTTTAAACATATATCCTAAAATATAAATATAAATATATATATATCTATATATCATGAACTTCTTTTATATTTAGTCAGTTACATGGATGTATCACTGTTTTTCAGTAGTTATCAATCAATGGACCTTTATATCAATCGATGGACCTTATAAATCGATGGAAATTTAGGTTATTCCTAATTTTTTTTTCCATTTCAAACAATGTGCAACAAACAGTCTCAAATATCTATTCTTTTATTTTTATTATTTTTTTAAAGATTTTTATTTATTTATTTGACAGACAGAGATTACAAGTAGGCAGAGAGGCAGTCAGAGAGAGGAGGAAGCAGGCTCCCTGCTGAGCAGAGAGCCTGATGCGGGGCTCGATCCCAGGACCCTGGGATCATGACCTGGGCCACAAGGCAGAGGCTTTAACCCACTGAGCCACCCAGATGCCCCAATATCTATCCTTTTAAACATGTATTATTTCTGTAGGTTAGATCTGAGAAGTGCAACTGCCGATTGTGTACATTTAGATTTAAAATATTATTCTAGGGCTATTTTACTTAGCTCTACTCCATCAACCACATATAGGAAGATGTCCCCACGACCTTGCCTGCACTGGCTGTGATCAGCCATTTAAAGTAGAAGGTTAAAAAAACAGTAATTTATTATTGTTTTAATTAGCATTTTTACTATTAAGATAGAGCCTTTTTCCCTGTTTGTGCAAACATTTGCATTTTTCTGTGTATTTCCTACTGTATCGTTTGCTTATTTTTCCACCGAGTGTCTTTTCCTTATTGATCTGTAGAAGTTATTTATTCAACAAATTCTAATTGAGTGTCTGTATGTGCCATATGTTGTTCTTGCACTGAGAATATAGCAGTGAACAATGGCTTCAATTTACTGAACATTTACAATAAACCAACATCAAGCTAAGTGATTCTCACAAAAAAATGCTATGAGCTGAGTAATGTTGCTATCCCCTTTGGGCCATTAAACTGAGATTTGGGGAGGTTATATGACTTGTCTGGGGTCATGTAGTTTGTAAATGGAAGAGCCAAAATGTCAACCCAAGATTGATTAAGTCTCTTCAGGTTACTAGGAACTCCAGATGAGGACAGACCCAAGAACATAGCCAGAGGGAGGGTGGCCTGGGAGACAAAGTTCCCTGCAGCACAGTGCATTCTAAGAACAAATAGGGAGTAATGCTGAGGATGGCCCAATTAAGAAGGTTAACTCTGATAAGTATCACAAATAATTCCCCCAGTTCTGCCACTTGAGAAGTGCTTTTGGAGTTCTTGAAAAATTTTAGTACAGATGGAACTAAAAAGATTATGTTATCCTATCTGTCAGTTTATTTCCTTCATGATTTCTGGATTTTATTTCTTTTTTTTTTTTCCAATTTATTTATTTTCAGAAAAACAGTATTCATTATTTTTTCACCACACCCAGTGCTCCATGCAAGCCGTGCCCTCTATAATACCCACCACCTGGTACCCCAACCTCCCACCCCCCCCCCGCCACTTCAAACCCCTCTGACTGTTTTTCAGAGTCCATAGTCTCTCATGGTTCACCTCCCCTTCCAATTTACCCAAATTCCCTTCTCCTCTCTAACGCCCCTTGTCCTCCATGCTATTTGTTATGCTCCACAAATAAGTGAAACCATATGATAATTGACTCTCTCTGCTTGACTTATTTCACTCAGCATAATCTCTTCCAGTCCCGTCCATGTTGCTACAAAAGTTGGATATTCATCCTTTCTGATGGAGGCATAATACTCCATAGTGTATATGGACCACATCTTCCTTATCCATTCATCCGTTGAAGGGCATCTTGGTTCTTTCCATAGTTTGGCGACTGTGGCCATTGCTGCTATAAACACTGGGGTACAGATGGCCCTTCTTTTCACGACATCTGTGTCTTTGGGGTAAATACCCAGGAGTGCAATTGCAGGGTCGTAGGGAAGTTCTATTTTTAATTTCTTGAGGAATCTCCACACTGTTCTCCAAAGAGGCTGCACCAACTTGCATTCCCACCAACAGTGTAAGAGGGTTCCCCTTTCTCCACATCCTCTCCAACACATGTTGTTTCCTGTTTTGTTAATTTTGGCCATTCTAACTGGTGTAAGGTGATATCTCAATATGGTTTTAATTTGAATCTCCCTGAGGGCTAATGATGATGAGCATTTTTTCATGTGTCTGATAGCCATTTGTATTTCTTGATTGGAGAAGTGTCTGTTCATATCTTCTGCCCATTTTTTGATGTGTTTGTCTGTTTCGTGTGGGTTGAGTTTGAGGAGTTCATTATAGATCCTGGATATCAACCTTTTTTTTCTTATTTAGAAAGGTATTTCCCAAATCCAGATTTTCAAAATCTATCTAATATTTCA
Source organism: Neogale vison (assembly GCF_020171115.1). Lineage (NCBI taxonomy): Eukaryota > Metazoa > Chordata > Mammalia > Carnivora > Mustelidae > Neogale > Neogale vison. The sequence goes on along the minus strand of NC_058091.1, from coordinate 185,326,381 downwards.
TTTTAATTATGTATTTCCCAAATCCAGATTTTCAAAATCTATCTAATATTTCATTTTAATTATGTATTGACTTTTCTTATATATTTAATTCATATGGCATTTATTTGGGGGCTGAATATAACCTCAAATCATCCAATTAAACCTTTCTCTATGTAGAAATGAACTTCATCTCATTCACTGCCTTTATTACTTGTAGTTGTTAATTTATTTGCTGCTTAAAGGATTTCAGGTTGAGAGAAGGATATATAAAGGGATTAATAAAAAGTCCACTTGAAAGGATTTTGATATTTCAGTTGCTTCTGAGATTTTAACATGTCTTTCTATAGCTGGGCACACTAGTGAGAAAATGTAGAAAAGGCCAACAATCGGCAACAGGTTGATTTCTTCTTGGAGCAGTATGGTGGAAGAGAAAGAATTTGGATTTTAGAATCAGACTACCTGATTTTAAATCCCACCTACATTATTTATTAGCCCAATGACTTTTAGCAATTATTAAAGTTCTATGATATTCACTGTCCTTGTCTGCAAAAATGGAGTGGCAGATCTCTAACTTGCAAAATATCCACCTATTGATCACCTTATAAGATTAAGATAATGTATATGGGTAGTGGGAAGATCCATTCAGTATTTGGCCAATAATAGGTTCTCAATAAGTTCTAGTTTTAATTATGTTTACTATATTTATTATCATGTTACATGTGATTCAGAAGTTTGTCTCCTAATCTACCTGATGTCCTTGACATTAGACAAGGACATCAACAATTATATCAAATAAATGCTTTCATACATACATTTCTCTTTTAAGTGATAAAAAAGCAATAACAATTTAAAAGTTCTGGTGCTGTGAACAATTAGACTAGTTGACATGCATGTAACACATGTTAGGGGAAGAACCCATTAGAAGAGTGGCCCTCGAAGTGGTGAAGGAGGACACAAACACTTGAGGGGAATAAAACACATCCTAGATCATACTATTAATTTCTAAAGTAACTCACAGAGAGCCACACAAAAGCTAAATGCAAAAGACTACTCTCAGGCATTCAACAGATTATACCTAATGATGGGAGGCTATATTATTTGTCATTAAAATGGAAATAGCCAGAGTATATTTGAGGAGAAATGGTGAGTAGTTTCCACTTTCACCCAATATACAATAACAGAAACCAGATTTACTCTCCCACATGAAACAAACGATAAAAAAAAAAAACAAGCTATATGAAATGATGGTTTGCAAGACATTGGATATAAGGCAACAAAGGGTAGTAATGCTTGAAAGATGGGAATCAAATAGGTGAGCCCTAGAATTGCTTCAGCTTAATGCCTTAAAGATGTTTTCAGGCTGTTGTGCAGGGAGAAGAAACCCAGTTAGATCCCTGTGGCTTCCTGGAGTCGAAGAGATAGAGCTGGGTATCCAGAGACATCAAGGTAACTGGTGGTCATAGGACTGAGTATTAGAGAGGGAAACGCTGCATGGAGCAAAAACTAATTACATACAGAGGGTCTGCCTGAGTTGAAGTCTGAGCAGAGCATGTTTGCAAAACTACTTGAGGTAAGAGAAAGAAACATTAAAAAATATTAGTGGCAACTGCCCGAAGTTCACACCAGGGCTGAGAATAGTGTCTGTGCTTACCAGATTGGAAAACTTCATGGTTTTCATGGGAAACTAAATACAGTACACAGAAAATCTTGCCTCAGTAGTAGAAAACAAACATCTGTAGACTGAACGTTATTTTAGTTCTAAGAAATATTAAAAGCAAGATATGAAAAGATCAAACTATTTCCAAATAACTACTTTCCAGATTAAAGCTTGAAGTATTTGTAAACAAAATAAAATATCCAACATCCAAGAAGGTAAAATTCACAAGATCTGACATACATAAAAAATTATCAGACATGCAAAGAATAGGAAAATATGAACCATAATAAGGAGAAAAATTAATCTACCTAAATTGACACTGCAGATGTTAGAATTAGCAGATAAGGACATTAAAATAGGTTTAAAAGTATTATATATGTTCAAAAAGTTAAGACATAAAAAAGACCCAAATCAAAATTTTAGAAATTATAACTATAGTGTATAAAATAGGGAATATACTAGATGGGGTTACTGGCAGATTAAATGTTGAAACAAAAAAGACTAGTAGACTTCAAGACATAGCAACAGAAACTATCCAAAATGAAACACAGAGGAAAGATAACTAAAAAAAAAAAAGAAAAGAAAAAAGAAAAAAAAGAAAGAAAAAAGAAAAATGAGCAGAGCATCACTAAGCTATAAATAACTTCAAGTAGTCATATACTGTACAATTGGAGTCCTGAAGGTCAGCGTGGGAGACACAAGTTTTTGAGGAAATAAGGGCTGAAAAATTTTTAAATTGGATGAAAACTCTAAATCCATAGATCTAAGAAATTCAATGAATCTCAGACACAAGAAACATGAAGAAAACAATTAAAGAAAGCAGCCAGAGAAAGAAGTTATGTTACATACAGGAGAACAAAGATGAAGATGACTGAGTTCTCACCAGAAATAATGCAAGTGAGAAGACAATGGAGCAACATATTTAAAGTAGTGAAAGAAAAAAAAAAAAACTGTCACCCTAGAGATCTTTGGTCAGGGGTAACAATTTTTCATAAAACAAAGGCAAAATAACATTGTTTTCATATATACAAAGGCTAAAAGGATTCATTAGCAGACATACTCTTACAAGAAATTTTAAAAATAGTGTCCAGGTGGATGTAACTAAACATGTATAAAAAGGAATAACACTAGAAATGGTCATTATAAGAGCAAATATTTAAAATTTCTTTATTATTTAAATCCCTTTAAAAGAGGAATTGACTGTTCAAACAAAAATAATTACAAAGTAGTGTGTAGCTTATAACATGAGAAGTAAAATGTGTGACAACCATAGTACAGAGACCAGAAAGGAAGTAATGAAAGTGAGCTGCTGAGAGGTTCCCATACCACATGTGAAGTGGTCTAATGGCAATGGAAAGTAGACTGTGACAAGTTAAAGATGGGTCCTACAAACCCTAAGAAAACTAAAATAACAAAACAGAGTGACAGCTAATAATACAACTAGGGAGATAAACTGGAATCACAAAAAATTTAAATAACCCACAATAAGGCAGAAAAAGAGGAAAAGAGAAGAAGAGGTGGGAAAATTTGAAAACAAATAGATGATATTTATAAACCTAACTGCATCAATAATCACATTAAATACAAATGATCTAAATATTCAGTTAAGAGGCAAAAATTGTTGGACCCAAATAAATGTTGCCTATGAGAAACTAACTTCAAATATAACAGCACACATAGATTAAATTGAAAAGGATGGAAAAAGACATACCAAGATAAGACTAAAGAAAGAAAAGCTGGAGTAACTACTACCGACAATACTACTACTATATTACTATCAAATAAAGTTGATTTCAAAGCATCAAAATACTAGCTGGGATAAAAAGATCATTTTGTAATAATAAAGAGGTCAGTTTGAGATCACCTGACAGTTCCCAACATTAAAAAAACCTAATAATGGTGTCAAACATATGAAGCAGAAACTTAAAAACTTTAAGATGAAATAGAAAAATCCACAGTTAGAATAGATATATTTTTTAAAATTATTTTTTATTTTTAAGTAGGCTCCAATGCAGGGCTTGAACTCACAACTCTGAGATCGATACTTGGGCTGAGGTCAAGAGATGGACGATTAACTGACTAATGCATCCAGGTGCCCCTATAATAGATGTTTTGATGATGAAACAAAGGGCAAAACAGAACAACTATTCAAAAGATTTGGAAAACAGTATATTAATCAACTTGACCTGACTGATATCTGTAGAACAGTAAAATATACATTTTTTTTTCAAGTGCACACAGGACATATAGACCATATCCCGGTTATAAACTAAGTCCCCGTGAAGTTAAAAAGGATTCAAGTAATACAAAGTATGTCCTTTGACCACAGTGTAATTATATTAGAAGGCAATGATAGAAATCTCTCTGAAAACTTCCCCAAATATTTGGAATTAAATAAGACATTTCTAAGTAACTTATGGACCAAGAAGAAATCAAAAGGGAAATCAGGAAGGTTTTTGAACCAAACAAAAAAGGAAAAAAAAACTTTCTTAGTTTGGGCAATGCCATTTATAGGTATATTTATACAACTAATCATCTATATTATAAAGAAGAAGTATAAGGTGATGGATTTTAACTAGATTTGTGGTGGCAATCACTTTGCAATACATACTATTATTGAATCATTACATTGTATACCTGAAACCAACATAATGTTATATGTCAATTGCACCTCAATTTTTAAAAATTTAAAAACTAAAAATTAAAAAAAGAGAAAAGCTCAAATTAATGGCCTCAGGTTTTCCCTTAAAAAACTAGAAAAAGAAAACTGATTAAATCTCAAAGTAAACAGAAGAAAGGAAATAATAAAGATCAGAGCAGAAATCAATAAAATAGAAAACCAAAAATGATAGGAAAAAATAACTGAAATCATAAGCATTTTTAGAAAATATTGTTCTTTTCTAAACATCTAAAAATCTTTAGATTCTAAAGATTCTAAAAATTCCATTAATTATGATTAAAAGAATATAATTAATGAACAACAATTATGAACACCAGAAATAAAAGAGAAGGTATCAACATAGATTCTGTAAATATTAAAAGAATAATAAGGGAATAATTTAAACAGTTTTATGCCAATAAATTAAGAACTTAGATAAAATAGACAAATTCCTTGAAAGATAAGGCATTCTTTTAAGCCAAAGAAAAACACATATATTTATAGACCCATATTTATTAAAGGAAATAAGAAATAGATTTGGTAATTAAAAACCTTCCCCACCCTGCCCCCTTGTAACTTCAGTTCCAAATGGCTTGACTGGTAAATTCTACCAAATACATAAGAAGAAATAATGCCAATTCTATAAAAACTCTTCCAGAAAATTGAAGAGGAAGTAATCCTTGCCAATTCATTCTCTGAGACCAGCACATGATTTTGATACTAAAACCAAAGACATTGCAAGAAAAGAAAACTGAAAACCCACACCCCTCATGAATATACATGCAAAAATTCTAAACATAATTGTAGCAAATCAAATCCAAGAACAGATAAAAAGAATAGTATATCATGATCAAGTACAGTTTAGCCTGGAATGCAAGCTTGGTTTAGCATTCAAACATCAATTTGTCTTTTTAATGAACTTACTTTGTGTCACCTCACAAAAAGCAGGAAAAGTATTTGACAAAATCCAACATCCATTCCTGATAAAAATTCTTAACAAACAAAGAGTAGAAGAAAGCTTCCTTTAAAGGTCATGTATGAAAAAAATTCACAGCTAAGGGTGAAAGACTGAATGCTTTCCTACCAAGATCAACAACAAGACAAAGATATCTGCTCTCACCACTCCCATTCAATATCATACAGGAGAACCTAGACAGCACAAGGGAAAAAAATATGTTTAAGTGTACACTGCATGATTCTATTTATATGAAGTTCTAAATAAGTGATTGCCCAGGATTCAGCCTGAGACCATGTGAAGTAGGAGGGATGGAATAGAAAGGGAACTAAGGAAAATTTAGGGAATGATGGACATGACAAGTTCATTACCTTGATTGTGAGTATAGTTTCACAGATGTCTGTGTATGTCAAACTTATAAAACTATATGTGTAAGTTATATGCAGTGTACTGTATAGCAATTATACCTCAGTAAAGCTGTTAAAAAAAGTAGTGGGATAGACAAAGAGGAAAAAATGAGAATGGGTTATAAATTCAAAGATCAGTGTATGGGGTAAGATACTGGGGTGGTCTGGATTAGAAAACACAGAAAGAACTTATTTATTAATGAGCGATATTGTCCCCAGTGTCTAAGTAATTCTCTAATAGGAAGTTAGGTGTATAGGGTTGAACATTATCTTTTTCTAGTCATCAGGGTGCCATTTAGTGGCTCTCTAGAAAACCAGCTATAATTGCAGTAATGCAATAATTGCTCAGAGCGGAGCCAGTGACTCCCTGGGGACTCAGCACAGCTCTCAAGACTTAGAGCATCTGACGCTCAGACAGAGGTCTCAGATGCATGCAGAGACAGGAATATGGAATCTTCAACGTCCTGTCCTAGGGAGAACCTGGACTAACTCTGAAGTATTTCCCAATTTCCCAGGTCTTCCCCTGTATCCTGGACCCTTTCTAAGTCAGCCCACTAGGCAGAAATAACAAAAGTAAGGGAGCTGGCAAGAGCAGTGCTCACTGCTCACCTGTCTTGTTGCAGCTGCTGGGCTAGGAGCTTAGAGCACAGCCCCTTCTGCATAGGTCCAGGACCACAGATAGAGTCTGTGCTGTGGCTTCCCATGCAGAACATACTTCTTATCACAGCTGTCTCTAGGCACTCCATGAACCTTTTCTTAGCCAGGTCTTTCTCAAGGTTAAAATATGGAAATAAGTACCAAGCTTATCTCTTTATTTCAATAAATCTTACCCATTAAACTTGACTTTGTGGCTATTTGTGTGTGTATGTTAGATATCATCTACTGGGTTCTTCCATGAGTCAGACACTGTTCTACAAATCTTATGTGGAGGACCTGGCTGGCTCAGTTGGTGGAGTGTGCAACTCTTGATCTTGGCGTCATGAGTTTGAGCTCCATGTTGGGTGTAGAGTTTACGTAAAAATAAAATAGTAAAAATAAAAACCTTATATAGATTAACTCATGTAATCCACATAACCCTGTGAGGTATCTTCATTTAAAGATGAGAAAATTGAGGCATAGAGGGGTTAAAGTAAATTGTCCAACTCTTCAGTTAGTAACAAATGATGAAGACAGGATTTGAACCCTGGTGTTCCAAACATGAGCCCCTGCTCGGTTGATCACAATACTAATACAGCTGAGTGAGGGTGAGAACATGATTGGTTTTGAGCCAATCTACTTTCCAAATGAAAAACATTCTCTTGTGTGGCCACAGATGCCTTAAAATGTTTGCTTTTCGGTGACAAGCAGTATCATGTGGAAGAAACAGAATGGCTCATTGTAAAGCCATTCTGATGACTTGAAAAACAGCCCCACTGCTCAGTGAATGCCAACAGTGCCGTCTCACCCAGAGGGCCTGGATTGTCCTCCCTCTCATCTCTGCCCAAACACTGTTCTTGCAAGGAGTGGAGGCTGTAAGGTCAGTGAGAAAGGCAGGCACTGGAGCATCAGCCAGTGGAGAATTGTTGCCCATTGCCTGAAGCTACCAGAGAGAAACAGGTCGGAGCTGAGCCTAGTGCTCTGAGGCTCTAAGGGAGAAAGACACAGGAATCAGATTTTAAATCACGATAAGAAAGAATTAGAAGGAAATGCTCCAATATTTTAAGAGCAAGTACATCTGGTTGGTAGTATTATGGTTATTCAGGATTTTTCCCTCCATATGCCTGTATTTTCCATATTTTCTTTTTTTTTAATTTTTCAATTTATTTATTTTCAGAAAAACAGTATTCATTTTTTTTTTCACTACACCCAGTGCTCCATGCAATCCGTGCCCTCTATAATACCCACCACCTGGTACCCCAACCTCCCACCCCCCCAACCACTTCAAACCCCTCAGATTGTTTTTCAGAGTCCAGAGTCTCTCATGATTCACCTCCCCTTCCAATTTACCCCAACTTCCTTCTCCTCTCTAACACCCCTTGTCCTCCATGATATTTGTTATGCTCCACAAATAAGTGAAACCATATGATAATTGACTCTCTCTGCTTGACTGATTTCACTCAGCATAATCTCTTCCAGTCCCGTCCATGTTGCTACAAAAGTTGGGTATTCATCCTTTCTGATGGAGGCATAATACTCCATAGTGTATATGGACCACATCTTTCTTATCCATTTGTCCGTTGGAGGGCATCTTGGTTCTTTCCATAGTTTGGCGACCGTGGCCATTGCTGCTATAAACATTGGGGTACAGATGGCCCTTCTTTTCACGACATCTGTATCCTTGGGGTAAATACCCAGGAGTGCAATTGCAGGGTCATAGGGAAGCTCTATTTTCCATATTTTCTAACAAAAACTTATAGTTAATGTAATAATCTTTAAAAAGATAAATGATAGGGGCGCCTGAATGGCTCAGTGGGTTAAAGCCTCTGCCTTCGGCTTGAGTCATGATCTCAGGGTCCTGGGATCAAGCCCTGCATCGAGCTTTCTGCTCAGTGGGGAGCCTGCTTCCTCCTCTCTCTCTCTCTGCCTTCTTGCCTACCTGTGATCTCTGTCAAACAAATAAATAAAATCTAAAAAATAAAATAAAAAGATAAATGATAGAAAAACATAAGTACGCATTTTCTGGCAGAATTTCCAAAAGACAGAATAGGCTAGAAATATCAAAAGCAGGACTTAAAACACACACACACATACACACACAGTTAACTAGGAAGGATAAAGTTTGAATGGACCCTATCAGAGGTAATGAGATTTCTTTCATAGAAGATAGTCACACATTTGTTGAATGACCTCTTGATGGGGATATAGTAGAGAAGATTTAAGCATCTGCTTGGGGAGTCAGCCTAGAACCCTGCTACCAAAAATAGGGTCCATGAGCTGGGCATAGGCATCTGCTGGGAGCTTTGTTAGAAATGGAGTATCTCTTCCCCACCCTAAGCCACAGAGTCACCTGAGAAGTATTTAAGTATTTGGCCTGGCTCAAAACCAGGGGCTTCTTATTCAGAAATGTTATGTCAGGGTCATGTTTAGGAAGCCCCAGACTAGAAGATGTTTCAGAGTTCTTGAAAACTGGAGACTGAGAATCTCAACTTCCCAACCTCGGTGGGCAATGCCCTAACAACCAGTTGCTTACTCCTACCCTAAATGCCAGAATTCTGCCAGCCCCAGCCACCTTGGACATCCTGCTCTTGGGACATATTTGGGGCTTTGACCCATGCTAGCTTGTGATATGGGAGGGGATCACCCTACCACTAATCAGAGAGTGGTAGGGATGACCTATGACTACTTGTGTTGCCCCTTAAAGTAGAGCAAGTGTTAACTTTCCTTCTCTCTTATTGGCCCATATGACTGTTCTTGTGTCTGGTCCTGAGTTCTGATTGATTCCTGTTCTTCGTATACCCCCCAAATCTCTCTAGAACCCAAAGTAAACTAGTTATATTTGAGTACCCATCCTGTACTGGAAACTTTTATTTGTTACCACATTTAAACTTTCTCCTCACATTAAGGAAAAGTGATTAATGTTCCCATTTTTCAGATGAGAAAAATCAAGGAGGAAGATTAAGGAACATGTTCAATGTTATACAACCAGCAGGAGGTAGAAATTTGACCCCAGAGCTGCCTGATCACAAATTTCTATGTTCATCCCATTGTCCCATCCACCAACCTAAATTCCCATTGGCAGGTGGGTGGCCTGGGCACCTACATGTTCTTTCCAGTCAGCGCCATGGGTTTAGATAATCCTATGTAACAAGACGGAGATATTTTTGCCTGCCAAAATGTGAAGGCTGGGAGACTGTGAAAGACAAAGCAACCTGGTGGGGCCATGAGGTCACACATCAGAGTACAGGCTTCAGAAACCTGCAGAGTATGACGCAGCAGTTCCAGTGGAAGAGGAAGGGTGGAATGGCTAGGGAACAGGAAACTGGCAGGTGGTTACACTCTTCATGGAGCTAATCATCTATCTCTCTCACTGGATTAGAAATTCTAGGAAGACAGGAATTTTGTCTTTCTATCACTGATGTACCTAAAGCACTTACGACAGCAACTAAAACACAATACGTACTCAAGAAATGAATGGATGTATTTGCCCCTTGCCCTCCACAAATATCCAATAAAATTACAAAAATTGTGAAGTACTCTGTGCGACTGGATTTCTTGTAAAGACGATGAGGGATGAGGTATTATTGCACCCAGGTTAGAGCCATGGTTTGGTGAGGACATGGATGCAGGAGTAGAGATAGAGAGAGTCACAAAAAATAAGTCTGGGGGTACCTGGGTGGCTCTGTGGGTTGAAGCCTCTGCCTTCGGCTTGGGTCATGGTCCCGGGGTCCTGGGATCAAGCCCTGAATTGGGCTCTCTGCTCAGCAGAGAGCCTGCTTCCTCCTCTCTCTCTGCCTGCCTCTCTGCCTACTTGTGATCTCCGTTTGTCAAACAGATAAGCAAAATCTTTAAAAAAAAAAAAAAAGTCCCGAAATGTATAATACTTGTGTGGTGGGTCCTCAATAATTCCTAGTTGTGGGGGAGGATATTTTTTTTTTTCCAATTTATTTATTTTCAGAAAAACAGTATTCATTATTTTGTCACCACACCCAGTGCTCCATGCAAGCTGTGCCCTCTATAATACCCACCACCTGGTACCCCAACCTCCCACCCCCCCGCCACTTCAAACCCCTCAGATTGTTTTTCAGAGTCCATAGTCTCTCATGGTTCATCTCCCCTTCCAATTTACCCAAAAGCACATACCCTCCCCAATGTCCATAACCCTACCCCCCTTCTCCCAACCCCCCTCCCCCCAGCAACCCACAGTTTGTTTCGTGAGATTAAGAGTCACTTATGGTTTCTCTCCCTCGTGGGGGAGGATATTTGAGTAAAGTTTATTTAAACCTCAGAGGGTAGGAAACCCCCAACTGACTCCTGAAAGACCTCAAAGAGACAAATGTTCCGAATGACAACTATATTCTCCCTAACTTTTAAATACCAACCAACATCCTCCCCCTGCATGTACATTGGGCCAGATACCAAGAGTTTCCAATATGGGGACAGAAGCAATTTTCTCTTAGACACCAAGTCTGTTTCCCTGTTGTCTCTATTGATGCCTCTTCTTCAGAAAGGCTGATTTAGGTCAATGGCTGCCTAACTCTAGTCTGTAAGGTCTTGTACTCAAATTCATGTTGTCCTTGGGGACCCATAGTGTCTTGAATCCAAAGAATCCAGTGCTATGACAAAGACCTTCATTCTCCTATGGATTTTGTCTTGGCTCCCAGGCGTGATTGCTGGCCTATCTGCCTCATCTGCTGCACACAGCTGGGTTACAAAGTACTGCTAGGGATCAGGAGCACAGATCTTTCTCGCTCATCTTTCATCTTATCTCACAATCATCAGTGCATCAGCCTTGCCCTTCCCGAGGTGTATGAATGGTTGGTGCCACCCCCTGCATATTCTTCACATTTTCTGTGCATATACTTATCATGGGCTCAATAAATGGGCCTGACTGGGGAGAGTTTGGATCACTCTGATTTTTAAAGTCATGTTGGGCAGCAGTTGGCATCACTTAACCTGACTCTAGGTAGGAAAATCCGGAAGGGATGGTGAAAGTTCTAAATTTCCTTCATTATGCTTCTGCATAATTTTTGTGCTATTCAGAGTTTTGTTTGTTTGTTTCTGTACCATAGGCCCTACTTTCATTTAAATTCACAGGTCTCAATAAAAAAATGTTATAGAGACACATTCCAGAGAACACTAGAAAGATAGTCCATGACTTTGAAAAAAGAGAGAAGTCATTATCTTTTTTTTTTCCTTTTCTTATGTCCTGTATAATAGGCACACAGTGATGACAAGCAATAGCAATGTTAATGAGATTAGGTGTAAATGATTAACTATTATGGACTATTACTATGGTTATTGTGATTTGCATGGCTCTACTGTTGATGCCTAGCAATTAAAAGATTCAAACTAGATTTTAACCATAAGGTACTGGGTATTAAGAAAAAAATGTACATACAGGAAAGCAGTAAAGAACAACTGAGTTTTAAAATTATGGAAGGTCTTTGAACAGGTGTGTTTGCTGAGAAGTGATGCAGAATTTACATGTGGGTAGGTGTAGGATGTTAGTAAGCATGGCAATGTGGTGGAAGGTATTGGTGATAATAAACTGTAGAGTGCACTGCACTCTGCTCTTCCTATTGTAGAGACAGAAGGGGGGGGGATGCCTGTCCTCAACCTGCATCATCCTCATCTTCCATCTTCTGGCACCCCGTGACTACTTCGAAATGCTCTCTTCCCAATTTGCTCTTTCTATCCCTACTGCTCCCCTTCTTTTCTCTCATCCTTGAATTTTACAGCTTCTCTCCACACTATTCTCAGTGCTATGTTCATTTCTTACTATACCTTCTCTTAGAGACCTTACTCACTCTCAAGGGGTTAACTACAACTTCTGAGCTGCTAACTCCCAGACCTTTATTTCCTGCTCTAGTGTATCTCTCCAGGCAAGGGCACACATTGCCTACCTGACTTTCTACTTCATTTCCAAATGATGCATCACTTAAAGTTCAAAATAAACTCTGTCCAAGCTAGTTTCTTTCCCCAAAGTCTCTCATTCCAAGTATGGTATCACCATTCCCTTAATTCACAGCTGTCCCTCACCCTCAATATCTAATCAGTCCTCAAATAGCATGCTTTTGATCTCCACAATTCTCTCATCCAGCCCATATATTCATGCCATTTGCCACTGCCAGAGTTTGGGAGCTTAACCCTTTTCTGGACTGTTAAGATGGCCTCCTAATTGATTCTCCTGCCCTTAATCTCATACTGCCTCATTCCATCCTAAAATCTGCTGCCAAGCTAATGTTTTTTAAACGTTGCTGGAATTGTTTCATTTCCTTTTTTTCTTTTTTTTAAGATTTTTTATTTTTATTTTTTATTTGTTTGACAGAGATCACAAGTAGGCAGAGAGGCAGGCAGAGAGAGAGGAGGAAGCAGGCTCCCCACAGAGCAGAGAGCCCGATGTGGGGCTTGATCCCAGGACCCTGAGATCATGACCAGAGCTGAAGGCAGAGGCTTTAACCCACTGAGCCACCCAGGAGCCCCTGTTTCATTTTATTAATCAAAACCTTCCTACACTGTGGGAATGCAAGCTGGTACAGCCACTCTGGAAAACAGTTCCTCAAAAAGCTGAAAATAGAGCTACCCTACGAGCCAGCAATTGCACTACTAGTTATTTACCCTAAAGATACAAATGTAGTGATTGGAAGGAGCATGTGCACCCAAATGTTTATAGCAGCAATGTCCACAAGAGCCAAACTATGGAAAGAGCCTAGATTTCCATCAATAGATGAATCGATAAAGAAGATGTGGTATAGTATATACAATGGAATACTATGCAGCCATCAAAAACCTGAAATCTTGCCATTTGCAACAACATAGATGGAACTGGAGGGTATTATGCTGAGCAAAGTAAGTCAATCAGAGAAAGACAGTTATATATGATCTCACTGATATGAAGAATATGAGAGGCAGAGTAGGGGCTTGTGGGGAAAGGGAGGGAAAAATGAAACAAGATGGGACCGAGTAGGGAGACAAACCATAAGAGACTCTTAATCTCAGAAAACAAACTGAGGGTTGCTGGAGGGTAGGAGGGATGGGGTGGCTGGGTGATGGACATTGGGAAGGGTATATGCTATGGTGAGTGCTGTGAATTGTGTAAGACTGGTGATTCACAGACCTGTATCCCTGAAATAAATAATACATTATATGTTAATAAAAATGAATAAATAAAAAATTCATACAGCTCTTCATTATTCATTGTCTAAGAATAACTCATGTAATCATTCATTGAACAAATATTTACTGAGCACCTAATATATACCATGTTGGGAGCTGGCAGTAAACAATGTGGAAAAGATTCTTGTTTTCATGGCTTTTGAGAAGGTAGGTAGTAAACAAGCAAAGAAATAAGTTGGTGCTATGAAGGAAATGAAATGTAGTAATGATAGAGAGTTGCTGGGTGGGAAGGGAATTCTTTCACAAGTTGGTCAAGGTAGACTTTTGGGAAGGAATGACTTTGATCAAAGACCTACATAATGAGCAGGACCTTGGCATCTGGAGATCTGGGGGGAAAGCATTATGAGCAGAGAAAACAGCAAGTACAATAGCCCTCGGAAGGGAAGGTGAATTGTCATTCCTGGCCCTTCCCATGTTGAGCTGAGCTAGCTTCTTAGCCTTATCTCATATAACAACTCCACATGATACTCAGGTTCCAGCCAAATCATCTTTCAAACTGTTCTCCAAACATGCCTTTGTATTCCTGCTTGCATCTTTCCATTTCATGTGGAAAGCCCTGCTCTTTCTTATGACTACTGAAATCCAACAAAAACCCAGTTAGAGGCCACCCCTTCTGTGAAAGCATTACTGATAACCCCCCCAGCCAAGTCCAGTTTCTCCTCATTGAAATCTTATTGCACATGCTGGAAACTCTCTTACTTGCCACATCCAGGTGGTGCTATAAGAGGCTGCATTCCTGGAAAAGGCATGTGATTTTAAGTACATAAGATGAATCTGAGTTTTCTCATGGAGACTGTGTCATGATGATGGTTTTTCTCCCAGTCAAGGACCTGATGACTGGAATATAGAGAAATGTTCTGAAACAATAAATTTGAGGAACTCTAATAAATCCATATGCTATCTCAGAGCTATTTGTATTTTATTTTTAAACTCCATGATAATATATACACATATTTTCCATTATATAAAGCATAAAAGCAGTACCAGTCTGGTTGAATCAGAGAAAGGAAACCCAAGAGCCATCCTGCTCAGCTTCTTCGCCCTCTGCAAGGCCCTCTGCCTCCATTTCCACCCCTCACCTCCACCCCTGAGTCCCTGACACCTTTGTGGAACCCTAGGACTTCAGGAGTATGATTCAATGACATGCAATCTTACACAACATAAAGCATATATAAATCAATTAAATTACCCTCATATTTTAATTTTCTTTAGAAGAAATTTTATGGAGGCTTTGAGGATGGAAGTGTCAGGGGAGGACATTACTATAAGGCTCACAAATAAGAAATGGCCAAAGTATTCACAGGACAGAGGTTCTGAGATCCTATCTCTACCTACTTTTGTTTAGCCAACTCCTCATATTCCTTTAAGTCTCAAATTATATTTCATTTACTCCCAGAAGCTTCCCCTGACCCCAAGCCTGGGTTATATTTCTCTGATATGATTTTGTGTCTCACTCTTCACTTTGTTACCCACAGATCCCTATTGCAAATGCTTGGTACACATTAACTGCAACAGTAGCTCTTCCACTGTTCTGTGAGCAGCTCCATGTAAATGGCAACTGTGCCCATTTTGTTTACTTCAGAACTCCCAGTACCACCAATGCATGGCACAAGGTGGGTACTTTGATATCTGTTGAATGGATGGATGGATGAAAACAAGCAAGGAGCAATTCAAGGCAGGATAAGCCAAAGAAAAGGGCCTTATCAATCAGAGCCCATGTGTAGGCACTCTGATGCCAGTAGACAGTGAGCAATCTGCTATAGAGCTATAAGAAGTATTCTGAGTGCCCTATAGCACGGCTCCACGTACATGTTTATCTTTTCTTCTAAACTGTAAGCTTGTTGGAAGGCTCCACCTATAGTTTATATCCATTTCCCTGTAGGTAACGTGCCTAGTATCCATCCCTTCTTCTTTTAACAGTCCCTTTTGGCAAGTACTCTTGCACTCTTGTCAGCCAGGTGCTGTCAATGGACAGCCCAGACTCTCAGCTCCAGAGTGGGTTCTTCAAACCAATCAGCATTCCTTTTCCCAGCGGCCCATGAGATTGATTCAAGAAGAAGTAGACAATGGGCTGTTAGCAGTTCTTAGTTGGGGCTTCTGGGAAGGCGTTGCTCAGCAGAGAATTCATAAGCACAGCATTTAGCTATAGACTGGGTCAGAGTCTTTGTCTCATGGCCATCTAGCTGAAAAACCTTGGAGGGATTACTTAATTTCTCTGTGTCTCAGTTTCTTCACATGTAAAATAGACAATGAAATTGTAGAAGTATATAAATATATGTACCCTAATGCATATATACTTCCTTCTATGTATCTATATCTCTACCCATGTCCATCTATCTATTGCTTAGAAAGGCACTGAGGTGGATATTAATTACAGTTGATCATAGGAATATTTCACAACAATGTATATTGTCTCAAATTATATGTCATTTATTCCCACATACACAACAATGTGTATTCACAACAATGTGTATTGATATACACATTTATCAAATCATCAAGTCATATACCTTAAGTATATATAATAAGGGAGTAAAAAGATGAAAAACACGCTTCATACATGGATCAGTACATATTGTTTCCACTGTTGTCATTGTTATTATTCCACAGGCTATGGCAATAAGATGTGAGGCTTTGGGCTGCGACCATCTTGCTGCCTCAAGGGAAGCCAGCCAGAGAGTGAGGACAGCACAGAAAACAGTGAAGTTCAAGAGTCAGAGAACTGAACCCAAAGACATGATTCGAGTCTCTGGACTAAGCCCTGCCTGAAGCCAACCTTATCCCTACACTTTCAAAGATATGAGCTGAAAGTCCCTTTCTTATGCAAGCCACTTAGGGTTATATTTGCTACTATTTGGAGTGAATATATTCCTTTTTGGCTCACTCTTCTTTGGTGGCAAGGGAATAAACAGCTTTTTGAATACAAATGTGGGAACTGGGTGATTTAAACTCTGTTAGTCAGATTTGTGTATGTCATATCATTTAACCTTCATTATGACCTTATAGATACGTATGACAGGTTTATCCACTTTGGATGTGGAAACTGAAGCTTACAGGGATTAAGTGATTTTCCCAAGGTCTAGAGCTAGCCAGGGGTGGATGTGAATCATCTACTCTCTGATGCCAAAGCCTGTGTTCTTCCACCATAAACTTTACCTCTCTCCGAAGGAGGAAGAACAGATAAGACCCTGAAGGGTAAGTGCTCCTTATTTAGATACTTGAAAAAAACATGGGGTGAAATTTAATTCTTCCTGACTTTGATACTGTCTCTGTATCATACAATAAAACTCAATCCTAGGGACAAATGCTAGTTAGTATCCAAATGTTTAGAAAATCAATAATCTTGATTTTTAGAAAAGGAATTAATACCATATTTGAATGTTTAGGCTCAGATCTCATTTTCTTAGAGCTACCTTAAACCAGCTGAACATTAAAAATAGAAAAGATCATGAAATTAATGTGCAGGAATTTTTTTCCTTTCTTTTTCCCCCTTCCCACTTTTAACCCCTGGTTCTGGGTAGGCAGCAAATAATGATTTCCTTTCAATTAATTATAGATGGCCACAGTCATACAAAAGGTTGTAATCCACAGCTCAATATTCGTAGCTTGGGTCAAAATATTATGTTGGCAAATGTTCCTGTGGTGAATTGTGATTGTCCTGTTTTTTTTTTTTTATTTTAACCCTTAAAGGGCTATTTCTTTTTTTTTTCCCAATTTATTTATTTTCAGAAAAACAGTATTCATTATTTTTTCACCACACCCAGTGCTCCATGCAAGCCGTGCCCTCTATAATACCCACCACCTGGTACCCCAACCTCCCACCCCCCCGCCACTTCAAACCCCTCAGATTGTTTTTCAGAGTCCATAGTCTCTCATGGTTCACCTCCCCTTCCAATTTACCCAAATTCCCTACTCCTCTCTAACGCCCCTTGTCCTCCATGCTATTGGTTATGCTCCACAAATGAGTGAAACCATATGATAATTGACTCTCTCTGCTTGACTGATTTCACTCAGCATAATCTCTTCCAGTCCCGTCCATGTTGCTACAAAAGTTGGATATTCGCCCTTTCTGATGGAGGCATAATACTCCATAGTGTGTATGGACCACATCTTCCTTATCCATTCATCCGTTGAAGGGCATCTTGGTTCTTTCCATAGTTTGGCGACTATGGCCATTGCTGCTATAAACATTGGGGTACAGATGGCCCTTCTTTTCACGACATCTGTATCTTTGGGGTAAATACCCAGGAATTGTCCTGTTTTTAATAGTTATTTCCCTCCTGCTCTCTGTAGAATCAACCTCTTACAAATCCACTCATAAACTGTTAGCAAGAAATTTTAATTATGAAGAAAATTATATGGATTCTGAGCTACTTCATGACACCTACTCTGCCCACACAATTCTCTACATGATGATCGAGGGCCATCATTGGAGGGGCTCTGTCCCATATGCTGGGTTGAAGGCTGCTAGTGACATTTGTAGTAATTCTAAACCTTCCATGAATAATTTCCAGGATTTCTGTCACTATAGTTTTGCAATTCATTATTCCTGCTGTCACTTGTAATACTTAATTTTTACAAAAAGCACAAGTTGCAAACCCTCATTTATTACTAGTATAAGTTCTTTACCCCACAATAGTCCCAGTGAAGAAAAGATTATTAAAGTTGATTTTTGAAATACAAAGACCATGAAACAGAACTTAAAGATAACTTTAAAAGTAATAATTTATAAAAAGAAGTATTGATAGGTGCATCTTTTCTAGGATGTGCAAGTAATTCTTCTAGCTCACCTCTTCTGATTATATTTGGTGTTAATTTTATCTATGTTTTTGTTTAAAAGAACGATTCTGCATAAAAATGCAACAGAAGAAGAAGAACTCTGCCCCTGAAGTTGCTTTGTGGCATTTATTTGGAGATACATTGGATAATACTTTCAGCAACTAGTTAATGTATGTTTTTACCATAATCAAAATTCTTTTCTCCTTCAGTGCAAAGGCTTATCAAGCAGGACTTGTGGCAGCAGAAACCTGTTAAAGAGGGTTTCTGGGATACTTTATACCATTTTCTTACCTAGAGTTTAGGACAAAGAATGTCACTTCAGAGTGAAGCCTTTGGAAGAGGGAGACCTGAGGAGTTGTCAGCCTTGCCCCTTCTCTGCTGAAACTTATACAATGGATGTAGCATGGTGCTTTGGATATAATTCCAGTGCAAATAAAAAATGATATGGTTTTACTATAACCCACTATGCATGTTCACCAAAAGCAACTTGCTGTGCAAACTGTGCAAAAAGGTCTTTGGGCAATCCATTAGAAAAGGTAGCTGAAGGTAACTTGGTTAAGTTGTGCTCCCTGGACTCTCTTATCAGGCCAAATCTTCTGTCAAACAACTTATTTTTACCATGTGTCCACATCTTGGTAATCTGGCCCTTCCACCTCATCCAGAGAGGGGAGCAGTTTGGAAAATCAGATGGCCTTCTTTCCTGGTTGATTCTTTGCAGCTTGCCTTGACTTCCTCTACCTTCTACTCTAGAAGAACAGAGTCTGTCTGTAGACCAGGGATAGGTTATGTATGGAAGACCCTCTAACACAGAGGCTTATCCATTCCCTCAGCCAGGCCAACATTACAAAAAACTTCTTAAACTATCCTTAGTTCTTTCCCTTAGATTCAAGTAATACAATCTCCTGGACATAATCAAATTGTGGTAGGTATCTCTGGTTTGTTTAACTTGTTCCCATGCCTAGTCTACAGGCATGGACACACATTCCTAGCCTTCTGAAGAGCTGTACATGTTGATTCTATTGGTTGTTGCAAATTCTCCATAGAGCCACTTTTTTGAATTCTTTTAACCCGTTCTCCACTCCCCAGCCCAAGTGTCTGCTTCTTCTCTTCCCTGTTTTTGTTGTTGTTATTGTTTTGTTTTGATTTATTGACATCAGGTCTAGTCATTCTCAACACAAGATAGAGTGGAGGGGATACATAGGATCTAGACCCCGCAGGGAGGGTGGATTATCAAGTCACCTGAAGCTGAAATCTTTCCAAAAATCTTATTTTTTGCACTATGAAGGTCACACAGACTTTTCCTCCAGATACTCCCAGGCTATCTCAGCACATGAGTATATATCTCTGTCCATGTCCAATTAACACAGTGACCATCTTTTCATATTTCTGCTACTCTTCTGTAACTGTTCCTATTTTCAATTATAACTGTCCCATTTTCTTGCCTGTGTATTTTTCCCCTCCATTAGATTTCACGCTTCTAAGAGGAAGGAGCCATATCTTCTATTTCACTTTAATATCCTAAAATCTATACAAAGAGCCTTAATGGATGCTCTTGGCTGCCTGATATGTCTTAACAAGTAGCTTTCATTCTGTGGTGCCCTGGACTTTGAACAGGAAGCCTGTCATGTGGAGGTGCCCCCTTTGACCTTGAGCAAAGCTCTAAATCATAGTCAGCTGTGTATTTTCCTTTCATCATAAAAATACCACTGCCAAGGAGTTGTGGTCCAACACAGACTCAGGAATCAGACCCCAAATTTGACCTCACTGTTGATGCTGAGAACAAGAGGACTGCAAGTCATACCCTGGATACTGGTGTTTTAGCTGTAGGGAAACTGTGAAATGAATAGTTCCGCTGACAAGGATTCAGCCACTCTCTTCCTCTTCGAAGAGAACACTTGCCTGACAGGCTCCTGATGAAATTCTTTTTGTCCCTTTCTTGTATTCTAAAAAATAAAACCAAGGCCATTCGCAGAATAATGACATCAAAATAACACTAAGCTTGTGAATGAGCGTAATGAATGCAGAGAAAATTGCTGGCAATTAAGTCTGAAACACTGTCCCTGTCTTTCTAGGCCTAGCAACGCCTTTCCCAAACTGCTTTCTTCCTCCTCCATCCTGCCCAGGTTTTTTGAGGACATTTAGACATTTGGTCACTTTAGCCCTTGCTAATCTTCTTTCTTGCAATTTGTTGAGGAGTTTGTTGCTTGCTCTTTTAGTGTTACAATTCCTTTCATTTACTGGGGTTTTTAAGGAGGTTGTGAGTGATCCCAGGGAGGACAAGATTTCAAAAGCTCCTAAACTGACAGATAATGATGACACTAGGGTGAGCCAGCAAACAAAGAGAGCAAAAACTAAGATCAGGGTTTAGGGAAAACTGGCATTCAAAACTTGATACAGAGATCTGAGGTCATTCAATCAGGCACTCAGAAACCCAACACAGCTTACAGTCCAATGATGAGGAATACAGGTCAAGATAGAAATGGCCTCAGGTTTGATGATGGGGGATATTGGATTCGATATTTTATTTTGACTGATTATATTTCGTAACTGAAGTGGCAAATGATGGACTTTATTGGTTATCAGATAAGCACTGTTAAGGAAAGTTGGAGGCACATTTCTTTAACTCTGTCTTTTGATTAGGCTCTTGAGGTTCATTGGCTCTTGATCCCATGAAAAGTGATAGATACCCAGTTGTAATTTTCTTTTTTTGTTTAGAAGAGCCTTGTTTTCTCTCTTTCAAATTCTTCTTTTAATTTCAATATAACTACCTCTCCCTGGCTTATGTGTAATCTTAAAGGGAAATTTAGCATATATTTATGAGAATCAGTTCGCCCAGTAAGGAGAAAATGCAGACTTACTCTGTATTAATGAGGCCAGGGAGAAGGAATCCTTTTATAACACTAATCTTGAATCTACTTTAAACCTCATTATTCTTTTTTTCAGTGTACGCTGATACTCCTTGACCTACCTTGAATTATTTTATTTTCCATGCCCTTACCTACTTTGACGTGAATATCCATGCTTTTCATTTCTTTTGATGCTCCTAATGTTTGAAATCATGCTGAGAATCTTTACAATTTAATAAACAGAGAAGTACGATATATTTACCCTGTCCCTGTAGATACTCAGGTCTATCTCACAAAGAAAATGAATTCATCTCTAAGGTTCAGGGCTTCCCAACTGCTTCAAAGTCATGCACTCATATACATTGATGTGAATATGTACATATACATACAGGGCTTAAGAAACAGGGTCCCCTGCGCACTGCTGCAGCTGGGTTCTGGACTAGTGAAAACACAGCTGGGAATTCTTTTCAACTCACAATGGGCTCTACTCCAAGCTGTAACCATCACACTGCTTGTTTTAAAACACTTATTCAACTCCTAGGGAACATACAGATTCCTGCAGGGAGTAGTGGGGATAGAAGAAGGCACAATTCTGCCTGCCAAGATCTAGAGGGCATGAACCAACCTCTCACGAGGGATGAGTTAGAGCAGAAGAGTCTGGCATTTTCTTCATTTGTTTCACATTTATACTCTGGCAGTAGCTAAAGTCAATACTAAAAGTTGGTTGACAGTAAAGGTAGGGGAGAGGGAAAGAAAGGTAGTTTTGATTATTTGATATTAATATTGACATCCCAAATATTTTCCACTGCATTTCCATTGCAAAGAAAAGATTCAATCAAGAAAGAACAGTTAAGGTTCAGTCATTAAGCAACAGCCTTCAGCTCAGGTCGTGATCCCAAGGTCTTGGGAGTCAGCCCTACATTGGAGTCTGCTTCTCCATCACCCTCTGCAACCTCCATCCCCCAGCTGGTGCTCTCTCTCTCTCTCTCAATAAATAAATAAAATATATTTAAAAAAACAACAACAACAGTTAAGTTAGTTTGAAAAGTTCCCTTTTAAAGAGAACAAAAATTTCAAAGACAATGAGAGTTAAATAAATCCTATGCTGAAACTGACACATGAACATCAGACTTTTGAACAAACTCTTATTCTTAGAAAGGCAAAATGTTCTCAGTACAGCATGGGGTTCATCCACAAAAAGTCCTTTCCCTCTCTAATATATTCTGTTTAATTATGCAAACAGATGTCAGAAGGGGGTTATAAATGTTAATTTTTGCTCTGGATTCTTTAGCTTCTAACTACCCAGGTCTCTCTTCTTTTCTCACCATTCCTGGAGTCATTGGTCAGTCCTGTACTCACTCACTTTTTAGGGAACAGCAGCCAAACTGGGCAGGGTGCATGTGGATATACACATAAAATTCAAGTATTATTGTCAGCACTAAACTTTGAAAGGATGAGAAACTGGCTCTATGCTCTGTCATGACTTGCAGTTGGTCTGTTGATACATAAACTTTGGTTGGAGGAAAATAGGTCCTCTGACAATAATTCTGAACGTTAATTTTAAGTGCTCTCCCACAGATTTATTTAACTTCCAAAAATACCATGCTTCAAATTAATGGTCCATTTGTTTGAATTGAATGGATGCAAAAACGGTGAAGATGATACTCCAACTCTCAGCTCAGAGGCAGGACTCCTGACTACCTGCTAGGTTATCTGAGGAAGGGGATAAGAATGTGAACAGAAGTTAGTATCAACATTCTTCACCCCAGAAATAGAGAAGTGCAAGTGACTGAATCAAGACAAGTGGTAATACTTTTTGTTAAAAACATAAAAAAAGGTATTTAAAGTAACCTTTTGCTAAATTTATATTCTAATGACTTTGCAGTGTTTATTTTATTTTTGAGAAATGCAGGGTCTCCTCCACCTATTCTCCCTGCTCTCCAAAATTGAATAAGACCTTATGCTTATTCATTCACTCAACCTTATTCATTCACTCAACAAATATATTTATGAGTGCAAATTACTGGGCAGGTTCTGCGGCAGATGTTAATGAAACAACAGGGAGTGAGTTAATACACAGTCACTGTCCCTGCAGGGAGCTTAGAATCTTGAGGAGAAAGACAAGTTAACATGTGACTGAGTGACTGCAAAGAGAAGGATAAAGATCATTCTGATGGTTACTAGGGAACTTGGGAGCACATGGTAGGGAAACCCAACCCAGATATTTGGAGAAAGGGTTAATGAATACTCTCTGGAGGAATAGAGGGGTTGACTAAGAGCAAAAGAATCAGGAGGTATGGGAAAGGAGTTCAAAGTTGGAGTATGTGGGAGAATTTTTCAGAAAGATAATGTGTTCAGTTGTGGCTGACAGTGGGGAGTGAATTTCCCATTGCCTAGAGCAGTCAAGTTCCAATCATTGTTTTTGTTCACACTCTCCAATGTAAGAGAGGTCAATAATGAATATTTCCACTGAGTAGGTAAATATGGAAAATGACCTGGTTTTGAACTTGTACCCATGGAGGTAGGTACATCAAGGGGTCATTTTGCCTTAGAATGGGATTTCATGCAGGATTATTACTTGCTTGTCCCTGTGACTGTTTTTGATAACTGACAACAACAGCCTGTAACTTTACTTTTGAATTTTACATACTTTCATGTGGTATATAATTCAAAAAGAACCAAAAACAACAATACACACACACATAGTATGTGTGTGTGTGTACATACATGTTTATATATACTTTTATATGCCTTTATTTCCTCAATAGTAGATGAAGATTATTCCTAATGGGTAGATTAAACAACTCCCCATGTTTTTAAAAAATGGTTTCCTACTATTCTGTTTTATGGATGTACCATAAATAGTACTACTATAAAGACATTTAGGTTTATCCAAATTTTGATCTCACAAATAACTCTGTGCCAGTAACCTCGTACATTCCTGCAGGTTAAGTTCCTAGAAGGTGAATTGTTGGATCAAATGTTATGTGCATTGTAATTTTGTTTGATATTGACAAACTGTCATCCACAGAGCTATGTCAACTTATATGCTCATTAGTAATGTACATGAGTCCATGTTTCCCCACAGTCTGTGTAATTCTTGGATATTTACCAATATAGATTTTTTTAAAAGATGTATCAGATTAATTTTAATTTGCATTTTTTTCTCATTATAACTGAAGTTGAGCATTTTCCCTCTTTTCTAAAGAGCTACTTATATGTCTTTTTTGGGGAACTGTCTTTACATAAATTTTTATTCCATTTCTATTGTATTTTGAATTTTCTATCCATTCAAGGAGCTCTTTATACAAAGACACATGATGTGTAGGACACATAGTTTTCTTTTACATTGTTTAGTGTAGACCTGAATACTTCTGGGGCCCAGACTTATTTTAGGGAACACCCTAGTATAGTAAATGGGGTCTTAAACACTGATTCAAGTGATTTAGGGAATTCAGAAACGTTTCCTAAGAAATATCCTGACTTGGATTTCAGATACTCCTGCCCTTCTCAACAAAGGAGACTATGCCTTATTTTCATCATAAAATATCCTTACCCACTACTCAACTACATGATTTTCAAAGCCAATGAGTCAGCAGTGACAAGATCATTTCATTCAGTACCCCCAAGGAAGTAGAAATTTGGTGTGCTTAATACCAGCTCCCATGAAGAGCTATTTGAAGGTAATGTCCTCCAAGTGTGAGGTATGATAAGGTATAGGGGCAATGCTATCTGATTACTCCTCTAGCATCATATTCTAGGTTTTGTCTGTGTTTCATTAGAAGACCTCAGGACTACTCACTAAAACACGGCCCTATAATCCCTTTAAGAACTGCCTTCATTGCAGTGATAGTTTCATGGGTATATACTCACATCTAAATACATCAAGTTGCATATATTAGAACATACAGGATTTTGCACGTTAATTTTACCTCAGTGAAGCTTCAGTAACATAGTTTTTTAAAAGCTGTCTTTAATTCGTCAGCAAGCATGAGAGTTTCTCTCAGAATTTGTTCCAGGAAAAATGCTGTTCCTAAAGCATTAATTTGTTTTCTCCTTTTACAGAACTAAAGCTTGAATTCTACCCCCAACCCCCCTCTTTTATTTAAATGCCTTTAATTATTGTTCTTGCTATTGATGATTAATTTAATTTTTGTGGAGGAGGGGTGATTCAGCTTATCAATAACCAATAATTTCCATCAGCATTTCCCAACCCAATCTGTATATTAAAATCTTCTGGAGAGATTGAATACCTCCCCATGTCCCAGACAATTCAATAAACATATCTGGGAGTGGGTCTATTTAGCAGCTGCCCAGGTGATTCTGATGCTCTGTGAAGCTTGAGGACAAGTGAACTAACTAAGGTAAAACTGTATTAACACTCATAAGTTTGAAATGACATTGAGGGGGAGAGCTGGTTTCCCTCTCACTCTCATTAACCTTGAAGCACTGGAAAGGAAGATTTATGCAGTATTTTCCCACAAAACAAGAACGTTTCCTAGAAAATCTGACTGAAGTGTTAATATTGTCCTGGACTTTTGAGGTGGGATTTTGTTATTTCACACTCCCACTTGGGAAAGCTCATTAAAGGCAAGGATCATGTCTTAACAGCTTTGTATACTCATTGTCCTACCTCTTGCCAGGCATACAGTCTGTACTTAACAAATGTTTGTGAAAGAAAAAAGGAATTAATTTATAATTGTTGCAATTACCCAAGAATAAATTGAACACTCCATAACCGCTTTGTCATTTTATACTGCATTTAGTCACTCAACTAGAAAGCCTATTATGAAAATGAACTGGTCTTTAAAAATCACCTAAGTAAATATCCTATGAAACAGACATTAAAGTATACAGAGAATAAAGACAGTCTCTGTAACTGTGTTGTGTATTCCATCCCACCCCATATATGTATTTACCTGTTTTATCTTGTTGCCTCTTTGACAACATCTCTTTGATGTTCCTTTCTATAAGAAGAAAGTGAATCAGTGTGGGAGGAAGGCTTTCAGAAAGAAAGAGATGTGGGTGGAAAGAGAGATGGGGGAAAGGAACAAAAAGAGAGGGATAAAGAAAAAGGAACAAAAGTATGAAGTAAAAATTAGTTCTACACCATATGCAGTTAATGGGGGAAAAGTTGAAAATAATGTTCATGAAATTTTTCTATAGGTATTGACCCTTCAGATACAGATCAAGGATGGGGTGAAGAGAGCAAGAGTGTAGTAAAGGGACTTTGACCTATAGAAAGGGAACCCAAACCAACAACACAGATAGCATATCATTTAAGGGCATTTCCCCTGGCATCCCTTCCATTATGGTTCCACAGCCCATCCCATCTCTATTAATTCAGGAGAAGTTCACTGAGTACTTAATATTTGCAAGACATGGTGCTTATGTGAATATGAAGAATTTATTAAGATGATTGGAACAGGAATTCTGTCCTCAGAGATCTTATGTCCATACCTTCAACTATAATTTAAAATAACAAGTAATGTTTTCCATAAAAAGGTAAAGATACAATGGAATTTTATAAGAAAATTCTCCACTGAGTCTCATTGGCAACCCTTTTGATGTTTCCTTTTCAAGGTGGTAATATCTCTAAATGTCTTAACTTCCTACAATCAGCCTATTGTGCCTAAAAGGAAATAACTTGCTTTCTAAAATTATAGACAAATTACCTCCCAATTCCTGAATTCCACATAATTATTATTAAATAGTATTTTTTTAAGTGGCCATATATGTATTTCATAGCTCTAGACTGTTAAACACACAACCCTTGTCTTTAAGGAGGAGATAACCCCTTAGGACATCAAACAATATATGAACATACCACGTATATATGATGGAGTCCACTGATTATTTATAGGAATGAAGTAAAAGCTGACATAGACATCTTTGGAGGTTCTTACAATCAATGTATTGATACAGAAGAGTTAGAGCCAAGGTTGACACCAAAGGAAATCTTACAAGAGTTGGGATTCAGCTGATGCAAAGGATGAAATGGAGCTAAATTCAAAGTACCAGAGTACCCCACTTAAATAAGATGTGAAGGCTCATGTTTCAGGGGATGGAAAAGAAAGACAAATTTTTAAAATCCTAGATTGAAGTAACATCTGAGATATCTGTAGAATGTATAATTTTATCATTTTATGATTAATGATAGACTTGGAAAGGGCTACTCTTGGGCATATCTTAGGACTGCACTAAGAGAAACTTGGGTTATGAAGGGAATCTGTTATTCTGATGTATAGCAATCATTTCTTTTCATTATCTGAAAGAAATAGACCTCTGTGCCCAATCCAATAGGAAACACTGATTCTAAAGTAGCAAAGGCCAGGACACAGAGATCTTAGACTTGTCAGGTTCTATGCTTTTGTACTTATTTGTTCTTTGCTTTGTTTCAGTGAAAAAAATTCCTTTTGAAAAGGAGGAGGAGGAGAAGTAGTAGTGGCAGCATCAGCAGTAGTAGTGGTAGTAGTAGAGCTTCTGTTTCAGCAAACCAGTGGTCTGGAGATGGATGGGTAGATCTCATTTCAGGCAGTTCAGCCATGGAGCAAAATGGGGCTCAAGGTATACAAAGCTGGATGATTGGAAGAGGAGGCGAGGACACTGACTTCTCTTCACCTCGGTCTATCCTTTGCCAAATGGCCAACCCTAAGCTAACCTGAGCAAAAAGAGGGAGGAAAGCCTAAAAGGAGCAATTAGAGGTGACTGGTTCATCAGAGCTTCTTGGACTTAAGGGTGACATGGTAAGGAGGTGCAGGTGGGCTCTGAGGAGTTATTGTTAAGGAGAAAAGCCATGTGGTCAAGGGTGGGGGAGATATCCTCTTGGAAGCAGCATGAACCTTTAAGAAGCAGTCTCCTAAGGCAGATCATGCAAATCCTGTGAACTGCTGCCACAGATCTGGCTGAGCTGGCTCCAGCACTCCATATTGTACATGTCATTGTCAATTTGCTAAACCAGGCAGTGGCTGTAGCCACCATTTCAGGGGCCTCATAAAGTGAAACTGCATTATAATTTCAGCAGTGTTAAGAGAAACTGAAGGTTTCAACAAAATGAAACCCGGGAACTATAGATATGAAGCTCTATCTTCCCTGAAAACAGCTTTATAGCATATAAAACCAACCTTCCTTTCTGCAATTAAATCAGGACAAGATAAATGTGTCTATTCCTTGACATAACGGCCTTGGAGCATCTTAATGGAAACATTCTAATAAAAGTTTATCTCAAATACTGACCAAAACCTTGGCATTGGCTGCAGTGAGAATGGTGAGCAACATCCCCAAGCCTTCAGCCTTATCAAAAAAGAAACTTCTGTGTCAAGTCTACGGCCATACCACCCTGAACGCGCCCGATCTCGTCTGATCTCGGAAGCTAAGCAGGGTCGGGCCTGGTTAGTACTTGGATGGGAGAAACTTCTGTGTCAAAACCTGGCAAAGAAGAGATCGGGATGAATTGTGAGAACTGTGAGATAAGAAAAATACAGTGACATCTGGACTGAAACGCTTCCCTCACTATCTCAGATAAGGTATTTCTGATTTCTTAGTCAAAAGGTCTTCTGAAGACCTCCTGATATCTCCATCAACCCATCTATAGTGGCTGGAACATGAATAGGTTGACCTCCAATTTCTCCTTCTCTTAGAGCCACACGAAAGAGAACAGGGCATCACTATACATCTCACACTGGCACTAGCTCTTTAAGAATAAGATTCCTTTTTAATATCTAAAAGAAAGGCAAAGAAAATCTTTCGGCAGCCATAACAGAAATCCTAAGATGTGCTCAGAGAGAAAAACACTCCTAAGATATGCACCTCTTAGTACTAACACAATGCCTTCAACGTGGATGGAAGCCTGACTGCAATTCCCTCAAAGGGTTTTCCATTTCCACAGGAATCATGATGTTTCCAAGCTTTGCCTCCCATAAAGACTGTATTCCACAAACTTTAGGCCCAATTCACATGCATATCCACTCCGCAACCCTGTCCTCTCAGCAGGAAACTAGGGATTGACTGATCCTCATTTCAGTCAGTGTAGTCAGGGGACAAGATGGTGCTTGAAGAACAGAAGCAAACAATAATCGATCCATCTTAATCTGAAAGAAGTTATGAAACTGGGATAAAGTGGGTAGTCATTTTCATGTCCACAACAATCATCTAGTATCTTTATTTACTGAAGGGGAAAACCAGAATAGAAATTGACATTGTAAATTTATACTGAAATTTAGCAGTCAAAAATGGAATTCAGTTGCTAAATTCATTTCCTGTTGTTCACCTTGGCTTAGAAATACCACCTTGTACTATTGCTGGGAAAAGTCACTTCTTTAAACAACAGTTACTATTTTTAGACTTTAGAAACTCACACAGCCATATGTCAATGGCATGGACTTTTCAGTAAGTCCCTTTTTGAGTTGGTCTCAGTTTGAGTCTCTGTATCATAAACTATTAGCTATATGACCTTGGGCAAGTTACATACCTCTCAACATCTCAGATTTTTCACCTGTAAAAAGGCAGTTACTTCCTACGTGTGTTGGGAGAAGAAATTCAGATAATGGTTATAGACAGTGATAGCTGGTACCAGGAAAGTGCTCATAAATGGTATGTTAGTAGTAGTATTGCTAAGTGTCTCAGGCCAAGGATATACAAACTAGGCAGAATTGGCCAGGGTTGAAATATTCAGTGTACCTTCAGTTTTGTTTTGATTGTTCCACTTTCTGGGAATGAAAGGACATCAGTGAGGTTTTCAAAAAAATGGATCCAATTTTTTTCTGTATGCAACTGGTACCTTCTTTGTTAGTCCATGAATACACTGTCACTGTGAATAATGAAAATTCTATAATGTTTCACTCAACTTCTGCCTCTTGGCAGCCATGACCAAAATCACCCTGCAGCTGTCATTTACAACAGGGATCCCCAGCCAGTCACTTGCAGCTACCCTGCTGTGAGGGGCAGCTGCTCAAGAGTATTTCAAGCAGGAAAGTGACAGAGCCAGATGCTATCAGGAATTCCTCAATGAGGTCAGAGCATTAGAAAACAGTAAGCCTTGGCTCCCCAAAAGGATGGGGACTCCTGTTTCCAACCCATGCCAGGCAACTAACCATATGATCTTCCTGAGATCCTGTTAATTACAACAAAGGCCCAGATACTTTACAGTGTTTGGAGATCTACAAAATTTGGAGAAAACCAGTGAAGCACAATGATAAAGTTTCAAGGAAAGGTGATATGTTACAAAAATCCTCTAAACCTTTCTTGTAGGAGTTCAGGATTTTAAAATGCAATTATGTAAGTAAGAATAACACATAATTTGAACTTTCATACAACTCAGTCAAATACATAAAACACATTCTCTCCTTAAAATGCTCTGAATTCAATAACCTATTTGGGAAGTCTAAGATCTTATTGTTTCTCTTGAATTCTTCCCTCACTAGAATGGGAAAGATGTTCAGAAAAACATTTTTCATTTGCTGTTTCAGAAATGTTAGTTTCTTGGGCCACTTACAGGTGTTACACAAAAGGTGTGTACAAATTTATCTGAGTAAGATAAAATTAAATAGGATTAATTTAATAGTTAATACTAAATAAGATTCTGAGCTTTTAATATGCTGATGTACCCTGTGTATAACATTTCAAAAATATGTTGATGGGGGGAGGTCTGGGGAGGCATAAAGGTGGGGTAGAGTAAAACAACTACAGGAACGTGTTTTTTCTGTATTATATTTTGGGAAATAAGTGTAGCCTTGGACTGTGAGCATCTTGAAAATGGGGCAATATTTCATTTTTCTTTATCATTCCTAGACCCTAGCACAATGCCTGGCAAAAACACTCATTAGGTGAATTAATAAATGCTAAGGTGATTCTTCAAATTTATTAATAAATACTTATGCAGCAAGGAGGAAAAAATAGTTTCTGGTCAGACCAAAAGAATGGATGCTAAGATGCATCACCTGATAAAGGTCACAATCAATTTTACAGTAAAATTGAGTAAACTGAGTGATATTAGAATAAACAGAGACTAATTCAGAAAAGAAAAAAGACATTGATATGTCAGGGGGTAAGAACTTAGTCACATATCTAGTAGAACAGAAAAATTATTTTAATACAGGAAATTCAATAAAGGATGAGTTTTGCAAATGAGGTCCATAGGATATCGTCTTCTACCTACCTATGTTCTGGTGGTGACCTAAATGTCTGCCTAAAGGTAGGATACCTCCTTGTTCATCTTCTCTTATTTCACCTATAGCACACTAAGAAGTTGAAGCAGTCCCTGCAGGTGTGATTGCCCTATAATCCCCTATAATCCCTAGTGAATAGATGCCAGTGGGAAAAGAGAAAACAATTTGAAGGAGGTATATTTCTCCATCCAAGCCTCCCTTTTATGCCCCGACACACAACAG
The DNA here is from genome assembly GCF_020171115.1 of Neogale vison. Lineage (NCBI taxonomy): Eukaryota > Metazoa > Chordata > Mammalia > Carnivora > Mustelidae > Neogale > Neogale vison. Next base: position 185,294,896 of record NC_058091.1, on the reverse strand, counting down.
GGCCCACACCACACACCTGGCCACTGCTGCCCTGTCTGCAGCTCTTCCCTAACACACATGGCAGTGTGAAGACCATCTGGACCACTGCTTGAAGGCAGAGTAGATAATGAGTACCCCATAGAGTAGCTACAGAAATGATAACGAACCCCACATCAGCTGCCAGGGTGCAAGCTGCCAAGCCTAGCACCTGCTTCCCACAGAGACTGTACAGGGATGCTGGAGAGGAGAGCTGAGGACCTGCTTACACCTGGCAGGATACTTGGTACAAGGAGATACAGGTTTTCATCTATCAGAAGGGGGGAAATATCAAACAGTTTCATAATCAACTATGCTCACTCGTTTTCTCAAAACTGCATATTGTTTATTCTAAGACTATGCTGGTCAAGAGTTTTTGGTAGGCTGATAAATTATCAGCATCTCATGTTAAAGGCAAAAAAGGTGTTATTTTGGGTAAAGTCAGATAATTAAGTTGCAATTCTTCAGTGTAAAAAATACCTTTAAATCTCTGGCAGAATATCTATAATCTAATATCTCCTCTTCCTATGCCAGCAGCGGCTGCATTTTAAGTGCTTTCCTAGGGATTCCATGTTGCCAAAAAATACAATTACTTTTCAGTTACTTCAGAAAACTTTTAAACAAAATGTAGGAAAATGTCAGAATCCGAAATAAGAATCTGCAAAGAAACTTGTTTCAATCACATCCATTTTGGCTGCAAGGTGCAAGCTTGGTGATTCCATCTTGATAGATTGTGTTTCATTTGCCTTGTAAGCACCGTGTAATTTATGTCTAGGGCTGAATTCTATCAGTGGAAATCTGAGCTCTGCGGGATTTGCTGTTGGGCTGCTCTCTGTGTGTAAGTTACCATGTAAGGCCTAGGATCTATCTTCTGGTCGAGCTTAGTGTTCTGTTAGATTGGCAGCATACAGAACGGTAAGGACAGTCAAGTCTCCAAATTGATCTCATATAATTACAAAGTGACAGTGGGCATTACAGACTTCTGGCAAATCTTGATAATTTCTGAAATGGCTGTGGACTCCTATTTTAAAACTGGAAGACCACTGTCCTTAATAAAGCAAAGGGCTATGCTTAAAGAACCAGGTGGTCCTAAGCCCTTACCTGATCTCTGGAAAGGAAGCAAAAACAGAGTATGTGCCTATCACATGGGATTGGTATGATTTCAAAGGATCACCTTGGGATCCTATTTAATATTCACAAACCCCTGCAAAGTTGGAACTTTTCTTCCCAATTTCCAAGATGGAACATTCGGATGCTAAGAAATTCATTCATGTGACATAAATCATATGACCAACATATTCTGTGGCATAGCCAGAATGTGAAGCCAGATCTGTCTAAATGTAAAATCCAAGCTCTTTCCATTAACTGACCCAAAAAAGACTACATTAATTTGGTCAGTTCATTAAGATGATATTTAAGATGCTTCCGAGCTATTCTGTTCAATAGAAAGCTATCAACCAAGATGCCCTTCAACAGACGAATAGATAAAGAAGATATGGTTCATATATACAATGGAATATCACACCTCCATCAGAAAGGGTGAATACCAACTTTTGTATCAACATGGACGGGACTGGAAGAGATTATGCTAAGTGAAATAAGTCAAGCAGAGAAAGTCAATTATCATATGGTTTCACTTATTTGTAGAGTATAAGGATTAACGTGGAGGGCATTAGGAGAAGGAAAGGAAAATTGAATTGGGGAAAATTGGAGGGGAGGCAAAGCATGAGAGACTGTGGACTCTGAGAACAACTGAGAGTTTTGAAGGGGAGCGGGGTAGGGGGTTGAGTGAGCCTGGTGGTGGGTATTAAGGAGGGCACAGATTGCATGGAGCACTGGGTGTGATGCATAAACAATGAATCTTGGAACACTGAAAAAATAAAATAAAATAAATTTTTTAAAAAAAGTTATCAGCACAGTTTACTGACTTTCTTACTATCCACATCTCTAATTGTGGACCAGGAGCGGGGAGAAAGTGTACAGGACTATTTTTGTCCCACAATTCTAGTATACCTTGAAATGCACTGGGATGGAATCTAGGCAGCTTCCACAGAAGACCACCTTAGAGCAGATTCCCCACTGGTACTGGAAAAATATGGCCCATTCGGGTGAAGCCTATTGTCATCTTCCAAGCCAAACCACACTGACATGGGATGGATTTCTCTCAGTCCCACTGGTCCTCACCATGATCTGTCTCTCCCCCCAACTGCCCTGTTCAGTTTCCAAGTGTGTGGACTGCTTAATTTTGCTATCAGGGGAAAGCAAACACTGGTTGCAAGAGAAGAATGTGTCCTCCTTGTCCCCTTGGAGCCCTTGGAGATCAGTGATGTGCAGGCTTCAAAACAAGCCCAAGGCCATATTGGCAGAACCTGAAGCTCATATCACACTTGAGCCTGGGGCATCCTGCCAGAGGAGAAACCTGAAACATCTCAGAACGAGTAAACAGCATATAGTGATTCATTAACTCACAACTAGTCTCATGAGCAACAATTGCTACTCGGCTATACCTGGACCAGTTTAGAAAGAAACACGGTATACCCTTTTAAAGAACATCTGGGCACTCTGACATTTCTGCCATCCTTTAGTAAAGTATTTATTTATGACACTTGCTATGTGCTAGGCACTCTTTCAGGTACTCAGAGGATACTCAACAATGAAAAAAAATGAATAATCACTAAAAGACATTCATGAAAAGAAAGTAATACAAATTTGAGTGCACGCTTCAATCACAATTACCTAAGATAGATATACCTTAAGCTCAAGAATGCAGTAACGGATGTACAACTGAAAATAATTATCTTGGTATCCAAGTGACAGCTGATTTTTAAACTTTTTTTCAAAAGTTTCTTTAATATTGGTTTTAAACCAAGTTTATAATTTAAAGAAAGCCCCAAAATAGGAAAACAGTAAAGTTAGACACTAGAGTTAACTTGTTTGAGCTGTGTTTTTGTGGGTCTCTGATTCTTTAGTGTAGTGTTTTTTTCCTAATTATAATTGGGGACTTAAATTCCTTGAGTATTAAAGCTCGATGTCATTTGGGATAAGGGTTGGAGATGGTGTGGCAATAAATCTATAAAGAAGAGAAAAATTAGCTTCTAAAAGAAGCACCTACTAAATCTTTATGTTCATTTGTTATATTGTCAAACTGTAATTCCCAATGACAAGAAGGGAGAAAAAGAAAGAAAGTAGAACCTATAACCAAGAATTTAAAAAAAGAGTTATGAATTAAAGTATGTTCACATATACTCTTGTCCAAGGGAATTTATTATTTGAGATATAATTTTAGAACCATCATAGTTTGCCCAAAATATCCTATAATGTACTGAAACAGCCTGTGTATGTTAGTTGTACTATTTAGCCAGTTGAACATTAAGTGGACATCACTGGTGAATAAATGGTGATGAACTATTGCACTGAAATATTAATATCATTATTATCACAGTGAAACTACACTTTCTCTCCTTTGCCACCATCTTTTCACTTGTTTGAACGGTAATTTCTATTATAGATATGGATTATCCTTGAGGTGACCAGGCTAAATCCATTCACATCCAGGTTGTTGCTTTTTTTCCTTTTCTTTCTTTCTTTCTTTTTTCTTTTTTTTTTTTGGTCATTTTTTATCCAGTACTTAGTACTGAGTCTTATTTGTCCATTCTGTATTGAAGAAAGAATTAAGTATATTGTTACCACTAACTCATGTGACCACTGTCTCATTAGGAATTTGCAACATTTTCTGATTATCAAATATCTTGAAGCATGACATAAATAATTTCCTGTTGAGCAGGTCTTTAGGAACTTTGGTGCAATACCAAATACTACTTGTTAGGTTTTTTCTTTAGGTGAGCAAAAAGTTTTGTACTATCTGAAAAGCACTGAAAAGCAATCTGGTGGTTCACTTTGCTGCATCCAGAAAGAATTCATCCTCATACCCTGGTTAAAAAAATAAAAAATAAATAAAATGTACAAAATGAGAAGTATCTCCATGAGTAATTTCACACATGCTGCTAAGTATTGCAGATTATTGCCAAGACTAGCCTTTAATCTCTATGGGAGCCAAAACAGCTGTAAACTCTTATTTGCTGTCAAATGTCTTTTTCAGGGTTATTAGCAGAGATAGAAGATAAATCCTTCCAAGTTATCTTACTTTACTTTTTAACCTGTTTTTCTTATCATTACTGTTTTATAATTGTTGATAGCTTAAAACGTGCATATTTCACCAGGCCCAAGCAAAATTATGAAGTGGGATTCATGAGGCCTTGAATTTCTTAGTGTTTTCCTCACTCTGCTTTCTAGGTTTGCCCCTACATTTCCTTTTAGCAAGTTTCTGACCCCCCGAACCCAGCTCCCACCCTCCGTTCAAACCATTTTTCAACAATTTTAAGGGTATATTCTCAGCAAAGTGCAGACCAGTGTGATCTAGTGACCCACATTCATGGGTCATCACATTACTTCTCTCAGGTAAGGATCTTACATAAGAAACTGGACCGAAAAGAGTCAAGCTAAGCTGTGGAGAAATCACACTTACTAAAGTTGTCCATCTCCTGAGTGTGGGTCCATTTGTAGATCATTAGGAGACTCCTAGTGTGCTCTAGCTTTTTTTCCTCTAGAGCTCCCAGATATACTTTGCAGTATTACTGGATTCTCCTACCCCCACTTCACTCTCTAGGCAAAAACAAAAACCCACACTACCCTACACTTTGCCAACTTTGCTGCTATCCTCCTAGTCCTGGAAACACCCTCCTAATTTTAAAACATTTTAGAACTTGTAAGGAATAATCATTCCCACTGTTAAATGTGTGAGGGTTAGATGGGGTGAGGTGGGGACAAGTATCAGTGATCTGCTGAGCCTGGAGAGCAGACTACTACATTTTTAGGAATTTTCAGGGCCAACTGACTTCACCTTAGCAGGTTACAATCAACCACAGGTGGAACCATTTACACCATGACTCAACAAATGCTACACAAATTAGCTGTCCCCACCCCAGCTGGTGTGAGAAGAGCCAGGATTGGCATGTATAATAAACAGTGATAATAGTTTCCTCATCACACCATAAACTCCGAGTATCTAGCTGTTCTATATTTATGTTGTTCATTCTTATATCTCACTTGCCAGGCACGTTAGGTCTTCACTAAGCATTGAATGAATGAATAAATGAATGAGCTAGAAACAGAGATTTTTTATTTTTTATTTTTATTTCAAAAGATTTTATTTATTTATTTGACAGAGAGAGATCACAAGCAGGCAGAGAGGCAGGCAGAGAGAGAGGAGGAAGCAGGCTCCCTGCTGAGCAGAGAGCCCGATGCGGGCCTCGATCTCAGGACCCTGAGATCATGACCTGAGCCGAAGGCAGCGGCTTAACCCACTGAGCCCCCAGGTGCCCCGAGATTTTTTATATAGTAAGTACATGTCCTGGTCATTGCTGAAACGTCAAAAAAGTCTAGGCCTATTCTTGCTGTGAGCTTAGAAGTTCTTCTGGTAATTGGCTCCTAGTCTACTTATCTTGTCACATTTATCTTGGAACTGGAGTTCACCATTTTCTCTACTCCCCCACCTCATACCCATTACCTCACCCATTTCTTTCTGTCACATAAGTTCATTGATATCCTACAGAATATGTTCCAAAAAAGTTAGGCAGAAAGAATAAAAGAACATTAACTTGTCTTAGTCTGTTCAGGCTGCTATAATAAACTACCACAAACTGAGTGGCTTATAAACAATAGACATTTATTTCTCACAGGTCTGGAGGCCTGGAAGTACAAGATCAAGGCACCATCAGATATGTTGTCTCATGAGAACCTGCTTCCTCGTTCAGAGACTGCCATCTTACAGTGACCAAACATGGCAGAAGGGACTCTTTTATAAGGGCAGGGTCTCTTTTATAAGGGCACTAACTCTGTGCATAAGGGCTCCACCCTCATGACCTAATAGCCTACCAAAGGCCCCATCTCCTAATGTTATCAGATTGGGGATTGCATTTTAACATATAAATTTTGGGAGAACATAAACATTCACTTGTCAACAAGTTAATCAACATTAACTTGTCAGGAAACCTGCTTTCTAGCCTCAGCTTAGTCACGTGATACCTGTACAACCTCAGGAGAACATGTAACCTCCCAAATCTTTGGTATTTTCATGTGTAAGGGAGAATGTTATTAGTGCTCTACCTATTTTGGTGAGTTCATGAGGATCAAAGAAGGTAATGCATATAACAAGGCTTTGTAAACTGCAGAGTGCTCTATAAACGTAAATTTTTGTTGAAGATAGCCAGATGCAATGAAGTAATCACTGACTTCAGAGACAGTGAGAATTACATCTGAAATGCATCTCCGCACTTCCTACCTTTTTGACCTTGAGCAAGACTTTTAACTTTCCTGAGCCTCTGTTTCCTCAACCATAAAATGGAAAAAATTACATCTAACAGGGTTGTTGTCAGGCTTAAATAAAATCATGTAGAAAAAAGGGGGGCCTATCACAGTGTCCCAATAATATCTCCTTCCTTTTCCAATTTCCTAGCTCAGATATCTTTGGGATAATATTATTGTCATTGCCATTAGTCCATCATTAAGGTTTCCCTATTTTCAAGGAAGAACAATTTATATCTTATTGGCTAAGAGAGAAAGCTATTGTGCCAGATCACCTGGCTTCAGTTCTTGCCTCTGCTACTTGCTAAGTCTGTGATCTTGAGCAAGTCATTAAACTTCTCTGGGCCTCCTTTTTTTTTTTTTTAACTTACTATAGTACTTATCTGATATGATCAAGCATCCCAGCTTGCCTGAGAATAAAGAGTTCCTAGGACACAGGATTTTCATTGTGTAAGTCCCAAGCAACTGGTGATGACCTGGTCACATCCGTATTGACCTCACAGGACTATAATGACAATGAAGGGATCTGTAAATGTGAAATACAAATACAGTGGCTTGCAAGGAGTACATATTAGGTAGGGCCTTTAGTTATCACTCATTTCTCAAGCTGTATTCCTTTGGTTCAAAAGTTGAATAGTGAGACTTAAAGGCATGGTGACAAACTACAGTAGAGAGGCTCAGGAATAGAAAGTTAGAGTACAGCTGCCTAGGGCCTGCTGCTGACAATGTTCTGAAATGTCCTGAGCTTCACAGGGTGAGTGGTAAAAAGGGAGGGGGTGGGGCACATCAACCACTGAGCCGTGACTGTCCTTCTGGTCACTCTGACCTTGCTGCTTGAAGGGAAGAAAGAGGTCAGGGAAGAAAACAACTACCTGCCTGTTGGATGCTTCTTGTGAGGACAGACCAAGGCCTGGAGGGTGAGGGGAAGTAAAGCCAGGGATGGGTTTCAGTCCTGCTTTTCCTATCCTGGTTCTGAACGGGGCCAGCAGAGGGCCTGGACTATATTTTTGATGCTATCCTTTGAACACTATTGTAGTGACCTGAGATGTTAATTCTGAGCTTCTCTCTGGGTCTGAAATCAAGCAGCCTGGGTTCCTGTGTGCCTCTGGCCCTGCTAGGTGGGTGACTTCAGATAAGCTATTCAACTTCTCAGTTCCTTCATCTGTGACACATATAATAACAGGATCAGCACCATGAACATGTTGTGAGAATTAAATTAGATAATCTATGTAATGAACTTTGCTCGCTGGCATATGGGAAACTCTCCATAGTTAGTCCTCTCGGTGCCCATTTATATCCAGGGTTGCTGAGGGGAAATGATGACTCTGAGGTGTTGTTTCATTGCTATGCTTTTATCTGTAGAAACTAAAGCCTTCTCTTTAGCTAACTAAACTCACACATATTTATTCACTCAGTCTTAACACATCTCTGAAATTAGAATGTTGAAAGTATGACTAAATATTTTTCTAGGCCTAATGCTACTTGAAATGGAAATCATGTGTGGTTTCTCTGCCTTGTTATGAGTTTGTTTGCTTTTTGTCAATAACCAATAAGAATTTAAAATCTGTGCTTCTGAAAACTGGTTCCAGGAATCAGGTTTTAGTGTGTCATCAGTGCTCCCAGAAAGAATGCCAGAAATGAACATCAAACAATAAAGTTATATCTTGCATGTTTAATTGTTTACATGTTTACTCAAATCACTTTTCATACCAAATTGCCAATCCCCACTCTTATCAATGTTTCAGAAGCGGTTTTAATTGTGATAAGGAAGTCAAACAATGTCTGAAATTCCAGCTTCTATTTTTCCTTCCTTCATGTTCTACTGGGTTTGGCTATTTGGCATTCTCTAGTATTTTTCCATGTGGAGGATCTTGCTGTAGGAAGCACGACATGAGGCAAGTCTTTCTCCTTCAGACAGACTGGTGCTGGCAGAATTCCCTGTGCTTCTCCCTCTGCCACCACCTCCATACATAATGGGACCAACTAAAGATCCCTGGTAAAGCTCTGGGGCCCAGATCTTAATACCACGAGTAGCCCTCTGCACTCCCCTCTCACATAATCCTACTCTTCTGTAGCAGGCCTTCAGGTCATGTCATTGGTGGTGGGAGGGTATGTTGTGAATCACAAAGGGAAAAAAATCTTCTGGCTTCAGGCTGCATGGTCTTTCCACAGTTCACTGATATGCATCATTAATTTGGTGTTTCTCTATATATAGCCAAGAAAGAAAATTTCAAAAGTTTATATATTATGACCCTTGACAAACTGTACCCTCTCAGTAAATGTAGCTCAAAATATATTTTAAAGGTAATTTTAATAATCATTCTCCTTTCTGCTAATTTCTGAATCATTTCTGAATTTCTTCTAGTCCTAGAGATGTTCAACCTGTGGCTTGAAGATCAAAGACTGTGTATCTCCAAAGTTTATGGCATCTCCATTTTAAAACTGGACCCACTCATCAAACAGTAGAACAAAAATCTGGTGTTTGTTACTATATGTATATTAAACCTAAGTCTTAATATAAGGGGAGAAAAGTCCCCAAACAATTAACTTTGGACCTCTTGGTGATGGGGCCTGAATATGAATATATCATTCAAAATGTTCCAGGTGATTCTTATGTGCAACCAGGGAGGAGAGATATTACCTTTTAATATAGGAAAGCCAAGAGTAGTTTGGATACAGGGTTTGGGGCATATCTGCATCTCCTAGTACCGATTTTCTACCCTGTACCTCTAATAGTACACAACAGAAGATTCAATAATGCCATTTTCTTCTAAGCTGTTTGGGACTCTTCACACTTTCTCACAGAACCTTAATTATGAGTTTGTGAAGGATATGTACAGTATTGTTACCTGGTAGCAATGATCCCAGACTATCTTTTCTCATTCATTCCCACATAATCGACATTTACCTTATTGTGAGATATAAAAATGCACTGAGAAGTTACTGTTCCTTTAATCAGGGACTAAAATTCCTATTTTTCATCTCAGTATAATTAGTTTGCATCTCTCCTTTCTTTGCCCTGCTCCCCTTTCTTGTCAGCCACAGAAGCACTGATCCATGATACACTTAGAACTAAGAAAAAACTGGGGCACCTGGGTGACTTAGTTGGTGGAGCATCCAATTCTTGATTTGGGCTCAGGTCATGATTCCAGGGTCATGGGATCAAGCTCTGTGCTCAGTGGAGAGTCTGCTTGGAATTCTCTCTCCCCCTCTCCTCTGCTCCTTCCTCCACTTTCTCTCTCTTTCTCTCTCTCTCTAATAAATAAATAAAATCTACAAAGAAAAAAAAAAGAACTAAGAAAAAAACTGAATTTCACACAGGAAAGAATGAACATGCCCACTATAGACCAAAGAATGAACATGCCCACTATAGACCATAAAAAACATGAATGGCAGCTTCCTGGCCCAGTCCAGAAACCAGAGTATGGCTTGCACTAAAAATGACAGAATAACTTACATCTTTTCCCTCTATATCCTACTGGCAGAAGGTTTTTTAAAAAATGATATTGATCATCCCATGTCCTTGATCAGAATTTTCCTGTGATCCCACTGTTTGCAGGATGAAGTACAGCCTTCACAACCCACCCCTAAGTGGCCTTACTCCTCAGATCCGCAGCTACTAATTCTAGCCTTATTTTCCACTATTTATCAGCACTACTCCTCATTCTTCCTGAGCGAATTCCCTTTCCACCAGAATGACTATGGGCTTTGAACTAAGACAGATTCATGTTAAAATCCCATGACCTTCAACAAGTTTTGTTATTCTTTATGAGAAAAAAAATGATAATAATACTTCTGGGGGAGGATTGCTGTAAGAATTATACGAGATCGCATGTGAATGCACTTAGATGACCAATACATATTTCCCTTCCCTTTACCACTCAAATAGCATTGGTCTCTATTGTGGGTTTTTGAGAGCAAGTCTTACTGTCTCTATAACAGCATAGGGTCCTTGAAAGCAAGAGCTTTTTCTTAAACTTATTTGAACATTCTTTAACACTTGCACACAGAAAGTCCTCCATAAATATTTCTGATGGCTGAGTAAATAAATAAATGTATTTTCTGACCCTCTGTTGGGTAAAAGTTAATGGCATGAAGAGGGAGGTAGAAGAAAGAGACAAACCAGCCTACTTAAAATAAAGTGTCCTGACAAATGTTATGATGATTAGCATTAATAATCATTATGGAATATGCATTAAATAACATATCCAGTCAAATACTAGCCTATTTAGGCATCCTGGACATGAGGATTTTAACTTCACAAAGAATCATTAAGCTTATGTTCCATACAACAACAGAGAGGCACCCAGTATAACACAAAAATAAATTCACTGACATTTGATATCCTTACACTTGCAATATAAAGAATAAAATAGGCTCTTAAAGTTGCCTCTTTAAAACCTGACTTTAATAAACTGCCTACGACTGTGTAGTCCAGATGTCTATTTAGTATATCAATGTAAAGAAATGCTTTAAATTCCAGGAAAATACAGAGGAGACACAATGAGGGATATTTTATGGAAAGTCCAGGCAGGCGTAGTGTTTCTTTTATAATAGGGATAAAACACATTTTTTAAAATGATTCTGTATAGAGAAAGGATGGTCCTTCACTATGAGATGAAGAACTGTTTGACAGGGAGATGATGCCAGGTTTCTATTCCTTGGGAGCAATAGCTTTGTTCTCTCTCAAGAGAAAAAGAAAGAGGAACTAGATGTGATGCTTTTGAGTGTTACTTCTACCACTGCTAAAAAAAACATTGTTCTATTAGATGACACAGGAACAGACTCAGTTTTGTATTACAAGGTAGGAACGAGCCACTCATTGATGTTCAAGATCCATCAAGACTTGCAGGTAAATTGAGACTCTTAATAGATGACCTTGAAACAAAGCAGTGCTATGTGATATTTCTCGACCACCAAAAAGAAAAGACATTTTTGACAGCTGATAAATGGTGACCAGATCTTGAAGTCACTGTTTTTCTCCTAAAGCTATCTGAAATATAAAACTTAAGATGAGAGGTCATTTCTTTGCCAGGCTTTTCAAGAGTTTAAGGTAATATCAAGATCCTGCAGATAAACAATGATTTCTCATCATTAAGTTTTTAAGAAAAAATAAATGATACGATTTAGTGAGGATTAAATTTAGAGCACAGTTTAACAAATGCCTCACAATTTCACATGGACAGATATTTATGCAGTTGGATCTTTCTTGCCACATCTATACTGATGGGACAAATAGAGGTTCACATAAAAATTCCTTGATGTAAATATATGATAATAATATCATTGCTCTTCCCCCAGCTAATGCTCTATTGGGTAATCAGTATGACTAAACTTAAACAATGCTGCATTTTATGAGCACCTTCAAGATGTGTTTTACCTAGTTTATTCTTTCAAGTGCCAAATTACCATTTTAAAAGAAGGAAAAATCACTATTCATATTAAGGATGGATATTATAGCTAGTAGATAATCAATGACATATGATTATCTTTCTAACAGGTTAGATTTAGAGTAGAAAGGAAAACTGAAGGGAAACGAATGAAATTCCAGGTTCTATCACTCTCACCAAGGTATCTACAAAATATTTAATGAGAATCAAGTTATAGGGGTGCCTGGTTGTCTCAGTTGGTTAAGTTTCTAACTTTGACTCAGGTCATGATCTCAGGGTCCTGGGATCAAATCCCAGATCAGACTCCTGGTAGGGCTCCAGGTCAGGCTCCCTGTTCAATGGAGAGTCTGCTTGGTCTGCTTGTCCCTCTCCCTTCCTCTGCCCCTCCCCCAGCTTGTTCTCTCTCTCACACTCTTTGATAAAAAAAAAAAAAAGAATCAAATTATAAAGTAATGTTACTGTTATCTTTGATACCAAATATAACTGCTAATGCTAGAGATTTTTTCCTGTTTCTTTCTAACACAAGCCTGACCATGATATATAGATGAAGAAAAATATCCTTCAATTACTTACTTTACTATCTTATGGAAAGAAAGCTTTTGCTGACACTATTTGAGAAATGGATTCCCTTTCTAAAGCATAAGCTATGCTTCTGAATTTTTACCTTAAATTGTGCAAGTAAACAGAATTAATAAAAAGACAATATAAAATGGGAATTCATATTTTAATGTTGCTCTCATATATTTTTCTTCAATCACTTAGCTGTCATTTTGAGGCCACATTGTTTCTCTAATCAATAAAAGTGGAGGTGGAAGGATTTTTGAGAAATGTTATATCCAGAACTGATCAAAATGTATTAGTCTTTGTTTCACTTTAATTATCCCAAATAAACAACTTTGTCTAGAAGTTTCTATATATTTTTTATCCCTTTAATCTCCCAGGTACTCTAATTGCTTCCATATTGTAAAGAATGAACATTGTCATGACAACTAAAAGGAAACTTTGCCACCAGAAGTTTTTCAAAATACAATGAAATACTTACTGTTGGGCTTTCTAGTGTTGGCTGAAATTATAAAAGTGCTTTGTGCCTCCCACCTCAATCTAGATCAAAGTATTTTGTCTGCTTACATCAGGAAAAGACTGTTTGCTTTTAATTTTTGTGTGGGTTTAGTTGAATATATTTTAGTTACAGTAATGGTACGTGGAAGAAAAGAATGTTTAAAGCAATAAAACCTAATTTTCATGGGTAGGGAAGGTGGTGAAAATGCAGTGGAATAAGCATGCAGCTGGTCTTAAAAGACATGGAGCTTCAAAAACATATACCAAGTTTAAAAAAAAATAGGCAAGTCTAAACAATTGGGTCTAGGTTTGCATTCTTGGATGATAAAGCAAAGCAGGCAGGGAATAATTATAAGTCACTGTAGTGACTGCTTTGGGAGGATGGAATGGCTGAGGTTGAGACAATTCATATGGACAAGCTTCTAAGGTTACCTGTGACCTGGTTACAAGGGTGTTAGTCTTATGATAATTCATTAAGCTATACATTGATCTATCTTTCTTTATTTTACAATAAAGAGGTGGTTTTTTTTTTAAGTAAGGGTATGCAGCTTTATTTTATTTTTTGCACATTTAGGTTATGAGCATAACTGTAAGCTATCTATAATTTGGAAAAGTTTTCTTAGACTTAAAGCAATACCTCTTCCGTGGCACATCTCAAAATTGCACAGAGGGGGTTACAGTTCAAAGAGAAAGATCAAGAAGAAATACCATAAAGAGAAGGAAAAACCAATTATTTGAAAATAAAATTTTAATTTAGAATTGCCTTTAAATTATTATTAAATTATTCAGTATCATGACTTTTTCAAAGAGATACATACTGAAGTATTTATAAGTGAAATGATACAATATCTGAGATTTGCCACAAAAATGATCCAGTGGGATGGGATATGAAAAAAATGGGGTTATAGGTGAAACCAGAGTGCCTGCATGTTGGTAATTGCTGATGCTATGAGATGGGTACATGGGGGATTAGTATGTAATGTTCTCTACTTTTGCCTATGTTTGAACACTTCTATAGTAAAAAATTTCAAAAGAAAAGTAAGTTCTAAGATATATGGTGAGAACATACATGCTTTATAAAATACCTTTAGACACTGTAGCCTATATGGAGTTTGTAGCATGCCAATCAGTTTTATATACCTGAATATAACTACTTGTAAAAATTTAAAAAGAACTATTTTAGAGATTAGCTCTTCACTTGGGACTAGTTTAATTACAAATTGGTGACTTAAAATAATTGAAATTCAATGGCTCTATAACGGAAATAAAATAAATCCAGGTATATGAGCAGGTGGGGAGGTTGGTGTTTCAAGCATTCAGAGAATCACTGCATTACTGCTAACCCACAATGAAGAGAGCAAGGGAGAGTTGAGCAAAGGCAAACTGTGCACAATCAAAATGGGGTAGAGAATTGAGTTAATTCCCAAGTTAACTAAAAGAGAGGAGAACTAGAGGACAGCTATTATTATTTCTAAAGAAACAGTTATCTTTTGCTTTTTTTTCTTCTCCAGATTTTACACCTGTTTTATGGAAATCAGAATAGTTTGTTCTCTCTTACATACTGTTATTTACTTTAACATAAATGTTAAATCTATAAATAAATTTGTCATAACTCACAATCTTATATTCTTCCTGTTAAAATTTTATTCATTCTTGAGCTAAGAGTTCTTCAATATAAGAAAAAGTATCTTTTCCTGGATCAAAATACTACTCATAGCCAGCTTTTTTAGTTGCTTTCCTAATTACTGCCATTTTCTCTATAGATCAGTGTCCTCTAAAGGACAGAAAAATAGTTCACTAAAAGAACACCCATTCCTAAACAGTAATCTTTTCAGATGAAAAAACCCTTCTCTCAGAGCATCTTTCCCAGACATACAAAACACATAAACAAGCCCTAGAAAACAACAAAAAAAACCCCTTTAATTTGGAAATAATTTCAAACTTCTACAAAGATGCAAGAAAAAGAATATTACAGAAAATACCAATATTCATTTTACCCAGTTTCATCTATTGTTAGTTTTTTACTCTATTTGCTTTATCATTTGTTCTGTATCATCTATCTATATACAGAGTGTGTGTATATATATTTTTCCATGAACAATTTAAAGTAGTTTGTATATATCAGGCTGTTTACTCCTAAATATGTCAATGTTTATTTCATAATATTGGGGATTTTTAAAAACATAAATAACCACAATATAGTTTTCAACTTCAGTAAATACAACAGAGAAACAATACTTTTACCTAGTCCACCATCCATATATCCATTTTGTCCACTAACATAACAGCGTCTTAATAACATTTCTTTCCCTCCAGAATACGATCCACTCTAGGATCAAATATTGCATTTAGTTATCAGCCTTTTACTGGAAGATTTCCAAAGGCGTTGAGTGATTTTTATATTATTGATTTTTTTAAGTATACAAAAATATACACTGTTTCTCATTTGGAATTCTCTGATACTTCCTCATGATTTAATTCAGGTTATATATTACTGGCCAGAATATTGTGTAAGCAATGTTGTATCATTTTCAAGGTATCACATCTGGAAGAACACGATGTCTATTTGCTCTTCATTGGTAATGTGAATTTTGATTACATGGTGAAGATGTCTTGGTATTTGTGTACTATATAGTTACTATTTTTCCCTTATAATTAACAAGCAACCTATTGGAAATTTTTGGAAGACTATGCAAATATCCTGTTCCCCATCAAAATTAGCCCTAAATTTAGCATCCATTGATGACTCTTGTCTGGACCATTCTTCACAAACATATTTATCCAACTCTAGCCTTCCTTCTATGTTTGCCACTTGGCAAGTATTATACTGTAAGCAAGAGCCCTTCCTCTCCCTTATCCATTTATCTTATTTTCAGTATGAACATGTGGATTCCTAGCTTATAATTAATTTATAATACATGATTGGACTCAGTTATTTTGGCATTAACATTGTCCCAGTTTGGCCATTCATAGGCCCTTTGAACTAGCCTCTATCTTTTTTTTTTTTTTTTAAGATTTTATTTATTTATTTGACAGACAGAAATCACAAGTAGGCAGAGAGGCAGGCAGAGAGAGAGAGAGGACGCAGGCTCCTCACTGAGTAGAGAGCCCGATGTGGAGCTCTCTATCCCAGGACCCTGAGATCATGACCAGAGCCAAAGGCAGAGGCTTAACCCACTGAGCCACCCAGGTGCCCCTATCGTTTTTTAAAAATAACTTTCTTTATTTCTGGCACAATAAAACCTTGTATGTTCATCTTGTACCTATTCTGCTCCAGTCTTCTGGTATTTTCTCTAAGAAGCCCTGGTTCCTTTTGATAAAAGAATATTTAAGACCCCAAAATATGCACTCAGTGTACTCCTCTGAGGCCTCTCTGCTTAACCACCCTCTTGCTGCCTCTTCACATGGTCACTCCTCTGCTCACTCATCCTCCTGCTGTCTCTGTGTGTCCTCATCTCTTCTTACAAGGACATCAGCGAGACTGGGCCAGAGCCCACCTTAACGGGCTCATTTTAACTTAGTTACTCCTCAAACACCCTAACTATTCTTAGGTACTGGAACAAATTCAGCCCATTATATCTTTCTCTGTTTCATTTTGTAAAGATAGGTAGGTATGGGAATGCTTTCTTCTTTCTTACACAAATGGTAGCATAGTATTTATATTCTTTTGCACTTTTCTGGCTTACTCTTCTCAGAGGCGTTTTTATGAAACAGTTTTGAATTTTAGTATCCATTATGTAACATCTGTTACATATGTTCAATAGATTTCCAAGAATTTTTATGCATTTACAATGACTGCATGGATTTTAGCCTCACAGAAACTGTGTTTGGATTAGAGTGTAGGGAGTCATTTTGGATGTTTGGTCTACCAAAGGGTCTTGCAAAACAATAACAACAAGGTGCAATGGCTTAATCCATTAAGGCAGATATGAAATAATTAAATAACAAAATTGTCATGACTGTGTCCAGGGAGTATTTGATAATGTGACTAAAGAAAGAGCATTGTAGCCAGTCATTTTCACTCAGAAGGAGAATCTTTTTCAGGTATGAATGAATATTTTCTCTCCAAAAGTCAGCAAGGTCTGTATAACCTTCTTACTATCAGCACACAGCAAAGAGAGAGACAATATAGAAAAATAAAATATATCCCTTAACCCCACCCCCACCCCACCCAAAAACATCTAAAAGCAGTTATACCACAGATTAAATTTGGATTGGTACAATAGCAAATTAGGAAAAGTGGTAGCTCATGCAATAGAAATATACTTGTCAAAGACCTTATACCTAAAGTCTAAACATACAGTATTAACACAGAGAGACTAAATTATCTTTGCAGAGGAAACTATCTGGCATAATGAAAATGTACATGGGCTTTAGAGTCAGATATCTGCATATGAGTCAAGTGTCATTGGCCACCCAGCCAAACCACCTTTAAGCGTTTGGAGAATCTAACACTGTGTGTATGAGTCAGGACCTAGATTTCCATGATGAAATAAAAAATAAAGAAGCTGCTTCACTTCTATGACTGAATTGTATCTCCCAAAGTTGATGTGTTGTAGCCCTAATCCCAGTGTAACTGTATTTGAAGACAGGATCTTTAGGAGGTAATTAAGGTTAAATAACATCATAGAGTAGGGCTCTTAGCCTATGAAACTGGTGGCCTTATAAGAAAAGGAAGAGAGAATGAGAGAGAGAGAGACAGAGAGAGAAAGAGGTCTATCTTGGTCCACAAGAAGAAGTCAGGAGAAGTTACAGTGAGGTGGTAGCTGTCTACAAGCCAGGAAGAAAGAACACCAGAACCTCAATCAGCTGAATCTTGATTTTGGACATTTAGTTTCCAGAACGTCAGAAGTCAATTTCTATTATTTAAGCTACCAGCCTGTGGTGTTTTTTATGCAGCTGAGTTGACCAATATACTTGCTCAGACCAGGAGATGCTCTCCATCTTCAGATGCATTCCTTCTGGAGCAAAGGATGTAGAAAAGGCACAGATGTAGAAAGCCTGTATTGATGCCACAACAGTCACAGAATCCTAACCAGACTCTGCCCTTGAGGTTTAAAAAATTATTATTTATTACATGTACCACATATAAACACAACTATATGTGGTTGTGTTTCTGCAAAAATGCAGAAATGCAATCGTATACACAGTGTGTTTATCAGTTTCTTGTTGTCCTATCATTCCTCATCCTGCCCTTTGACCAACCCCAGTCAAACACTTCTGGTGACAACCTAGAATATATCCTTCCACGTTTTTCTCTGTATCATCTGTGTCATGTTTTCATGTGCAGAAAAATACATATTCATATATGTGTGTACAAATATGTAGGCTCTGTGATGTTTTATAAAGATGGGATTATATTATAGATGCTTTCCTGCACCTTGCTTTCCTTACTCAACAACTCTTTATGGAAATCTCTCCAAGCTTTCAGTGAGAACTCAATTTGTCTTTGTTAGCGACTGCATTGTATTCCATTAATTCCATCATAACTTATTCAGCCATTCTCCTTGATGGCCATTCACTGTGTCCATTTTATTTTCTATTATGAACAAGTGGCAGGACTTGGGCTAAAGTTCTGACTGTCTAGCCTCCCCTTTGTTCCCCCAATAAGTTTTGAGCCCATTTCTCCAGCATAATATGACATGTTTTTTAAGGGAAAAAATAAAAAATAATAAAGGGAAAAAGTATGTGTGTGTGTGTGTGTGTGTGTGTATAAAATTTCTGGAAGGATATTCATAGACATGGTGAGGTGTCTGATAATCTTCTAGTAGGTTACTATTGTACTTTTGTTAGGCAAAATCAGATTCTATCATTTGCAACCCAGAACCCTAAATGGTACAACAGTATCTTAGTTTTGGTATTACTGATATTTATTACAATTATTATTATTTATTAATTACTACCCATGTACCCTCTTTGAGCCCTTACTTCCTTGTAAAATTGTAAGAATTTGGTAAATACAAGCAATATGGTTGGTACAATGATCAATATATGCTAGGTTCTCAAAAAATGGTAACAAGAATCATCATTAATAATAAGTTACTAATGGGCACCTGGGTGGCTCAGTGGGTTAAAGCCGCTGCCTTCAGTTCGGGTCATGATCCCAGAGTCCTGGGATGAGCCTCAAATTGGGCTCTCTGCTCAGCAGGAAGCCTGCTTCTTCCTCTCTCTGCCTGCCTCTCTGCCTAGTTGTGATCTCTGCCTGTCAAATAAATAAATAAAATCTTAAAAAAATAATAAGTTACTAATAACAGTTTAAGGATACGAAAGAGAATCAGTGGAAGATAAGCAAGAAGGTGAGAATCCAAATGGGACTAGGCTCAAGTCTTTACCCATCTTTTAATGAGAAGGATTTGGGGTTTTTGAGAGAAGCATATAGTTATATATATTTTTATATGTATGATATATGTTATACATAGAAGCATATAGTTATACATATTTATATATATATATTTATATGTGTAATTACCTATTTATGATTTCATATAATAATTCCCCAGTCTGGATCCAGGCATTCTTATTTTGCCTTTTGCATTGTCACTACAAAGTTTCATGTTACAAGGATCCATTTAAATACCAAAAGGAATGAATAGACACATCTGATGACCACAGGTATGATTTGGCCCAGAATGGGTAGTGCAAGAAAGCACCTCCTCTTACTCCCAGGCCCATCCTTTGCAAGTGCTACAAGTTAAATTACCATGTGAAACACTCCAAAAATGTATGTATCTCTTTGAATGTTTTTTTTTACCATGTAAGGGTATGGTTGCAGCAGCTATTGCAATGAAAAGAATGTCTACATTTAGATGTCGATATTTTAGGTGGGTCATGAAATTAAATTTCCCTTCAGTAGTGAGCATATGTTGACAGTGCATGGCAGAGCTGTGTGTGTGCGTGAGTGTGGTTAGGAAGAAGGGAAGAGGCCTTCTGTCTTTTAGATGCATATTCATAGGAAAATTCATAAAGTTCTTTGAGAAAAGTTCCATTTATGTATTTGATTCTTGATAATTAAAGCTATTGACTAAAAAAGAATCATTAGTTTCACAGTTTTCCTTATAATTTAGTGCTGTTAACACATGGCAACTAATGTGTTTAATGTATTGTTTAACATTTATTTTCTGGTTGTTCTACTTTAGAATCATGAGATAAATTTATTTTCATTGAAAATTATTTATTTCACCTTTTTGGATCAAATAACGATTTCCCTTTATTAAGCTTTCAATTGTTTTTTGATATATTTGCCATTTGCCATTAACTGTTTATGTTATTTTTCATTAAAATTTTTTTCAGTTTTAAAGTTTATTATTATGGTAATTCATGCTCATGGCTAAAAATTCAGCAGTATGATGGTGTATAAACTGAAAAGCACAAATACACCTCTCACCACAGTCTCATTCTAGAGGTAGTCACTATTTACAATCTCTTGTGCATTCTTCCAGAAATAATTTTATGAATATGTAATATCCCTTTAGAAGAGATATGTAACTTTTTAAAAAAGATTTTATTATTTATTTATTCACTTAGAGTATGTGAGTTGAGGGGAGGGAGAGAAGAAGGAGAGAGAGAATCTTAAGCAGACTCTGCACACAGCATGGAACCAATGTGGGGCTTGATCTCATGATCCTGAGATCATGACCTGACCCCAAAATCAAGAGTCAGATGCTTAACTGACTGAGCCAACTAGGTGCCCCAAAAAAGATATGTATATGAAGCCATTATATAATTAGAATATTTTATTTAACGTGTATCTTGAATACCTTTCCATGTCTTTAACATCTATATATATTATATATCCTTATTGTTCATGTGACTTCTGTAAAATATTTATATATATTTGGCACATATATGTTATTTTCATAGCTAATTATTATTCTATTGCATTGGATGTATTATAAATTTTAATTTTCAATTTATGAACATTTAAGGTATTTTGAGGGTTTTTTTTGTTGTTGTTGTTAGATTATTTGTAATAAATGATTGATGTTAATTTAATTGTCCATCCTATTTTTGAGTCATGGACATCAACTGATCAGATGAAAGACTTGAAATTTACTAACATTCAACCTATGCCAGCCCTGTCACAACAACAATTCCTATTGAGCTTCTCTAGCAGTATTCTGGAAACCAATTAACTAAGCAATAACCTTCCTAGAAGCATTACTTTTGTCAGTAAAATTCACTTACACTTTCATTTCTGGGTGAAGTTTGCTAAGATTTAATGAAGTTGATTATTTTAATGGTCAGTTATATAATTTTCTTTTTGATGACAAAGAATGTTTACCAGAAAGGTGATGGATCAGTAAGATCTCAACTGAGCCTCTGCACATTGCCTAACTGTTCATGTGATTCCATGAGAAATGCAGTAATAACAAGATAATTCGGAGTGAAAAAGAATTAAAAAAATTCTCCTATGATATGTACCAAGTGCTTCCCACTTATCTCATTTATATTTGTAGAGTTTTTCTTGTTATTGCTTTTGAGACTTCAACGGTTTTTTAAAAGATTTACTTATTTATTTGGAGGGGGAGGGGTAGAGAGAGAGAATCTTCAAGCAGACTCCCCACTGAACATGGAGCCAATTTTTTGGTATTATGATGCAGGGCTTGATCTCAGGACCCAGAGATCATGAACTGAGCCAAAACTAAGAGTCAGACTCTCAGACTGAGCCGCCCAGGTGCCCCTTTAACAATGTTTCTTTAATTGCAATTGATTTCTTACTTTTCTATTAATAGATTTCTCTCTTTTGGTTGATAACCCCCTTTTGTGGTACCTATAAACATTAAACTAACAGTGAATACAAGTAATTTTATCTTTAGGTTTCTGAGTTTTCCTCATCTATTTCATAAATGGCTTCAATTTTATAGCTAGTCCCTTTTTCACATTTTGACTGTTTATTTCTATTTATTTTCAAGTCATCACTATTGCAGATACCCCACAATGCATGTGTTACCTGAATTCCTTTCATTCTTTTTTATTTCTCACTTTATCTTTTTTGTGATATAAATGATTCCTAATGCAGGACATTCGTATGCCTCTTTGAATGAAACCAGCCATTACACAGACATTGGTCAGACATTCTCCAGTCACTTCTCTATTTTGCTATCAACTCTGAAATATGCATTATCTTTTGTTTCTTGACTATTTCTCCATTCCTCTGCAGCAACATGTGAAAATCCTTGAGGTATGGGGGGAAAAAAGATATGCTACCAAAACAAAAACTGTATTTTTATCTAGATAGACTGTAAATTTTCAAGGTGTTTTATTCTTTGTGTTCCCAGTACCTTAGAATATGGCCTAATGTTTATTATTATATGTACTGCCGAAGCGAGCACTGGCCTAATGTTTAGTAGGCAGTCAGTGCTAAGGCATTTATGTGCTTTTTGAATAGATCCAAACTGCTAAAAGTGTAACTGCAAAACTATGTCTGGTGATGGAGAAAATCAAAAAAGAATATAGAAAAATAATAATTAATGTGTTAGCATGGAGGAGGAGTAGGTGCTTTGCTGCTTATTTCTATTTTTTGGTATTATGATACTGCTGATAGAATAATAAAAATTTCTGTTAGAGTTCATCTGTTATAGGTCTGTGCCTGAATTCAGCATTCCCTCTTCTTCTACCAATGACAGAGCACACTGTGGCCTTTCTCTGACTCGCTGCCAGCAATTTTTGATACAATAACATTGAACTGAAAAGAGCATCCAGATTGATGTTAAGGGTAATGATAAAAATAAAAGCCAATATTGCATATTCACCCATAGGCCAAGTATAGTATTTAGCACATTGCTTGCAGCACCTCATTTAATCCTTTTGACATCATTAGGAGGGAGGATTATTATTGTCTCTATTTTAGAGATAATGAAGTAGAAACTCAGAAATCAAAGAACTTATTTGGAACCCCCAGTATCTTGGGTCTATCTCCAAAGTCCTTTCTAGTAACCATAATGGAGCTCATTATAAGCAGTTTAGAAAGGGGAGCTGGTAGGCACATCCACTTTGTTCCAAAAGGTTTAATAGGGTTGACTGATTATTCTTGGTTCATGGGTTGTAGCTGCTAATCTTAGCTTTGTTTACCCGAAACTCAGATAAATCAGAATATAAGCGAAGTACAAATAAGGTGGATCCATCAAGGGAATTATTTGCATGAAAGACAAAGGGGTAGGGAGATTAAAAAAAATACATAAATAAGGAAAACGACAAATATATTCTTATTCTCAGTAAAAAAAAGAGTCAAGACCACAGGTATACACTCACTTCAGGCTCATGACTCAGGATCAGAGGAAAGTGTTCAGATCTGTAATAGTCCCTGTTACAGATCTGTAACAAGGGTGTTACTAGCAAGAATGAAGGGGTTCTTTTGCACCATTTCTTTGCAGCTCTGAGAATACCACTTTCTGAGCCACATAAAAGACGACATATGGACCAAGGGGTGAAGTGTGAGTCAAGGCACCCCTTACATTGTAGCCTTAAGAGTTTCATTGCAGGAAATCAAAGCAAGCAAGAAAAAAAAAATGGAGATGATTCCTTTCATAAGTTCATGTGAGACAGCTCTAGTGTTCATAACTGGGCTACTGCTAGTGTTCAAAACGACCTATCTTCTGTTCCTCCCTGGCCTTCTGACTGCTTCCCAGAGTCACACCCCACTGGATGAGGGTCAGCCCTACCAGAATGCACTACACCCAAGGAACAGCAATAGTTTATTGTTTTTGTTATTAAATATCGTGGTTCTATGAAGATAGCGAACTCTTCAAGGACAAGGGCAATATTATTTTTTGTCCCTTCAGTAGGGCTTAGCAAAATGTCGGGCATAGAGCAAGCAGTTGATAATTCCTCATTAACCTAATTTGACATTAGTTTGGTTCTTACTGTAAGTAACTCGAAACTTTACAAGGTTGCTGAAAGGTATAAATGAAAAGAAGAAATCCCTCCTTCCCAACTATCACCAAGGACAACATTGCTTAGAAAGGATTAAAACATTTTGTATCTCTACCAGCCATTTCCCTGGGAAGCCAAGCCAAGCCTGTAATGCTGATTAACAATGTTAATGTTCTTCTGTAGGCGGACAGGCAACTCAGAGACTTGCTTCCCACCTTCCCCCTCTTCCTTAGATAGAATGACTGAACTCCTCTAATTTTCAGAAAGAGCAGGAGAGGAAGAAAGAGACCGAGACTTATTTACAGTTATGTAGACTCTACCTGGTATACACATATCCTATAGGAATTTAGAAAGCAGTGTACTTTAAACTGTAACAACAACACAAACGCTCTAGTTTAACCCTGTCTACCGTATCAGAATAAATTAGAAACCAAGAACTGAAAAGAGACTTGATGCTTTAGGCCATTTAAGGGCCTTTTTGCTGAAGTCAGTGAAGTTTCAGTATCAGAAATAGCTGCAGCCTCTAGATCTCAGTGACTGGAAGAAAAATAATACCACAACACACCTGGCAGATTATAGTCTTTCAGTTCAGTTGTTTATTTATACATTACCATGCATTTTCTTGACTAGGAGACCCCATCTCTCTAAAACATTTTATTGCAAGACCTTATCTGCTGCCAGATTTCCCTGGTGATGAAGGGGTGTTCATTAACTTGTTGGCCTCTTGATGAAAATTAACTGGATTGGGATGACTTGTGTTTACAACTAAGTTCAATAAGCCTTTTTATCCATGGCAATAAGGACTGAGCACTGGTCCAGGAGTCAATAAGTTTTAGCCTGATTCCTTTCTGACCTTTGGTGAAAACCTCATCTCTTTGGGCCCCATTTCCTTACCTTACCTGTCAATGAGCAGGTTGGACTAGATGTCTTAGAGGATCCAGCCCAACTCTGATGTCTTTGCTGTGAGAGTGGGGTGTGACAGAGAGGTAACCATCCAGCTGAAAACCAGAAGTCCCTGCCTTGCCATTTAGCTCGTTAAATCCTTATGAGCCTTAGTTTTTTTCACCTGTAAGGATCCATTCCAGTTCGAAATTATACGATATTTAAGATACTACTTATTGAGTCTGAAAAAGCACAAACATAAGATCTCAGAAATTACCTTTAAGGTTTTCATACTGCACAGACTATAGCACATAAACAACCCAATCTGAGCGCCAACCACTGCATTTATTAGGCAAGCAAATGGTTTATCAACACAACCTTGCAGGTGTGAGAGGATGTATATTTTGCAAACACCATTCAGTAGTGGTGGCTTTACCTGTCTTGTCATAACTGAATTTTAAGTCACTGTCAGTATTTAGCACTAATTACCACCATGCTGTCTGGTTTTCATGAGGTTAAACATTGTGTCAAGTTGATAACTTATGTATTTTTAATAGTCTTGATTGACTACTTTCTAGAGAATGGTGCCATTGGCAAACAGCCAAACAAGCACAGACTGGCACCTTCATATGATTGGTCATTGGAAAGCTGCATGTCCACTGAGGTGCTTATGTAGCCTGCTTCCTATAGTAGGTCCCACTTTAGGGTATGGCCAACTCATCTTGCTCTTTCAGGAAACAGAGTGTCATTTTTCGTACCAGCTGGATTCTGGACCAGGAAGTTGTCTAAGCTATGAGAGTGTGCTGAGCAGAGAAGGACTGCTTCCAAAGAGCTATCTGTAAGA
The DNA here is from genome assembly GCF_020171115.1 of Neogale vison. NCBI lineage: Eukaryota > Metazoa > Chordata > Mammalia > Carnivora > Mustelidae > Neogale > Neogale vison. The sequence continues at coordinate 185,269,471 of NC_058091.1, read as the reverse complement.
TGCAGAGGGAGCTTGCATTGCTCTGAGGGGTCAGCTTTGTGCTTATCATTCTCCATTCTCTTACTGACTTTCCTGTAAAACCCCAAACAGAAGTGTTGGTTTCCAAAGATGGTTTGAATCTTTATCTGGCAGATGCCAAAGTCCAAGAGGGAGGAAAAGAGATGGGCTATAACATTTATTGAGCACCTCCTATTGTTGCCAGTCACGGTTTAACTCATTCAATACTCAAGAAGTGACATCAGACATGATGGAATCCACCAGTTCGAACAACGTGGTCAGCACTCTGTCTCCATCTCGCAGCTCTGCTTTTCCCTGCTTGACTGTTTTACGTGGGCTCTCTTCGTGCAGTAGCAAGATGGCCACCAGCAGCCCTGCTCTCACATCCTCCTAGCTTTGCAAGCCCATGCACGGAAGACGTCTCCTTCCTTTGTCTGTACAGCAATCTCTGGGAGAGTCAGACAGGCCTTGTTCTGTCACATGTTCATGATTAAACCAATCACCCCTCTGAGGCATGGCAAGCCTATTTAGGAATTAGATGTTACAGTGGTGGCCAGTCCCAGTGTAGAATGGGGGGGAAGATTTCTATAAGGAACCAAAACGAGAGGAGTGGGAACACTTGCTGGACGGAAAAACTCTGTCCAAATAGCTACCCCAGACCATTGCAATGAGCTACTAAAGGATAATGCTGGTTCAAGTTGTCAATTTGAATATTTTCTCTAGAAGAACTGAATTGAGAACCAAAAGGGAAAGTTAAGAGCCATTTGCCAAGTCTCAGCGCACATACGTATTAATATACATTTATCAGACAAGCTACATAAATCTATTTTAATCTTTTTTTTTCCTTTTTTCATCTTTTGATGACTCTTGTGCAGAAATGGCAGTTAGCTTTCTCTTGGATACATATGCAGTCATCTAGATTTAAAGGCATATGGTCTATCTTGGATCGTTTACAGATTGCAAGATGTCTCTGAAGCCAAACTTGCTGCTTATTTCATGCCCTGCACATTTAATTACTGCTTGATGTGAATGAAGCGTTTTATCCGAAGATACGTGCTGCTGAAATTTTAGCTGCGTTGAGTCATAAAACAGTTTTCAACAGATTGAGGCAATCTCAGAGGGAAGTTTGTGAAGAAAGTTGGCTTGAACTATCCCACTGTAAATCATAAATGTTTTGAATCTGTCTGATCATTGCTAGGTAAGATGACAACTACAAGTGATCTTAGTTTAATACTTTCCTGGAAAACTCAAAGGCTAAAAAGCAAAATTCCTCTATTGGGGTTAATCAGTATTGGTAAATGGTTAACTATTAACAGGTAGGTTCTGAAAGAAGGAGGGCATTTCCCCTGGCCACTTCTTCCTTTTTGGGATTACACTTTATTTTTAGTTTGGTACAAACTAATTTTTCTGCAGCACAAGTTTTCTTAGTTCTACTCTTCGGCTTTTCTTCCATGTCTTCATGTGAGTTCAACCATCCCTCCAACTGGTCATCTTAGGAGGTACTAGCCTGGGCAGGGAAGAAGTGGTAACTGAGGAGACTACAGCCTGGCATTTTGGCAGAAGAAGAGCTCATGAGTTCAGGCTGTTCTATCTCATGGGTCACTCTACCAACTTCTAATTATGTAAGCATAAATGTAGGGAAATAGCTAGGCTTATAGTGAGGAATGGATAAAATGATGCTAGTAAACTGTCCTGCATAGTATCTGGCAAGTGTCCTTCATATTAAGTGGCTACTGCATTGTTATTAACAGTGTACAGGCTCCTGTCTGTGCGCATTCTTTGTATTGGAGCATTTGAGGGGTAAGGGAGAGTTACTAGACATTTCTGGCTCCTGTATACCTACTCTGCACTAGGCTCTGCTATTCACTTCTGTTTCCTTCCCTCCATGTAAAATAACTTGGTTAAAATACAAAGAAAAAAAAAAGAGAGATTTTATCCAAGCTCTTATTCTGAGAAACAGACTGGAGAAAGTGATTTTACCGACTTCTTTAAACTCCTCTAGAGCAGGGCATGGTCTCTCCCTGCATCTGAGTTTTCACGCAGGCTGTTCCCTCAGTGAGGAACACTTTTCCTTTAGTATTTGGTTCATGAGCCTTCTCACAATCCAGACCTTAGTTTACATTACTTGCTCTCCAGAAAGCCTTGCCTGACTCCTGCCCCAAAGCCAGGGTTCGATGCTGCATCTTTTAGGTCTTCTCTGCCTCCAAGCACTTTAGATTCCCTTACCACAGCAGTGTTCACCTCAGGTGACTGACTCTAGCAGAGACTGCAAGTTCCAGGAAGGGTAGAGATCATGTCTGCCTCATTGATCTGTATTGATCATTGTGCTCTTGGCACCTAGCACAGTGTCTGGCCAGGAGCAAGCACTCCATAAACGTCTGTCCTTGGAAACACATGTCAGTTCCTTTTCTGGAAGGGGCTCAAGGATCATTTGCTCTTTTGTATCTCCTCAGTTATCTGTCTTCTAGAGCAGTACTGTTATTATGGTGGAAATGTCCAATGACTGTGCTGTCTAGCAGAGTAGCCACTAGCCACATGATACTACTGAACATGGGAAATGTGTCTAGCGGAAGTGAGGGGCTTACATTAATTTAATTTAAGTAGCCATATGTGCTATCATATCAGCCAGCACAGTCCAAGAGCCTGAGGTTTAGAGGTTTCTTTCCAGGAGCTGTAACTTGAGAACTTTCACATTTAAGGAAAATGGAATTATCACAAATCCAAAAGACTGGCAACAGCCCCACAGCTGATTTAATATTTGGAAACAAGTTCCCAAGTAACACACACATTGCACAACTGGTTGGGTGGTGTAAGTATTTGAGTTTTTGGCAAAGCGGCACAGGGTCTGGGTTAGCATACCTCTCTGCTACTTTACAGCTGTGTGATCCAGGCAACTCAACTGACAGCCTTGCCTACTAGTTTTCTTATCTATAAAATGGAGCTGATTATAGTTTCTCCCTCAAGTTGTGTTAAATGATAGTGTGTGTGTATTTAAGTATGTAATAAGGTGTTTAGTATACAGCCTAGCACATAGTATGTTCTCAAAAAAGCTAATCACCATAGTTGATTATTCTATTCTTCCATTTCTAAATCAGCATGGGGTTTAGATGAACAGTGGTATGTGTTCGTGTGTCTATATACACCCCACCCCCCAATATACCCACTGCCTTTGCTTCATAAGTTTTGATCAGACAGAAAAGGTATGTGAGTGTGAGGTGCTGGGAGGAGGTTAGAGAATATGTGTGACAGAATGTTAACCTGGACCATTATTAGGGAAGGTGACTCATTTTAGAAAGGTAAAGTATCTTCAAATGTTATTTTTAAAGAGAAACAAAGTCTGAAGTGGGAGTAGAATTACTGCTTGCAGAAAGGCTTTGTTCCATTTGTGCTCACCTGTCCAGGCTGCCCTTTTGACATCATCCCAATAGGCAAAATGTTGAGTGGGTAGCTCCCTTGTACCATGCAACCACATGGACTGAAACGAGCTGATGCAATGTGTCCAAAATTCAACCTTCAAGTTTTCCCACTCCAATCAGTGTACTATACAAGGTTCGTGTGTTCTTAGTGGCTCCTTTGCCCCATTATTAGGAAACAATGTGAGCAAGAGTGGGAGACAGGGAGAAGGTTTCCAGAATCAGTAGCTGATTTGCAAGCCTGAGGAGTTTGCATGAAAGGCAGCAGTAAAAGTCAGTCATCAGCTCTGATATTTATAGTGAGAGGGAGGAAAAAAAGAAGAGAGAGTCATGAAATGTTATCAGCAAGTCAGGGAAATAAAGCTCTTCAATATAACTCATACCTTACTACTTACTACCTGTTCTTCATTTTTTAAAAATTTATGTATGATGTATATGTGGGGTCTTTTTTTTTTTTTTTTTTTAAGAAATGGAAACAAGAAACTGTCCTCCTGCTGATCAATGGTATATGGTAAGTTATTATATTCTTTTGATACAAGAAATTGAAATGAACTAACCACAAATGTAGAACAAGGAGATCTAAAGAGCACTATGAGGCTTCCTTTGTTTTTTCCCTTGCTTTTTTTATGTCAGAAGTTGAGGAATCACATTGAATTTCAAACAATCTGCCTGGTCCCAATACCAAACTGCTGCACATTATTTTATAACCTGAGACACATCTTGAAAACTATCTTATAAAATACATTTGGTAGGTGAGAAGACAGAAAAAAAACCCATAGTTCTCACATGATATTAGAAGACTATCTAGCGTCTTACAAATTAGGAACAATGCAATATTGTACAAACAGCAAGTGCTCATTTTATTCACAAACAAAGAAACAAAAAAATACCAATAGTCTCAAAGGCTATGGAAACTGCTGAAGTGGCACCAAACTGGAGAGTTTTAACATGCCCCCATGAATTGTCACTATTAGAAGTCCAGAATTATCTGGACTTATTGTTTGTTTTTGTAACTTTGATTTATTATTATCTTGGGAGATTAGACCATGGTGTTTGGAATGCTAATGGACCCTCCATGCTTGAAGATTACACTACAACTGAGTAACTAGAAAGCAGGCAAGTATTTAGAGGGAAATATGCTCAAATATTTGACCGAATTCCCTTTTAAGCATCTTCTTGATGCTTAAATGCTCTGAAAGGCATTTGTCTTAACACTGAAACTGCTCTTTGGATTAGAACGAGGTCCTTTTTGGGAAGGCTTATAAAAGCATTTGCTCTTGTGGGGCCATTGGCTTTCCACTGCAGTGAATTAAACAAACCAACAGCAATAAAAGAACTTAAAAGATTCTGAAAGAAGAGTCGTTCTCTCTGCCCATTATTTTGCATGTGAGAGAACTGGAACACCAGAGGTTAGAGGCCTTGCCCAACCCACACACTAGTCAGAGGTAAGCCTGGTCCCAGAATGGCACTTTCTAATGCTCCTCTAGTGCTCCTTTGACCACAGCATGCTCTCTGGAAATCTACGGTACACAGCACCTACTCCAATGCCTGGCACATAGCAGGCTCTCAACAAATGTCCTTTGACTAACTGAATGGCCCGAGAGCCTTATGTTTAAAAAAATAATAATTTTAAATTAAAGTGATGAACAAATCTGGTTTTGGGAGATGCTAGCTCAATGCTAGCAAGACCATTATGAACAAGAAGAGGGACTAATTGTCTATCTCAGTCAGTAGAGCATGCTATTCTTGATCTCAGGGTCATGAGGTCAAGCCCCACATTGGGCCTAGAGCTTACATTACAAAAAAAAAAAAAAAGAGAGAGAGAGAGAGGCCACTGAATAAAAGAAACAGGAAGAAATAAATAATTCAACTGTAGCCTATAGGGATAGCTGAAACTTATTATGATGGAGAGGGGCTGGGAAAGGTGGTAACTTGTGACTATATTAGAAACATTAAAACATTCTTGGCTATGATGCAGAAAAGCATAGTGTGAGACTCCTTTGCTTTCTCCTGCTATTCAAACAGCAGGCATGTGCTCAGAATGGTTCTTTTAGAGAAAACAGGGTGAAATTTTGACATCAAAAGGTCTTGAGATAACCGCAGTAATGAGAATGACCACTGGGGAAAGAGCTTCCCTCTTTTAGACTGAATTAGAATATATCTATTTTGAGCATTTTTATTCAAAAAAATGGAAATTTTGCTTAATTTCCATTTATCCTGTTCTAAGTCTACCAACCCTGCAAAGCAGAGGTATGATTGATCTTAAAATGTCAATCTCTCACCTAAGGAGAGGAAGAAAAGATTTATTTAAAGAAGAAAATGTCATAGGGGTTCTTAGGAGAAAAGCTCCTGAGTTTGGATTTTGTCTTGACAGCCAGGCTTCCAAGTGAGTAATTTTGCCTCTCCATCCATCTTGTCGCAGCACCCCAGATAGTTATGAGTGCAGACTCCCAGACGAGCAAATGTTTGCATGTTTTAGGCTCCTTTTTGGCACTTCATCTACCTGGGCACTGACTTTCAGTAAAGAGTTCTTGTTACCAAAAGAAAAAAGTCCTTAGAACTTCAAGGAGATAATAAAATTCTACTCTTGAACACACTCATGCCAAGAAAAACACATTCAGTATACTGGGTTTGGGATAAAGGAGGTAGAACTTGGTGTCTTTGGTGTAGTCCTAGGGGATGCAGGCAGCCAGTTAAACCCACAATTTGGAGAGTTTACCTGAGTACAGTTTAGTTTTTTCAATTTTAATTTTTTTATATTTTATTATTCATTTATCAGAGAGAGAGAGAGAGAGAGAGCGCCAGAGAGTGCACACAAGCAGGGGGAGCGGCAGAGGGTGAGGGAGAAGCAGGCTCCCCACTCAGCAGGGAGCCCGATGTGGGACTCAATCCCAGGACCCTGAGATCATGACCTAAGCCAGAGGCAGACGCTTAACTGACTGAGCTACCCAGACACCCCCTGAGTACAGTTTAAAGTACGAGTGGATACCAAAAATGTGAATGGATTCATGAGAGGGCCTAAAGAATTCTCAGCATCTAGATGCAGTCTACACTCTGAACATTTAATACATGCATTATGCTATATATCCAGCATCTACAGCTGTGCCTGCCTGGCACATCAGAGGTGTTTGATGGTTATTTTGTTAAAATAATTCAGCAGTAAAATTAGAGAAAATCTCCCACTGATTCAGATACAGACAGAAATTTATTTTGTTAAAATATAGACATTATTTTATGACCCTGTGAACTAAAAAATAGAACAAACAAAAAATTTAAAAACACCTTGAGGTATTGTCTAAACTGGCCTCTGTTTCAGAAAAAAAGTCTTACTCATATCACTCTAGATTAGTGAATTCTATTTCTGAAGACCCTTAGATGGAGAATAGCAGTACATAAAAAAAGTCCAGTGACTGGTGCCATGGTTTTCTTTGTGTGAGGGTAAACAATTCCTGTTCTTAACATTTGCTGTATTTCCCAGTGGTGGGCCAATTAATGGTACCCCTTGTCATTGCTTTAGACTAGCTGTAGGGATCTCTAGTCATCTTAACAGCCTTGAAGACTAGCTTCCTCTCCTCATCCTTGTAGTCATTACAAAGGTCAAAGTGCAGAAAGAAGAATCACCATTATAGCAGAAAACCAGACCAAGGAAAAACCACTCTAACGATAAGAACCTGTGGCCTGTTCGTACTCTTAGGGAGTCTAAGGAATGAGCCAGTCTCTCTGAGGACCACCAGGCTGCCAGAACCAATGAAGTCTCATTCGTCCCTTTAAAAGATGGGGAGGGAGAAAAGGCACAGGTGAGGGACGCCTGGTTGCTCAGCTGGTTAAGCAGCTGCCTTCTGCTCAGGTCATGATCTCAGCGTCATGGGATCAAGTCCCACATCGGGCTCCTTGCTCGGCAGGGAGCCTGCTTCTCCCTCTGCCTCTGCCTGCCATTCTGTCTGCCTGTGCTTGCTCTCTCGCCCTCTCTCTCTGATAAATAAAATCTTAAAAAAAAAAAAAAAAGAGAAAAAAAAAGGAAAAGGCACAGGTGAGAACACAGCTAGCAGTTGTAGTAGTAGTAGAACAATAGCAGTTGGCTATTCTGAAACAATTTAGAGCGTACATCTCAAAAAAAGAGAGAAAGGGGAAGGGAGCCTACTATGGCCTGAATGTTGGTGTCTCCCCATAATTCATATGTTGAAACCCTAAGCCCTAAAAGTGAAGATAATTGCGGGTAGGGCCCTTGGGAGGTGTTAGGTCATGAGGGTACAGCCCTCACGAAGGGGATTAGTGCTCTTGTAAAAGAGAGCCCCCTTGCTCCTTCTACCATGTGACGACAAAGACACAGTAAGAAGTCTGCAACCTGGAAAAGGACCCTCACCCAACCTTGATGGCAACTTGATCTGAGTTTTCCAACCTGCTGGACTGTGAGCCACAAATTTCTGTAGTTTATAAGTGACCTAGTCTGTGGTATTTTGTTAGAGCAGCCTGAACTAACATAAGGCCCAACTAAGAATGTTCCTCATTAGTTCTCTAAAGAGTTAGTCCACCAGGAAGCCAACTATTCTTACTTTCCAGATAATGCATGTTTCATTCACTTATTTATTATTCAGTTCAGTAAACAAATATAGTAGCTCAGACCAATATTATGGATTAGATAGGCAAATACCTCTCTGCTTCTTAGCAGAAAATCAAGCAAGAAATTTACATGTGACTTGAGACTGTTATAAGTAACCTTTTTTAATAGTTTATCTGCCTAAGTAATTTCTATACCCCAACATGGGTCTCTAACCCATGACCCCAAGATCAAGAACCACACACTCTTCTGACAGAGCCTGCTAGGCACGCCATTGACTGTTCTAAATAATCTCTGTAGGTTAAATGGTTACATGCTTATATTCCAAATATATCAAGGACAAAAGGAATGATCTCAAAATAAAATCACCCTCCAAAAATTAATAAAAAGGCCTGGAAGATGTTAAATTGAAGAGATAGCTTAACATCAAGTCAGGGTCTAAATATACCAGAACTGCTATGTCTTAACAAATTTACTCCCCTAGGGGCAACATAATATACATGAAACTGAAAATGCACAGGCCTGCCACTCTCCAATAGCTGTAGGGAAATGCTCTAATATATTTGGAATCTGCCACGAAAACAGTTTACCCTTTCAGTTATGTCTCATTTTATGTTTTTGAATTTTTAATGTTTTATTGATTCTTTTTGACCATTTTTCTATGACACACTGAGAAAATTGTTTCAGAATTTTCTCTCAAAACACCCTCCATAAAATTTAATCATATTGTTTTTCATTTGTGTAGTCCTTGCATGCTATTTTCCCCACTTTGTGTCAATGACTCATCATGGGGGGAAAAAAAGGTTCCCATCCATTTCTTACTTGGTATCTGTATAACTGTAAGGGAAAACATTGGTTTTATCCACAAACTACTGTAGCAAGATTACTGTAAAAATATGAATTCATTAATGCAGAACTGATGTAACGCTGTTACCAGGAACCAGAGTGTTAAATCCAGGCTCCAAGGTAATTCCTATAAACCAAAGTGGTTGGGATTTGTGTCTGAATCATGGTTGGGTATTAAAGTGTAAGAGGGAGGGTGGGATGGAGAGACAGAGAAAACCTCACCACAGCACATGGAAGTTTCTCCTTAGGGGAGCCTTGTGGCTCATTGTGCCTGTCAAGTAGGCTAATGTGCCTGTAAATTTCCTCTGACAGAAAACACATCACAGCAATACCACCAGAAAACAACACAACCAAACTGTGGAAGACTGAAAGCCCAGCGCTTTCAAGGGTGATCAGAATGTAACAGAGTAAAAAAATACAACGCACTGAAAATAAACAAAGGCTAGGAAGAAATGAGATCACGTTCTAAGAAAAAGGCATTTATCATTTATATATTATTTGGCAGTCTCAGTTCAAGGTCAAAAATATCAGAGGGCAAAAGGAATAGGACTCAAGATTTAAGATATGTCATGACTGGCTTTGTAATTGCATAAATATTAACTATGTAGAAATAATTGTAACACATTATCTCCACATCTCCACACGTAGCTTTAATTTTTAATGTAATCTTTTATCCGCCTTTTCCTCAGCTGGCTGTGGGTTTGTGATTTGCATAGCTAGAATGATCTGGTGCCATCAATTTAGTAATGAAGTCACTCATTGAGCAGAAGAGGCTTCTAAAGATTATACAAAGCTGTAGGAAGGAAGGGTGTGGAAATGAAATTTTATGTTTCAGGTAAATGGGAAGTTTATTTTACAGCACATTTTACCACTGTAAATTTCATATGGCCACTTTAAAATAAATTTGGAAAACAGAGAAGAGAGGGTCAAAGCACCCACATTTTCACCATCCTAACTTATTGGTATTGTACATTCTGGTCTTTTATACCTATGCACACGTATTTTTCAAACAGATGTAATCACTATGTGTGTGTTTATAAATTTTGCATGCTCCTTTTTTCTCTTATTAACATGGTTATCATAACTATAACTTTAGTGATTATAAAATAATAATAAAAAGAAAGGTCTGAAATTTACTCACTCAGTTTCTGGTGGCTAGCATAGAAGAATGGTTAAGCAGCTGACGCTGCAGCCAGATGAATCAAATACCAGCTCTGCTATCTAACTGTGTGGATCTGGACAGGTTAGTGAAGACTGTATCTCAGTTTCCTCATCTATGAAATGGGGATCATAACAGTGCGTCTATGAGAGTGTTCTAGTGAGAGTTAAAGGAAATCATCCATGAAAAGAACCTAACCTGGCTCTACTAAAACAAAGTGTTACTGAAGATGAGAAAGTCAAATACATTTCACTGCGTTTCAAAATTAACAAAATTACAAAACTGAGTCTCCTGAGACATTGCCGTCACCCCACAACTTCCCACGTACCTTTTACTAGTAACAACTCTCCACTTTCCCTGATAACCAGACTTTGATGGTTAACATTTCCTCACTTCGTTTCATGCTTAACATGTAAGTATGTTTCCTGAAAAATATAGCTGTTTTGCCCATTATTGAACATAAAGGCATCTGTCTCTCTTTCTCTCTCTCTCTCCCTCCCTCCCTCTCTCTCTCTCTCACACACACACATGCACGCACGCACACACATTCACATACATGATATCATTCTGTATTTAGGAGGCATACAATCAACGGCTTGATTCTGTTATGATGAGGAAAGGTTTGGACAGGGAGCCAGAGAACTTGGCTTCTAATCCAGCCTCCATGAGATCCCAGGCAAATCTTTCTGCTTCCCTGGGGCCTCCATGTAAAATGGGGCATGTGTTACGTGTCTTTGAAGCTTTAGAGTACTAAACTGTTAAGCCTTTCCTATTTGAGTACTTTGTTGGCATATGAGAAACCAGAGACAAAGAGAATCCAGAGAAAGACCTGGGGCCTACTGGAAATAAGCCTCCTCCTCCCCAAAATCATGCCAATAATAGTGTTAACAAAGGACTATTAAAAAAATGAAAGTAATTATCTTACACCACAAATAATTTTCTCTTCTCTGTCATATGCATATTTAGATATCTTATGGCCTTAGTAATTACGTGGGGATATTTTCCCCAAGATAAATCGTAACCATAAAGATTTTAATGTTAGGAGTTTGGCGTTCAAATAAATAGTGACATATTATAGGTTTTCCTGGACAGAGTCAGTTTTACGCATCTTCACCAATTCTGTGTAATTCTTATATGTATTTGTGTCTGTATTTCTCCCAATACTGCCCATGGTAAATATTGCAGGTTGGCTCACTTAATGCTGGTTCCACCCTCCTCTTATGGCATCTTTCATAATGCGGAGACTGGAAGCTTACAACTGTTTCTAGATTTCTTTGCACCTAGAGCTATGGATATGAATTAGGTCTGCAATTAGATACATTCATGCAAGATTTAGAAAACATAAGAGAAGTTGGGGCATCTCTGTGACCACTTTTGGCTATATTTCCCTAATAATTAAAGTCACTCAAACATTTTTCTGAAGCAGTTGTTCATGACCATTACTCAGCCCCCTAAAAGACAATAAGCAGTTGGGACAGCAGTAGCTTTCTGGCTCTGCCTGCTATTGCAGGCTTATGTTATTAAAACTCGTATTCCAAAAGTCCTCAGCAGTCACAGCTCTGCTGATAGGTCAACTCTGTATTGTACTGGAATCACTGTCTGTCACTTGCTTCTCCAATTCTGTCCATTCATTTTTGTAAGCACCCTCTATTAAATACCTTCCTTCACGAAAATACTTAAAATTGTTTCTATTTGTTTACGCGGAACCCTGACAAATACACATGCAAAATGTTAACTTTAGAAAATCTATTCACAAGGTGTAAAGTATCATAACTCTGTAAAATGCAGTATTGAAAAGTTTTGAAGCCAGAAAAAATAAGCTATACCGTTTAGTATCTATGTACCCTAAAGCAAGTTGTCTAACTTCTCTGTGTCTACATCCTTTCTAAATAAAATAGATATTAATATACTAAGCTTATGGAGTTGTAAGAATTAAATGAGACAGTACAGGTAAAGCACCGAGCATACACTAGTCATTCACTATATAGAGATAATTTCTTTCTATCCCCATATTGGACTTCCTTTAGTAATGAAAGTAATTAGTAAAATAATTTGGGGGAAATTCTCTTTAGAGAACTTGGTAATAAATGAATAAATAAATAAAACCCACACCCTTATAGGAACATAAAGATTCAGTGCTAATTGACAAAGACAAGAGAAATAGCTTTAAATGCCATTCAAAAGCAAATAGACTTCTGTTATGAGCCAGAGTAATCCATTTTGAGTACTACCAATTCACCCCAACTAGTAACTCAAGGCCCAAATAATCATTAATTCATTCAATGAATATTTATTAAGCCTTGACATTGCTAGACACGACTTTATCCATTAAGATACAGTGATAAGCATAACAAATAGCATGGAGGACAAGGGGCGTTAGAGAGGAGTAGGGAATTTGGGTGAATTGGAAGGGGAGGTGAACCATGAGAGACTATGGACTCTGAAAAACAGTCTGAGGGGTTTGAAGTGGCGGGGGAGTGGGAGGTTGGGGTACCAGGTGGTGGGTATTATAGAGGGCACGGCTTGCATGGAGCACTGGGTGTGGTGAAAAAATAATGAATACTGTTTTTCTGAAAATAAATAAATTGGGAAAAAAAAAATAAAAAATAAATAAATAAAAATTACATGTTAAAAAAAAAAAAAAAGATACAGTGATAAATCAAAAGGTCCCCAACTTTCAGGAGCTTGCATTCTACTAGAAGGGACAGACATAAAGTAAGTCAATAAATAATTTCAAATAGTGAGGAAACATTATGAAGAAAAGGCACTCTTCCTTTAACTCTCTTTCCCTTACCTTCTCAGAAGTTAATTACATTACTGGACTCATCCTGTCTCTCAGCTTCCTTTCATGGAAGGGAAAGCATAGGGTGGTGAAGATCATTCCAACAATGTTATGATTCTCTTAGGCAGGCAAGTAGTTTCAGTATCTGTGATGGGTCTGGGGCCTGTCACTCTTTCATAGATGCCAGAAGAAAACACAAGATGCCTGCATTAGAGACAAAAAAGCATGTCAAAGCAGCATGAGCATGATGATGGTGTTAGTTTCTCATATCTCCCAAATCCCAGAGGGCCTAAAGGAAGGGATCCAGATGGCTGCCATACATAAAGTGGATTTCTGTTATAGGCCAAGGAATACCGAACTTGGAGAATTTAGAGCTTTTACAGTGTTTGGTAACCAAGCTGGCTCTTTGTTTGGGAGAAGATACGGCTTACTTGCTCAAGGTTGTTCACTGTAAACAATCCTGAAACTGACCCAAGTCAAGAGTTGTCAGGAGTCTTGCATTCTTGACATACACTAATAAAGTGTAGAGGTGCTCATGGCCCTTGGAAGATTGATTTTCCAGATGGGGAGGAGATAAAATGACTGAACCCTCTATCCTTTATAGTTTTATGCAATTGTAATGATAAAATTTTCTTAAGTTCTTAACCCCTTCCAAATATTAATCTTAGATATGATGTTCAGTCAGACTTAGAATAGCAGCTGGCAGGGGAAGAGATAACTTTTCCAGTTTTACCAAATATAACCCGAGGCTCTTGTATAGCCATAGACCCTCTCATCATCAGAAGAATGGAGCTAGACCTCATACCTTCCAGAAAACTCACCCCAGGCTCTCTATTCCTGTTCAAAGATTACACTGATTGCCCATTTTAACAAACCTCAGTTGTGAACATCTATTTATATAGGTAAGGAAAGAGTGTATGTTCCTACCCTGAGCACTCCTCACATGGCCATTGTTCTTGTATTCTGATGACTCTTGCTGGATCACCCTCACAGTCAACTTTCCTTGGGCTCTCAACCCATGGATCAATAACAGGGAGAGAAGTTTGCAGACTTGCTCCATGACATATCAATGCTGTCCAAATTATCCATGGGGACTCCATTATCTACTTCCTGTAGTGGTCATTTTGAATGTTCTCTGTCCTACTCACTTATTCATGGGACTGTTCTTCCCCTTTTCCAGAGAAAATGGAAGGTATCTGGGGAATGCTTTCCTAACATGTCATTTGTTACTTCTTGTAATCCTCCAGGAAATGCTAAAAAATAGCTATCACTAACCCAACGTGGCATGTTGGAAAATAGAGCTTTGCAGAAATCATATAACTTTTCCAAAGTCACAAAAGCTATGTGTCCTGGAGAAGGAAGCAGATTGAATCTATATGATATGGGCCCTGCCCCCATGCAGCTTCCAGATAAGGTAAAATAAAACTTAGTTGTTTTTTTAAGTGTTCGTCTAAAAAGCCTCCTAAGCCACAGAAACATGTGCACTAAAGAGAATGTTTGCTTTTACCTTTCCTAGATACATTTTCTCATCTCATAAAGATTAGCTGTTTGTCTGGGGTGCCTCGGTGGCTCAGTGGGTTAAAGCTTCTGCCTTCAGCTCAGGTCATGATCCTGGGGTCCTGGGATCAAGTCCCGCATCGGGCTCTCTGCTCAGCAGGGAGCTTGCTTCCCTCTCTCTCTCTGCCTGCCTCTCTGCCTACTGGTGATCTCTCTCTGTGTGTCAAATAAAAAAAAAAAAAAAAAGATTAGCTGTTTGTTTCCCTAATGACAGAGCTAATTGCTCTGATTCAAAGAGCAAATAAAACTTCTCTTATCTTCCTCAAAGCAAAATATTATATCCTGGGATAGGCATCTAGGTTAATTCTGCTGAAGGTGTTAGGGAGATTGGAGTGTTATCTTTACAGTTATTTAAATTCCAGCTAGGAATGAGACCCTAGAGCTTGGAATTATCTGGAGTAAAAAGGAGAACCTTTTAGGAGATGAGGAGGAACACTTGCGTCCTTTATCTTTATAAAGAAAAATCACTTCTTGTCTCTTGTCTAAAGAGCATCTGGCCATTCATGTAGAAAAAATTTCATTGGATTTCATGATATCGCCCCAAGGATAAGACCTGGAGCAAGCGAGAGAGTGGAGCATGCTGTTCTTATTTACTCTGGGGTAGTAAGGAATCTGCCTCTGAGCCAGAACACCTCATGTGCTCATTCAAGTTAAAATGAATAAAGACCAACATTAAAAACACAACACTAGGGGCGCCTGGGTAACTCAGTCAACTGAGCATCTGACTCTTGATTCCTGCTTAGGTCATGGTCTCAGGATTGTGAGACAGAGACCCATGTTGGGCTCTGCACTCAGCTGGGAGTCTGCTTGAGATTCTCTCTCACTCTTACTCCAACCCTTCCCGATTGCTTGCGTGCTCTGAAATAAATAAAATCTTTTTTAAAAATCCCACAACATTAGATATTTCAGAGAAGAGATAAGAACACAAATACCTCTAGACCATGAAGTAAAGTTTTTACAAATACCTGGTAATATATGAAGAGATAGAGATAGTGTTTGAGCTTCTTTGTGTAGAATGAGTAGAATTTTGCTGATGGACAAGGCTGCTGAAAAGTATTCTAAACATAAAGACAAGGGACTGAGGTATACCTTTGCTCAAGTTGTTATAAAATTGGGTCTTTCTTCAAGGTATTTTATTACTTCAAGGTAAAAGGTATTCTTCAAGGTATTTATTTATTGGCATCAGTAAGATGCCAATATGCTCAACTGGATTAATGTAACTTATTACATACACACTAAAAACAATATCAGGAGCACCTGGGTGCCCAGGTGGGTTAAGCCTCGGCCTTCAGCTCAGGTCATGATCCCAGGGTCCTAGGATCGAACCCCGCATTGGGCTCTCTGCTGGGTGGGGAGCCTGCTTCTCCCCCCTCTCCACTCCCTGCCTCTGCCTACTTGTGATCTCTCTGTCAAATAAATTATAAATAAATAAAAACAGTATCAGCATGGTGTCACCTCCCTATAGCTCTAGTCCCACAGGACGATATTGAACTGGAAGGACCTAATGAGAGAGACAGGAGAGATGGATTGTTCTGTTCCTGAGAAACCATCTAAACTATAGCCCAACAGTTTCTAGACTTACACAGAAGCTTGAAGCTATAATTGAAGTCCGGTGGAGTAAGATGGAAAGTCCTATGCTCTACTGAAACTAAGGAGCTTGATAAGAAATGGTTTGATAGAAGTCTGTTGCTCACAGGAAGCTTATCTCTCCTAGGTCATGGAGGTATTGCAGGGCATTTCACCAAGACTGATCAGATATGCCTGTCTTGTTTACATAGACACATGGAAGATCAGGTGGTGGTGAGGCTGTACCCCCCAAACTCCATCTCTGACCTTTCGTATATTGAAGTAAGAATTATTTTCAGGAGTTTAGGACACCTGTGAGATTACCTAACTAACTGTACTGATTGATTGTAGGGGCTTGGACCAAATATCTTCCATTCATCTTAGGCCACAGCAGATGAAAGTGACCATTACCATGATCATGATGCCTAGCAAGATGGCCAGGTAACTTGAAGGATAAACTGTAAAAAGGCTCCCCATCCAGAGCCAACACAGCTAAGTATGTCTCAGGTGTTGTTGAGACTGACCTGAGAAAGCCACACTGCTTTCTCCCTAAGGTAGAAGATAATTGTTCCACCTTTCCTGATTCATTAATCTAAGAGCAGTAATAGGTGTTAGCATTTGAGTATATTCTCCCTTGACTGGCAGCGGGAGGTCTAGGGCAACATGATTGTCTATAATCACTTGCATTAGAGATTTTACACTGGTTTATGTTTGTCAGGCAAGTATAGGTCTGATGCCCACATATGTACTCTACTATTAGGAGTTTAAGTGTCATTTATGACAACAAGGGTGGGTCAGTTTTGTGTCCCTTACAGTGGACAAATTCCTTGATTAGAGCTAAATAATTTCCTGCAAAGTAGGCTACAGTGCTGCTTCTGAAGAGGACAATCTGGCTATGAGAGCCAACAAGCCTAGCCCTTTGGTATGGATGGTTCCTGGTGAACTAGATTCTACTAATATAGAAGTTTGTAGTGACTTCGGCAATGGCATTTTGCTGACGTGGGGATCAAGGTTTAATTCTTCAGTGTCTGCAGGAAAAGCTGTTAAGATTTTTTCAGTAGGGTCCATAGGGAATGAGAGATGCAGCAATCAGTGAAATTCTGCAGTGGCTTTGGTCTGGAGAAAGCATACAAGAGAACTTTTTTTCTTAGACAAGAAGGAGAGACCACAGTTGACTGACGAGAATACCAGGCTAGGGGTGAACCACATATCCAGAAAATTAATCTTGTTCTGTCATTTCAGGTTGAAGTCATCCACCTGAAGGAGCAACAGTCCTTAGTTTATGGTCTAAAAACTAAGGATCTTACATCTAGGAGCCTAGGATTTAAGTTAAGAATGGGTATTCAATGGCCAAAATTAACAAAACAGGAAACAACATGTGTTGGAGAGGATGTGGAGAAAGGGGAACCCTCTTACACTGTTGGTGGGAATGCAAGTTGGTGCAGCCTCTTTGGAGAACAGTGTGGAGATTCCTCAAGAAATTAAAAATAGAGCTTCTCTATGACCCTGCAATTGCACTACTGGGTATTTACCCCAAAGACACAGATGTCGTGAAAAGAAGGGCAATCTGTACCCCAATGTTTATAGCAGCAATGGCCACAGTCGCCAAACTATGGAAAGAACCAAGATGCCCTTCAACGGATGAATGGATAAGGAAGATGTGGTCCATATACACTATGGAGTATTATGCCTCCATCAGAAAGGATGAATATCCAGCTTTTGTAGCAATATGGACGGGACTGGAAGAGATTATGCTGAGTGAAATAAGTCAAGCAGAGAGAGTCAATTATCATATGGTTTCACTTATTTGTGGAGCATAACAAATATCATGGAGGACAAGGGGTGTTAGAGAGGAGTAGGGAATTTGGGTAAATTGGAAGGGGAGGTGAACCATGAGAGACTATGGACTCTGAAAAACAATCTGAGGGGTTTGAAGTGGCGGGGGGGTGGGAGGTTGGGGTACCAGGTGGTGGGTATTATAGAGGGCACGGACTGCATGGAGCACTGGGTGTGGTGAAAAAATAATGAATAATGTTTTTCTGAAAATAAATAAATTGGAAAAAAAAAAAGAATGGGTATTCAAGGTTACAAAGGCATTCTGAGATGATAGGCTAGGACAGGTGTCCTCTAAGTGAGATCCAAGAAAGGCTTAATGATTCCTTTCCCAATTCCTGACTTCCCAGGTTTTAGAGTGCTCCTCTTCTACTAGCTGGGCTGTTCATTTCCTTCCATAGCCACATGATTGGGTATGACCAGTCTCTGCAGCAATCACTTTATTCTTTCTTCCAATCCACATCATTTCTAACCCACACCACTTGCTTGGATTCACTTCTCAGTGGTTTTTTGTTTGCTTTGTTTTGTATAGCTTATACCATCCCAGAACTTGTCCCACCCTAAAGGTGGGGACCTGCCAGGACCTCTTTAGAGTTATCATCTCATACTCATGGTTTTCTTCTGAGCTCTAGTTCAAATATATCTTACTAAGGCATCTTAAATATCTGCTACTTCCAGTTCATCAGGTCCAATTAGCATAATGTTGTCATAATGAACAACCAAAATGAACCAGTGTGATGTTTTGTGGAATGTGAAGATGATCAACATTTCTGCAGACTATATTAAGGAGAATTGATGTGTCCCTGCACTAACAATGTGAATGTATACTATTGGCTCTGTTAAGTAATAGACAACCACTTCTGCTGGTTTTTCTAAGTAAGTATAGAGAAGATGGCATTAGCTAAATCAGTAGCTGTATAACAAGCAGCAGGGACTGTGTTAATTCGTTCCAGCAAAAATACTGAACCTGGAATGGCAACCCCAGCCGGAATTACCTCCTGGTTAAGTTCACAGTAATCCACATTTTTCAAGATCCATGTGACTTATGCAGTGGCCAAACTGGTGAGTTAAATACGAATGTGACAGGTATCACTACCCCTGCTTCTTCCAAGTCCTTTCTGGTGGTATTGTTTCTGGTTTACGATTTTGGAAGGCAGTGAAAGTTCCAGGAGTGTCCCACGTGGCTCCTTACTGCTATAATGGCTATAATGGCCTCCACCTCATGGGTTACAAAGCCTACTTGGGATTACTATTAGTTTTAGAATGGAGAAAATAAACACAAAGTTCATGCATGGACAAAATGAACTAAAAGAACCAACATGAGCTAAAACTCATCTAAGTACTGACCAAGATTAACTGTGGTTGGAGCATAAAAGTAGCATTTTGTATTCTTAGGGATTAGCATCAGTTCAGATCCAGGGTCTAGTAAACCTCAAAAGATCTGCCCATTTCATTTTTTTTCAGCACATTGTCACTCTAGTAGATGGCTTCACAGCTCTTTGGGGAAGGATTGGGCAAACATTTAAAATGGGTATTGTAGCAGTGGTACAAGTCTTTCCTTTTTTTTTTTTTTTTTTTAAGAATTGGTAAAATTAGGGGCACCTGGGTAGTTCAGTGGGTTAAGTCTCTGCCTTTGGCTCAGGTCATGATCTCAGGGTCCTGGGATCGAGCCCCGCATCGGGCTCTCTGCTTAGCAGGGAGCCTGCCTGCCTCTCTGTCTACTTGTGACCTCTCTCTCTCTGTCAAATAAATAAATAAAATCTTAAAAAAAAAAGAATTGGTAAAATTATATATTTTATATAATGTATTTAACCCATTATATCTAAATATCATTTCCAAATATAAGCAATATGAAACATTGAGATATTTTACTTTTTTAAGGATTAAAAAATAGATGTTTATTATGACATTGTACATAATGGCAGAAATCTGAACATGATCTGATGGTCCATCACTGGTACTACTGCTGTGATCTGGGCAAAGTCCTTCCTAAAGGAGACTCTCCTTCAGTCAAAGGGCTCTTGGTCTATGAACTGGTTTAGGTCTGAATACTGCATGAGAGGCTGTGATTGTCCACTCTACTGACTAAAGTTAGATTTTACCTACCTGGGCTAGAGCTTTTACTATTATAAATATCAAGCAGTAAAAATTAGGTTGGCTATCTACTTTGTTCCTAGGGCATCTCTGTGGGGTAAGGCATCTGACGGTACATACCTGCTGCCCTTTAAGGCAAATGTACCCACATCGTATTTAGTGCCCAAGTACTGCTTGTCCTCTGCTATTCTCAGGTCCTGTCATCTCCAGTGAAATACAAGAGTCCATCTTAGTGGTGGCATGCTCTGTAGTCATACATGGCCTACAGAAGGGAACATCCATAGTGATTTTCAAAGACACATGTCTTCCTCTAATTTAGTTCTCAATTTTTCAGTGAAAGGAGTGTCTCTGGGCCTTTGATGGAATGCAGTTGAGGAAGGGTATGCAGGTCGTATATGGTAAATCCAGAATAATATTTCCCTAAATCTTTGGATTCCCCTTTCTACGTGTCTGGGAAACTTGGGCACTTTAAACTAAAAAAATGGGTCCAAGTTTCCATCAATCAACCAAGCGAGCTGTTAGAACCACCTCTAGCTGTGTACGTTGAAACATCTAATTAACACTATAGTAATAAATTTGGCTCAATATAGTGTTCTACTCCATCCCCCATAGTCTAACACCTTTAGAAGCCATTCCCACACATGTTCTCCAGTTCTCTACCTATGTATAAACATAGGTAGAGTATCAACAAGGTAAATTACTTCTGCCTATATATCAATTTTGGTGTTTATTTCTTCCTTCACCACATTGTGCACCTATCCCCCAGAAGCATGCTGAGATTTGACCCTAGTTAAGAGTGTAGTGGCAACAGAGGATGATTGTGGTGGGTTGTGAGGAGAATGTGAATTCCCTCACAAGGCATTGTCCCAAGGTGGGGTCGTCAAAAAGTTTTCAAGCAGAGGAAGCCCACCTCCTCAGACACTGGAAGGCAACCTACTGTCATTGGTAAGAGAGGCACAGAATAACTTAATGGTTCAAGATTGCCAGTTTCATTTGGGTCCAACCTATTCTGAGTTTTGAAGCCCTATTATTTAATCATCAATACTCGAACTTTTACCTGAGAAACTTGGCACATCTGTGAATTCAAAGCAAGTTGAAATTCAGTGACCCCAAAATTAAAATTTTGTGTTCAATTTTCAGAAACACCATTTTTGTTGCTACAATAAGAGCCTCTTTTAGAATTGTTATAGAAGCTCTTTGGTTCTCGTGCCATAACTTTGATCTGTGCTTGTCATTCCTCTTTGTAGGTATTCAAAGGAACTCAAAAGAATCCATCTCACATCACAGTCCTTATAGTCACCTTACAGCCATAACAGTTAAGTTCCACTGTCACTTGGGCACCCCCACCCTGGGCACATGCTTCAGCTGGTTCTTCAATCACAATCAGCCACAGGCAACTGATTAATTGGAAGGCCCTGTGTGCCATGAATCACTTGCATCTCATTTCCGTTTGGCAAAGAGTTCAGCACTGAGCTCAGGCCAAAAGCCCAATCAAACGAAATTCCTAACCCCATTTTCCCAAGGCTAGCTCTTGGGGTTACAGGTAAAGCTTAATGAAAATAAAAAGGCTTAAGCAAAAACCATTTTAAACTATAACAGAGAATTAATGAGAGATTCACTAGTGGGAAGACAACCCTCGAGAATAGACAAATAGCAGTGATAAGGACCTAACCTTATAACTAGCCCCTGGGCTGGTAACTAGAGTTCTCCAAGAAAGGTCCCCAATTCCTCCAGACTTTATTGGAGAGGGGAAGAGTCCTCTCACTGGATGGCAGAGAAGTAACACCTGCAGAAATATGCCCCGTGGATCTTACTACAAAGCTTGTCTCTAGAGAGCCTGGAAAGATGTTCATGGGGTAGTGGCTCACCTTAGCGCCTCCACCACAGAAGCACTAGAGTTAGGGATGAAGGGGGAAACTTCTGACCTCCAAGCATTATTGGAGTTTGGCAGTGGAGAAAGCCAGGTACGCTGTAAGTGCCTTGCCTACATGGACACCAAAACCAGCAAAAAAATCCCTTTTCTTCCTGTAATGTCTCTTCAGCGCCCTCTACTGACAAAGCTTCAGCGGCTGCGGGCAAAGGAAAACTTAAAAGGGCTCAGATCCATTTTCACCGAGCAGTCAAAAAGGGCAGATTTGGAACAGCGCGGCAATAGAAAATAACCCGCACAAGCACCACTTCTTAGGCTCCACTCAGAGACTCTGTAGCCAGCTGTCGTTTGGCAGTCTCCTTACCCTCAGGTTTCACCAAGAGGTCACCAAAAGCTCCCTGGTTCTCGTGCCATAAAAAGAGGAGTCTGGGCAGAACGCAAAGCCCCTTTCTCCTCTATCTCCACAGCTCCTCACCGAGTTGCCGTCCCAGGCACGCCAGGCCCGGGTCCTCAAGGACAGGAAACCTGGGCAGTGAAAAGGCAGTGGGGAGAAACCTCAGCCCCTGTAGAACCGGGGCTGCTGACGCCTGAAGGTCTCTGAGGGCCTCACCTCCACCCAGGTTGCCTGCCAGTTCACAAAAGCCGTCTGAGGTCTTCTCTCCGCCTGGGCGCAGGAAGGCGGACGCGGGGCGGGCCCGATGGACGGCGTACTGCGATTGGGCGCCGGAGGCCCCGCCCCCATCCCGGCGCGTCGAGAGGGGGCGGGGCCAGCCGCCTGTACGGCTTCGGGGCTGCGGGCGCCTATTGACCCAGCAGCCGCCTAGCCGCGGCTGTTTCCTCTTGCTCGTGGCGGGCGGTGTAGGAGCGCCGAGTGGCGCTGGAGAATCGGCGCTTCCTTTCGCAGCTGCCGCCGCCATCTCCGCATTTACGGGGCGGGAAGGAGGGAGGGGACTCGCGGCTGCAGCTGGAGCGGGCTTCTCTCCGGGGACGCTCCTCTCCTTGCTCTCCTTTTCCTCCTCCGCGCGCCGCCGCCGCCCGCCCCCTGCGCCCTCCTCGCGCAGCCCGGGTCCGGGAGGAGAGAGGAAGGGGCGCCGGGGGGCGGGAGAGGAGGGCGGGCGGGCGCGCGCTCGGAGGAAACTCCTGCCGTATCCGTTCGTCCCCTCGCCCAGGGTGCACCCCGGCCTGGCCTCGGCGGCGGCGGCACCGCCGGCTGTAGCAGGAAGGCGTTCTGGCGGGGGCGGTGCCGCGGGGGCGGGTCCAGTCGTCCCGGCGCTAAGTTGTGGGGCCCGGCTCCTCCCGACCCTGTTCCTTTCCCCTAGTCTGTTCGAACCTAGCTCAGTGCTGTCGACCCCAGAGCCGCTGATCCCGCACCTCCGGGGTGAGGGGGACACGCCTGCCCTCGTCGAGAAAACTTTTCCTGCTGACTCGGTCGGGGCGGCGGTGGCAGGAAGTCCGGACAGCGACCTCTTCTCTGCCTGCCTTGCGCACCCTGCCGGGTGCGGGCGCTGAGCTCGAGATCAAGTTTGCGGGGGCCCCTTCCGGGCTGCAGGCGGGTCCCGCCTTAGGAGGGACGCCCGACCCCAGGGAGGGCGGTGGGCACGGGCGAAGGCCGGGGGCGTGTGGTGGCGCGGGAGGCAAGGTGCGGAGCGCGGTCGGGATCCGCACCCGCAGCCAGAAGCGCAGAGAGCAGGAGCCCGGGAGCTGGGAGCCTCCGGCGGCCGCTTGCAGGAGTCCACAGTCCGCTTCCTTCTTCAGTGAGGACAGTGTCTTGGCCCCGAGTCTATCGAGGAAAAATGAAGTTAAGCCGCCAGTTCACCGTGTTCGGCAGCGCGATCTTCTGTGTGGTGATCTTCTCGCTCTACCTGATGCTGGACCGGGGTCACTTAGACTACCCCAAGAGCCCGCGCCGCGAGGGCTCTTTTCCCCAGGTAAGCACCGGCGTGGGGCTCTGCGAGGGTAGGCGTGGGGGCCCGTAGTTCCTCGCTGCTTCGCGACCTCTCCCTCCTGCCGAGCCTCCGCGCCGGGGCAGGGCGAGGACGAACCGGAGGAGGATCCAAGCCTTCTCCAGCCGGGGATCCGCAGCGTTCGGACGGCGGTGGCCGCGACCCGGGAAGCCTCCTCCTCCCGGGCGGCCGAGTTAACAAAGTGCCGGGCAGCATGCGGAGGCGGGATCGCGCTCAGGGGCAGTGGCCATGTTCCCGCACTCGCATTCGGGCCTGTTGGGATGGTCTCGGGCACCTGCCAGTTGGAAAGCAGCGCCGGGTTACCGCTGTTAGGCAGCCCCTCGGCCCACACTGGGTTAAGCTGCACAGACCCCCCCGAGCGCCCCCAGTCGCGGAAATTGATCAGGCAGACCCTGTCTGGTCTGGTTTTTTCACCCCTCTGCCTCTCGAGAAAGAAGCAAAAGTTTATTACGTGTTGCAGACCTCTTAGATGTGAATCTGTAGGGTTGATTTTAGTGTCGTCATTCTTCAGCTATTACATAGTGTTTGTTTGGAGAAGACGTGGGAGCCCAGTAGGGAAGCGCGTGTTATTCTCCAGCCGGAAGCTGTGGGGCGCTCAGTCCTGCGCCCAGTGGTCAAATTCTCCATCGAGTTGGGAAACCACCCGTCTTAAGTCTTTATATAAAGTTACTAAAAATAAGCAAACAGAGACAGTCGGCTGTTTAGAAAGATGCTGTGCCGCGTATGCGATTCGTTTCAAGTTCTTTGCCTATGACCTGTACACTTCAGAAATTTTAGTAAAACTGGGTGTTTTATAGTATTCTCTAATGAATGAACCGGCAGAACTCAAAACCGTGACAAGCTGATCTAACAACTACTTGACTCAGACATATTGAACAAGCTGACGGGGTTTTTCTTTTCTTTTGTGACAATGTAAGTGACCAGAGTATCCTTGCCATTTATTCTTGTGATGTATTAAGGCAAAACGCTTGAATTTAATTGAAATTAAAACCACTAACTTCACCAGAATTCTGAAAGTGGGGAAAAAAAAAAAAACAACACCTCTTCGTGGATCCTGTCATCAGTACAGAGCCCTCGAAATATTTTGCAGGTGAAAGGTATTAAAAATATTTTAAACGCGTGTCAAAATTAGAAAATACAGTGAGATAAGCACTATGGGATGTCTTTTAAATCTTGACTTTAGAGTTTGTCCAGTGCGTTCCTGAGATTGAGTAAAAGTTTAAAAATGGGGCAAACCCTCTGAAGCCATAGGAAAAGAAGTTCTAAGCCCTGTCTAACATGTATCATTTGGCAGCTAAACTTGCAGTGATTCCCTCCCCCTCCCCATATCACATTTTCAGAATTTTCTTCATTACAAGTAAAAGCATAAAAGCCGATATATTTTACTTAAGCTGTTATCTTGAATAATGTCCTTTGGCTTTGACTTGATGATCACTTGGAAATGATTTATGCAAACATCTGGGGCTGGGGTTCTCTGGCAACCTTGACATTTTACTGTTTCTAAAGAAGTGAGTGACTCATTCAGTTACTGGGAAATATTAAGCAAAGTTAATTTCAATACTTTAATATCCAGCCTTAGTCCTCCTAAGGGGGCTTAAGTTCTGGATAGAGCAGAATGTGTTTGATGAAAAATGACAGTGGCTGCTGGAAGAGAAGGCTCTTGTCTGTTTTCTGTTTTGTGTGCAAGGGGAGAGGATTTGGAAGGTGGATTTTTTTATGCTCAAAGTTGACATTCTCAGATTTTTAGGACTGGATTTTCGGTTCAGGAAGAAAGCACTTTTTTGCTGATTTAGTTTTGGAGAACCACTGAATCCCCAAACAGGTAGGTAGAATAAGCACTCTGTAAACCTTTTACATGCCTGACATCAACCTATGTGTCTTACAGGACAAACTCGATCCCCACCACCCAACAGATGAGGAAACTGAGGCACAGAGAGATTAACTTGCCCATGGTCACACAGCTAAAAGCTGAGATTTGAACAGATGGCCCTTGGAGTCTAGGCTTCTAGCCAGTATACTACACTCTTAGTAGTTCTTCACCTACTCTTTAGGTCCCAGTCTGCCTGCAGAAAAGATCTATTGTGGAAGATAGAGCATGTTCGCTCTCTGGTTCCTTAGCTTATGACTTTTTTTTTTTTTTTGTAAAGAAGTTTCATTATGAAGCTCTAACGAATGTGCTCCTTTTCCTGAAACATTTAACACTTGAGATTTATATCTCTCCCAGAATGTCTTCTCGCTCACTTTAGAGCTAAACATTGTAATGAAAACCATTATGCAGCACAGCATCCAGCCTTTTGAGTCAGTTTTAATTTTTTTCATTACTTCTAAATCCCATGTAAACGTTAATTTGATGAGAACACCACACATAACAAAACTAGCTTGCAATATATTACATTTCTTTGGTCAATCTGAAGCAAGCTAGTTTATCACTATATATTGTTTTTGGTGTCTGGTAGAATGATTTATCTAGAAAGGGATTGATTTTTACTGAATTTTAGTTTAGGATTTAGGATTTTAGTTTCTTTAAGTCAATGTGGAACCTTCAGTAATGTGTATGGTCTATCTGGTAAGCAAGATATGTTTTAAAGCCATCCTAGATGGAGAGCAATCTATTTGCTGTTACTCTGGCTTTAGTTCTTTTCCCTTCCTCCTCCAATTCTGTGTTATTCACCAGTTGGCCAGACTCTGGGGTGGCAGTAGGCCCAACTCAAGGTGCTTCCATTTTTCCCACCCTGGAGGAACAGCCTATCTCTGACATGGTCTTTGGAAGTCTTTTCCTTTTGCTCTTTGGGGAATTTCTTTGAGGCTTGGAGGCAACAGGCAGCCTTGTCTGTGTATATTTCTGTGTCTATATCAGGGTTAATAAATCTCAGCTAGAAAAATTAACAAAAATTACTCTGTAGTTAAGAGGCTGACCAGGGCCTAATTCCTAGAAGATGCTTTGAGGTAATATAAAAATTCGAATAGATGGAAAAGAAAGACATTGTTAAGGTCCTGAAATTCTTCATCATTTCTTATAAGCAGATTTCACAATTTGCTTACTGTCTATATTGTGTGTAATGGATTGCTTATTAATGTCTTCAGTTTGGATCTGGAGAATTAAATTAATAAATAAGATCTTGTATAACAGACCGTTTTTGAATAATTAGTGTAGACTATGACCATAAGGATTAATATTAACTCTTGGAAGTGCCTTCAGAGATTAGAACTCTGATAGAAAATGTATAAGTGAAGTTTAGACTTCCTTGCCCAGATAACAGTTATCAAACAAAAAAGTGAGACTGTCTTTAAGATATTTGATTAAAAGAGTTTGGAATGTGGAGACTTTTATGCCTTTTGGATTTTTTTTTTTTTTTTTTTTAGAGGTGGGGAGGGGTAGAAGGAGAGACTCTTAAGCAGGCTGCATACCCAGTGTGGACCCTGATGCTGGGTTTGATCTCACAACCCCTAAGATCATGACCCAAGCCAAAATCAAGAGATGGTTGCTTAAGGGACTGTGCCACTCAGGCCTTTTGGATTTTAACTTTCATTGTGAATAAACACATACAAAAATATACTTAAATGTTTTATATCTCTAGTACTTTTTAAAGAGTCCATAGTAGATGTTTGATAAAAGTTGATTTTAGTTTTCCAGTTGTTTTTTCTTGCTTTCAGAAATCTGAGAATCCTAAAGATGATATATAGAAAAACATGATCTTCCTTGCTTCTGCATACTCTAGTGCACTCCATAAACTTTTGTCGCTGAGGTTTGTGCAGGTATGTGTAAGGGAGTTAGTTTCATTGTAGAGGGTATAATGTTTGAGATCTGTGACTTTGGCAAGTGATGGAACTTTAACAGCGGTGGCAGGTAGGCACTGAAGGAAGAATGCAAGAATATAGAAGCATCTGGAGAGGCTGGTCTACACCACCACCTCTTTTGGTCAGTCAGCAATTCTGCTGGACCTCCTTGCCCAGTATAATCTCACTTCCTGTACAATAGCTGTGACAAGAGTACATCCATGCATTTAGTCTGAAGGCTTAAGTTCATTATTTTTTTAATTGAATTGAATTTGTTGTTCCCAGATCAGCACCGCTCTCAGGGACTAAACAAAATACTTTTGTTTGGGAGATGTTGCAATCCTAATTATCTGAAGGGCATTTTCGCTCTGACTCATTAATTAGCATTAAAGGGTATCTGCACTGTGGGTACATTGACTAAAATCACCACTTTTTTGGTGGTTTTTACTTTAAGTCAGCTTTTGTATTTTGTGATAGCTGTTAAAACTTTGGCCTTTTTGACAGACTGGAGTTAAGTGTTGAGATTTTTCCTAGTAGTAGTAGTTCAGTAGCAGCTACTTATCCCTTGCTTCAATTTTCATTTTTTAGCTCAGTGGTCTTAGTTTTTCCTTGTTGTTCCCTCTCTTCCAGAGAGATCTTTAAGAAAATGTGAGGATATTCAACAGCTTGGGATAGGATCACTGGTTGCTGGACTGTAAAGGCCTTACCTGTGCTTTTGTCCCGTTCTGTCTTGGTGATCAAGTTCCAGGTCGCATCAGCTTTTACAGTACACACAGCACTGAAGAGAGGAGGAAGAACTCCTGAAGAGTGGATTTTGCTTCTTTTTACAGTTGTGATTAGCACGTTGATCAAGAACATGAAGTTAGACCATTTTGACTAAAATGGGTTTCTGTTTCAGTTGTAAACTTCAAGCCAAGCCGCTAATTTTGAGGTTGAAACCATGAGGAGGCTCAAACAAATTTGAGGGTTGATTGTACTGAATGGTGTTTACACTTAGTGTTTGAGAATTGCCAGATTTGCCTTATGATAGGAAATCATTTGATTTGGATGGACTAAGTCTCCTGAGGTTGAACTGTAACTCTGTGGTGAGATAGTATATAAAATGTAATGTTATTTGTGCTTTTATGCAGAAAAACTCATAATTGGTATCTAAGAAATACTTTGTTGAATTTGTAGATCTAACACACCGTTTTCTAAGTAAAAGATCAACTTCAAAGCACTTTAGCTTAAAACTTTAATACTCTACCTTTTCCTCACAAACTCATAGCTATTGATATTTGGGGCTGGATAATTCTTTGGTGTAGGGGCTGTCCTGTGAATTGTGGAATGCTTAGCAGCATCCCAGTATACTACCAAGTATAAACCAGAAACACCTTTCTTCCTTCTCCTGATTGTAGCAACCAAACAGGTCTACAGACATTGCTCAATCTTTTCTGGGGGGGAAAAATAAACCTGTTGAAAATCACTTGGCTGCGGTTTAGCCAAAGGCCTATTCTTTATATCCCTGGCTCTGTGTTATATCATTTTGCATTTTAGGAAGGAATGTTCAGAAGGCTTAGTTCTAATACTCAAAAGGATAACTAGCATTTTTTGGTGTATCCTTTCTCTGATTGCCTAAAAATGCACTTATGTTTTCAGGATCCTAAATTGCAGTATGTTAGAGAAAATACAAGGGTAGATATTATGTTCATATGTAAATTAAAGAAAAAAATAGAGGATTATTATAATGAAATTTCCTTTTTTAAAATTGAATATACTTATTCTGAGAAAAACTTCATGGCTAGGTGATAGTAAATAGATCATCTTTTACTTTTTGCTGGTTGAATTAGAGGTTGAAAGTAGTCCAGGTTTAGTCCCCTTATCTTTTAGCACTGAAGGAAAGACACACTGATCACTAATACGGGAGTATAAAAGTCATACACAAACATAATTTGAGATGTCTGAAGGTTTCTTAAGTAAGCTTTATTTCTGTTAATGCTGATGATTCGAGTTCCTGCATTTTGTATTCCTTCTTGAGAAAAAGCAGGAACAGAAACTGGAAAATAAAGTGGATGGAGATTTCCTTCTTGTTCAATTCATTTTGTTTTAAATAGCCTTTTTTAAAGAAAGGATGGTGGAAGTGGGGTAGGAAAAGAATGAAGTTCTTGGCAGATGTTCTCCTTCCTTTTTTTGTCTCCAAGGTCTCTGGTCTTGAACTCTGCCTAAGTCAGCTAACTGTGAGCCAAATCTGGCCCACCACCTGTTCTTGTGGGGCCACATGCTAAGAATGGTTCTTGTTTTCAAATGGTTAAATATTTCATGGCTTGGCCATACTCGTTTCTCTACAAATCTTCTCTGGCTGCTTCTGTACCATAAGAGTTGAGCAGAACTGAGTAGTTGCCACAGAAACTCTCTGGCCCACAAAGCCTAAAATATTTGCTGTCTGTCCCTTGACTGAAGAAGTTTGCCAGTCCCAGATTTAAACTGTATTTCTCTATTATTAACATTGGAGGCAAATAGTGTGGTTAGATCCGTTGAAGCAGAGGTGTGTATTGAAAACAAAATTCTTGTCACCTGGTTATTAGATAAGCATTAGTGAAACTTAGTTTGTGTTTTGAGACTGTGGTTTAAAACTGGTGTTATATCCATGTTTCATAGATTTCCCAGGTACCCTTGGGGAACCTCTGTGCTGGAGCATGGACATGCTTGACATGTTTAATTTGTTTCCCTTCTATCACCTGCAGGCTTCTCACTACAAGACTGCTGTGGGATGGAGGGTTCTGGGGCATGAACAGTGCAAAATTGATCCATAGTCTCAAGATCAAAAACCATAGCTTTCTTGTATTTGGGATTGGCTGTAATTCACAGATGGGCTGAATTCTGAGCCTAATCGGACAGCTTGGGTTAGGATTGTGGAGAGAGAGCCTATGTTCATCAGAATGGAAGGTGGCAGTCCTCTCTGGGACCCTGAAGGCTACTCAGCTTGGAGGCGGAGAACTACCAGGATGTCTGCAGGGGCACTGGACTGCTAGTCTTCAAAGAGTAATAAAATGCATTCTTGCTAATTTTGATACTTCTTCATGCTTCTTGAAGGTTATGTGCGACTTTCTTCTCTCCTTTTGGCACAGGCCACCACCCCCATTTATGTTCTCAGAGATTTCACTATCATCATTCAATTGCAGTACACTTAGTCCCAACAAAAATGAGTTTAATGAGTCTCATTGAGTAGTATTGCAATTTTTAAGCATTGTCTTTCCATTTTTAAATGTATGCATTTCAGCATTTTTCACATGCACGTGGATTTCTCACTGGCTTCATTTGCAGAAGGAAAAAGTCTCTTGCCTCTATGAGTCAAGAGAAACTGAATGTTTTTTCCAAGGGCAGAACAAGCCCCAGATGTAACCTAGTCCCACCAGTGAACCTTATTGTCCTGAATTAGGAGCCTTGAGAGCTGAGGAATTTGCCAGTGATTTTTTTTCTTTTAAATTCATGTTTTCTTCCAGGATTGATTGTGTTTTGTGATGGAAAAAGCTCTCCTCCTGCAGGGTGAGGCCTTACTTTGGGGCTGAAGACAGACTTCGCAGCAATTCACTCCTGTTCTTTCATATCACAAGTATGAAAAAATGTGGGGATTTGTGGGTCCTGACCTTTGTGGTGACATTTTTACCGGTGGAACATTAGAAGATGGAAGCCAGAGAATGTGAATTATTCTCAGAATTACTTTCTCCCTAAAAGAGTCCTGAATTTGCATTTTGAGAGTCTATGGAGCTAGTCATTCTCTTAATGATTAGCAGTACCCCTAGAAAAGTCATAATATAAAAAGTCAGATAGAGAATTTTAGAGTAGGGAAGGTCCTTCCAGATCAGATAATTTAGTCTTTGATTTTTCAGAGAAGGACACTGAGACACATAAAACAGTCTTCATCTATTTGCCCTGGGTCCCATAACCAGTCATCGCGTATCTGGGGTATGCATCCTGGCCTATAATTCAGTGCTTTCTGTTGTACTTTACTCAGCACATATTTGCGAATTACTTTGTGTTAGGTACTATGGAAATTATGATAGATGTACTAGATAATGTTTCTTGCTTTGCAAGAGCGTCTTAGTTATTTGAGGCGGTCATTTGTGAAACTGTCATTTGTGAAACAATTAGAGACAGCAAAGTGTTACTTAATTACTCATTAAAAGAGTTAGAACAGTGCCTGGCTCATAGTATGTGTTCAGGAAATGCTAGTTATTGCCAATGAACAGAGATTTATGGAGTAGCCATCATGTATCAGGAACTGTTGTAGGTTCTGGGCATATAAGAGCTAAGAATAAAATAAGAGTCCATGACCTTAATTCTTGGTATAAGGGCACAGGCCTTAAAGGAAATTCAATACTAAGTTTTGGTAAAGGCCTGGCTTAAGTTGACCAAAGGACCTGGAACCACAACTCGGCTTTTCTGATTGGGTAGGACTTTGTAAGGGGAAAGAACATCTCAGTGTGGAGTTATGAGCTTAAGGCTTGGGTCTTGAAGGAGCCTGGAATCATGAGAAGAGGTGAGGGGATTGGTTTGATTTGGAGTCGTTGGTGCTTGTAGTAAGTGGTTGGGAAGACATTGTAGGTAGTTTGGGATCAAATTGTGAATTGTCCCGCGAGCCAGTCTGAGAAGTTACATGAGTCAGATGATAGTGAGGCACTGAAAGTTATTGAGTATGTTAGGAAGCTGCTTGGGAAAAGCCGTGTTGGAGAATTAATTTCATAGAAAATTTTAGACCTGGAAGGGAGCTAAGAGTATTCAATCTAGATTATTCTGGTAGCAGTGTGTAGGAAGACTCAGAAGCAGGAAGGCAGCTGAGAATCTGTTTAAGGTAATACAGACATAAGGCACTAAATCCCTATACCAGTATCGAAATGGCTAGAAACAAGGGGAAGAGGAAAATGTGCAGACATTTTGTGAAAAAGAAGCATCAGGGCTTTCTCACAGATTTTTATAAAGGGTGTGTGGCTTGAATGAAACAATTTTTCCCACCTTTTTCCTTTGGGGCATTTGGAGAATGAGCTAATACCCCTTGCAGAAAGGGATAGTTTGGAAGATAACCTGGTTTGGGGAGCCAACCTCAGGTTCATGTATGATGAGGTGGATGTTAGTAGAATAACCAAGGGGGCTGCAGTACCTGAGTGAGAGGTGAGGGAAGGGAGATGCTGATCTTGTAGTCAGCAGCATAGAGTGCATGAGCTCACTCAGGACTGTGCTTTGTGAGAAGAGAGCAGACAGCCAAGGAACATTTCTTATAGCCAAAAGCTATGCTTCTCGTATTAAGATGATTGTGTAGCAGATGCTAATAAAAAGAAGCAGCTTGTATTCAAATTGTCTGAAACCAGCTCATTGATCAGCATACCTAAGAAAAGATAAGACCATCATAAAGAAAGATTTCAAAGAAGCATTTCAATAGGAAACTAAAAAAGACCCTTCTCATTTTTGGCCCAAATTATGGAGTGAAATAATTTTTTTCCCCTAGGTTATAAGAACAGAAAATAGATTACTCTGTGTGTGTGTGTGTGTGTGTGTGTGTGAGAGAGAGAGAGAGAGAGAGAGAGAGATGAAGAGAGATGGATTTATTAAAGATCAAAAGGCAACACTTGAAATAGGGGATTCATAGCTTAAGGTTGTTTTGAAGATCAGACAGATTTCCGAGTACCCCCAAACTACCTCTTGTTGATAGTAAAGAAGAGCCATTCCTTTTTCATTAGGGGCTGACCACACCCTCCTCCCCCCTCAAACTGAAGAGGTAAGAACTGTCTATGGCCCAAGGCCAACTTTTGAAAACTTGTAGGGCCCAATGACAAGAACACTTGAAATGCAGGATATTTCTTAAAACTTTAAGGGAAAAGACCTAACAAATAATTGTTTAAAATAAAGAAAAAAGACTTAAAAAGAACCTGAGAAATTTTGTATTCTTAACTTATCTTGATAGCTCATTGTATGATGCTTAGAAATCTGTTTTCATTATATTTTCACATATCCTACTGTTCCTTACTGTTACGTTTGTTGCTTCTGTGGTGCCCCACCTTGCCCTTGTAGATTGAATGGTTCAGATGGACTTTTAGGAAGTCTGTAGGAAGGCTTTGTAAAACTATAGAATATTTGCTGCTTGAAATGAGACGTTAGGAAATTCAGAATTTTTAATAATTCAGATGAGGCTTGCCTAGACACTTTTCTCATGTCTGTAGGGAACAGAATGGGCTTATTCAGAAAATGATTAGTATAAATAAGATTGGAGGCAGGCTGTTTATATATTTAAAACAACACTGTCTTCAGAGGGCTCCCCAAAACTTTTCTGTATGAAAAACTGTCTTACACATGTCAGTTGCATTTATTTTAACAGACTAACACTGTTCAGGTTGATTTGCTTTTTCCACTACCAACAGTTGTACTCTTTTTACATTAATGTATTTCTGAAAATTACTTGGGTAAACTTATGTAGATGGAACTTTTGTCATCAGATCCTAAAATACAATGTATGTCATTCATCTGTGCAGAATGAAATTAGGTGGCATAAATAGTACATAATAACAACCCTTGTGCCTAAAGGTAGGCATATCTTTAAAAATGTAAGACAGATTAACAACATAGATCAGCAGTCATTGACCAGATGACATAAGACAGCATGACCCTAGTTCTCTGGGAATTGTTGCCATCTGAAAGCATATCCTAAGAACATTCATGCATGTTCTTGGGTGGGATACACTGTTGACATAGGTGTTGACATATGTTGACATAGTTTTTGGCTATAAGAAATGTTCCTATGGGCGCCTGGGTGGCTCAGTGGGTTAAGCCGCTGCCTTCGGCTCAGGTCATGATCTCAGGGTCCTGGGATCGAGTCCCGCAACGGGCTCTCTGCTCAGCAGGGAGCCTGCTTCCTCCTCTCTCTCTCTGCCTGTCTCTCTGCCTACTTGTAATCTCTCTCTGTCAAATAAATAAATAAAAAATCTTTAAAAAAAAAAAGAAATATTCCTATGTATAAGTGCTATGTATAAGAATAGAAGTACATTAAAAATATGTTGTAGAAGTAAAATTAGTGTGGTTTTCAAAAAAATAACTGCCAAAAAAAAAAAAATGTAAAGAAAGGAAATGTTCCACAGAACAGTTCGGGAAGTGCTGAATTAAAGAATTTTATTAGTCAACACCTAATTTGCTTAGCACCACTTAATTGCAGTTATTAAATGTATTTGAAAGTTATAAAGCTGCACTGTATGAAAATATGTTATAATCGAAACATGTTGTACTTACAAGCCCTTGTTACAATAATCGTTTTAAAAAAGATAGCTGTTTTGCGGCATCTCACTTTATACACAGTAGTGTGGGATCTGAAATGTGGCCTTGGCTGGAGGTGGTTTCTGTACAACTGCATGGAGGTGGTGTGGGTGGGGGCCTTATGGTTCTAACCTCCATTTACATCTGGAAACCCTTGGGTGGAGACGGAGCTGCATCCTGGAGCCTGGACACAGCGCCAGCAACTGGAGTCCTGACCACATTTTGGAGGTCAGGCAAGACCTCCAAAAGGATGGAGGATGGGGCAAGAGGATGGGGTTCACAAAGGTGGGGGAAACTGAAGTGGCCTGTTGTTACTCTAGGTCAGGGCTGGGAGGCACAGTGATTCAGCGGCAATGTTTGAGTCCTGAGGGTCCCCTCCTGGGGCAAGGCATGGTGAGCCTGAAGTCCCAGCTCTTCCCTTCACTGTCACTTGGCACTCTTGTATACCTGCGCCCGAATAGGTTCTGCTAACGTCATACGTAGGCAGGTGTGAGATTGATGAGTAACGATTTGCCAAGGCAAAGCCCACCGCTCCTGTGTTTTGGCAAGGTGTTACATAATTAAGTGCTCTTTGTGCTCATATGGTGAGTACATTTATTTCTTTGAATGGGCCAGTGGAAGCACAAAGGCAATAATACCTTGGAAGAGATTCAGGCATGATAAGCTTCAGGTCTGGAAAACACCATTAAAAGGTCATTTGTCACTGTGGTTTGTGGCTTGTTAAAACTGTAGTATTACATACACGACTGTGGCCACAGCCTCAGGTCACACTCTTTCTGGCCTCAGCACCGCACATCTTAAGAGGTGGGGTGGTCATTCAGGGGTTTCTTGTCATTTTATGAAACCAGAATGCCTTCCTGTTAGGTGCCTGCAATCTGACTGAATATAAATAGCAGGATTCTTCTGTGTAGTTGAATAGCGGCTGACTGCCTTGGAGCTACTGCGGGAACGGTGACACCCCTGCTGGAAAAACAGACTCTCTTTTACCAAATCACTGTTTTTATATTTAGCTTTAATACTGTGGTTCTTAACCGGGGATGTGTGAGAATTGCCTGGTGAGCCTTTTGCAATTATTAAAGGCAGATCTGGGCACTCTCTATAGGTGATCCCCATTTGTCACCACTGCTTTAAATTCCTATTTGTACTGACCACTCAAATATAGATTCTTCTGACTCTGAGACTTCGTGTCTACCTCACGCCGCCATTGAGCTGTCTCATAGTTCCAGGACAGAACCTTTGCCCCTCCCTCTGCTCCTTTCCCGGGGCTCGCTCCTGATTAACCTAAAATACCACCCATCTTCTTCCCACTTGCCTCAGTAAAACAAACAAAAAACCAAAAAAACACAACAGCTATTTTTCTTCTTTTTCTGTACCTCCCTAGCTCATCTGTCTTGTCACAGCCTTTTGCTTTCCTCCACCACCTAGATCCAAGCCACCGCGGCATTGACTCCCTATTGCCCCACCATATTGTCCCATCATAGCTCCAGAGTAACCTTAAAACACTTTTTGCTCACTGACTCTAAAACGGTCCAAGATGAAGATGTTGTTGTTTCTTTCTTGGAAAAATATTTTTAACTATTTAGTCTTTGCCTACCTCCTTTGGTCAAAGATAGGTGTAGAGCCTCGTGAGACCAAAACATGCCCCTGAGAGATAGGCTGTAGAGTCACATGCACTCACCTCTCATTGCTCCATTGCAGGGGCTCTCAGCTGCGGAGGCTAACAGCTCTCCAACTCTCTGATGGGAATTTGGACGGACTTCCTCTAAGAGGACCAGCCAGGGGAAACTTTATTTATATAGGGTCAGCTCTTTACTGGCTATGTTAGTTTCCTATTGTTGCTGTCGCAAAGCACACGGAGTGTCTTAAAACAGAAAAACCTATGTCTTCCAGTTTTGAGGATTTGAAGTTTGAAATGGGTCTTACTGGACTGAACTCAAGATGTTGGCATGGCTGCCTCTCTTCCAGAGACTTCAGGGGAGAATCTGTTGCCTCATCTTTTCCATCTTCTAGAAGCTACCTACATTCCTTGGTTCCAGGCCTCCTCCAGCATGGCATCACTCTGACTTCCTTTTCCTTCTTTGTATCTCCTCTGCTTCTGATTCCCATCTCCCATTTTTCATAAGGACCCACATGATTACATTGGCCTGTCAATATTCTAGGACAGTCTCCATCTCAGAATCCTTAAGTTAACCACATCAGCAAAGTCCCTTTTGCCATGTAAAGTCACAGAGTCACAGGTTTCAGGGATTAGAGCCTGAACATCACTAGGATGGCTATCCTTCTGCCTATCACACCAGACACTCTTTAAACTCATTTGTATGTGCTCACTAATTGAACACTCATAACCACCCTGTAGGTGAGGTATTCCTCATTATCCTCATTTTACAGATGAGGAAACAGGCACAGGAAAGTTATATAGTTTTCCCAGAGATTCACTGGGGTAGTGGAGCTGTAATTCATAATTGGCGTGGCTTCATTTTTTATCTTATTTTATTTTCCAGCTTTATTGAGATATAATTGATGTAGAACACTGTATTACGTTTAAGTTGTACAATGTGTTGATTTGATACACTCATATTACAAAATGGTTATTACCATGGTGTTAGCTAATACCTCCATCATGTCACATAATTACCATTTCTTTGTTATGATGAGAACATTTAAGATTTACTCTCTTAGCAACTTTTAAGTATGTAATACAGTATTGACTATAATCATCATGCTGTACAGTGGATTCCCAGAACTGACTCATCTTACGATTGAAAGGGGTTTTTGTTTTTTTGTTTTTTTAAATAACTGTAAGTTTATACCCTTTTATCAACATCTCTCTGTTTCCCCTTCCACGCTCTACCATTCTACTGTGTTTCTTTGACTTCACCTCTTTTGGATTCCGCATATAAGTGATATCATACAGCATGTGTCTTTTTCTGTCTGACTTATTTCACTTAGTGTATCCTCAAGGTCCGTCTATGTTGTCATAAATGAAAGTTTTCTTTTTTATGGCTGAATAGTTTTCAAGTGTGTGTGTATACATATACTTTCATAGACTATCTCTTTCCATCCCTTCACTTTGAATTTATGTGTGTCCTTAAACCTGAAGTGAGTCTGTTATGGACAGCATACAGTTAGGTCTTGTTTGATTTTTGTTTTGTTTTGTTTTGTTTTTTTAATCCATCCAGCCACTCTTTGCCGTTTGGTTAGAGAATTCAGTCCATTTACATTTAAAGTAATTATTGATAGGTAGGAACTTATGTCATTTTATTGATTGTCTTTTTTGTAGTTCCCATGTTCCTTTCTTTCTCTTGCTGCCTTCCTTTGTGACTTGGTGATTTTCCATAGTGGTATGCTTTGATTATTTTCTCCTCATCTTGTGTGCATCTGCTATAGTTTTCTGCTTTGTGGTTACCATGACACTTACATAGACATTTTATAGATATAACATATATTTTATGGTAACAACTTTGATCACATATAAGAACTTTACCCTTTTATTATTTTACCCTCCCTTTTATGGTTTTGATGTCACAGCTCATCTTTTTCTGTTGTGTATCCATTAACAAATATTGTAGCTGTAGTTATTTTTAATACTCTTGTCCTTTAACCATTTTACTGTACAATTAAATGGCCGACACTCCACCATATTGAAGTATTATTTTGGGTTTGACTGTATGCTTAACTTTTACCAGTAGGTTTTATATTTTCATAGGCTTTCATGTTACTAACTAGTGTGTTTTATTTTAGCTTGAACTATTTTTTGCATTCCTTGTAAGGCAGGTGCTGTGGTGATGAATTCCACCTTAGCCTTTGTTTGGGGAAATCGGTACCTCTTTTTCATTTCTAAAGGTCAACTTTGTTAGATGGTATATTTTTGGTTGGCATTTCTCTTCTTTCAGTACTTTGAATGTATCATCTCACTATCTCCTGCCCTATAAAGTTTCTGCTAAGAAATCTACCAATAGTCTAATGGAGGTTCCTTTTTTCCCCTCTTACAGCTTTTAAGATTCTCTTTGACTTTTGACACTTTTATTATAATGTGTCTTGGAGAGGATCTCTTTAAGATGATTTGGTATGGTGACTTCTTGGTTCCATGAACCTGAATATCCATATCTCTTCATATTGGGGAAGTTCTCAGCCATTGTTTCTTTAATTAAGCTTTTCTGCCTCCTTCTTCTTTTCTGTCCTTGAATTCTAATAATTTGCAGATTGCTTATTAGTCTTTTGTTGGTATCTCAAAGATGATGTATGCTTTCTTCACTCTTTTTCATTCCTTTTTCATTTTTCTTCCTTTGATTGGATAATTTCAATTGATCTTTCTTAGAGCTCACTTACTCTTTCTTCTGCTTGGTCAAGTCTTAAAGCTTTTTGTTGACATCAGTTCAATCACTGTTTCCTTCAACTCCAAAATTTGTTTGGTTCTTATTTATGTTTTCCATCTCTTTGTTGAACTTCTCATTTTGTTCTTATGTTGTTTTCCTGATATTATTAAATTTTTATCTATATTCTCTTGTAACTCTGAACATCTTTAAGAACATTATTTTAAATTATTTGTTGGGAGATAGCTATATTTCCATTTTGGAAAGGTTTACTATATTCTTTTGGTAGTCACGTTTTCCTGAGTTTTAGTGATCCCTGTAACTTTGCACAGGTGTTTATGCTTTTGAAGAAGATGTCACCTCTTCCAGACTTTATGGACTGACTTTGGCAAGGGAAGCCTTTTAGCTGTGTGGGAGAGGGGACATTAGAGCATGCTAGTGAACCCAGATCTAGCACCTGTGACTCCAGCTCTAGTGGTATAGGGCACCAAGTTCAGGGGCACGTGGTAACATCCCTTTTGAGGTGGCATGATGTCTCTTTGGCTCAGATTGCTTGGGTCCACAGCTTTAACAGCTGCGTGATCATTGCCAAATGCTCCAGGGTGTCAGCGGTGGCTGCAAGGGCTGCTTGTGTCCTCACTGGCACCTCCAGACCCAGTGATGGGCTAGGGAAGATTTAGCAGTGGTGGCCAAAGTTGGTTGTGTGCACCTGCTGAGCTGTAGAGAATTGTGCAGTGGCAGAGGCTTGTTGCACACATGCATGTAGTGGTGGGATCCAAAGCAGGCAGCAAAGCTGGCGCCAACACTGAGGGCCCTGGTAGTTGCAGGGGCCCAGGTGGTTGATGGGTACTACCATGACTGCTCAGTCTCACCACAGGCACACAGCAGTGGAATCTGGCAGTGGAAGTCAAGCTAGGGATGGGCTGTGCACAGCTGGAGTGTCTGATCCCAGGAGAGGATGATGGTGCAGACTAGTGACCAAAGACAGGACATCATCCATGTTCACAAGTAGCTGTGGAGGCTCTGGCTATCAACTTGCTCTCCCATTGTTGCAGTCTCCTCCTGAATGTGTGCAGGCAGTGGAGGCTGGTGACAAGTGTCAGATTGGCAACATGTATGTGCATAGCTGGAGGGGTTAACTCCATGGCAGTGGGGATCAGCCATGTGGGTCTGGGCTGGAGTCTTGCACTTTAGCAGCCACAGAGGCCCTAGTTGGCTGCTGGTGTGGTTCCTAGGTTCCAGAGGAGCTTGGTGGGGAGAGAGCAGGAGGGCGACAGGTGGGTGGCATTAGCAAATGCCAATACAAGGGTTGTGGAAACGGTAAAATCTGCAGGGATTCCATGGCAGCTGTGCTGGCTTTGGTTCCTTCGGTGGTGAAAGCTGGGTTTATCTGTAGAGCAGGTCACTATGAACCATTCTTGTTCATGCTATGTGGCTACTATTGGTAGCCCCTGCTTTTCTTCCTTGTTCCTAGTTGTCTCTCTGTGTCTCTTTGAGTGGTTGGTGCTCCCAGTGGCTGGGGGACCTGTTTGACCCTGCTCTTCTTTCTTAGCAAGAGGAACTCTTTCTGGGGGGAGCTACCTCTTGACTTTGAGCATTGCTGCCTGGGGGATAGGATGATGCAGGCAAAATGAAGCAGTCTTTTTTTTTTTTTTTTTCCCTGTGTGGTTATTTTCAGATTTTTTGTTCCATTTTGTTTTAAAGTTTTATAAGTAGACTCCAGAGCTGCTCCACAGCTGTTTTTGTTCATAGATAGCTGCTTCATTGTTGATCTTTGTGGGAGGATGGAGGCTGGGGTCTCCCATGCTGCCATTTTGATGACATTACTCTTGGCTTAACTTTAGAGTCTGTTCTTATCACAGTTGTTGTGCCCTGAAAAGTTGTACCATTCAAAGTGATTTTAGGGGCTCTGGGGTAGCTCAGTTGGTTAAGTGTCTGCCTTCAGCCCAGGTCATGATCCTGGGGTCCTGGGATAGAACCCCACATCAGGCTCCCTGCTCAGTGGGGAGTCTGCTTCTCCATCTTCCTCTGCCCTTCCCCCTGCTTCTGTTCTCTCTCTCTCTCTCAAATAGGTAAATAAAATCTTAAAAAAAAAAAATAAAACCAAAAAACAAAGTGATTTTAGAAAGCCATAGTTTTGTTCCAACAACAGCAGAAGTAATGTCGTCTTGAATGCGGGTTTGGTAGCAGGCTCTGTGCTAAGTTCTTTGCAGCCATTCCAAGCAATAGGTGTTAGCACTGCATTTTGCTTATAAAGGAAACTGAGGTCCAGGAAAGTTAAGTTACTTCCCCAAGGTCACAGTGTTACTAAGTGCCAAACTGAAGATTAGAACCCACATTGTCTGACCCAGAGCTCTTGTGCTTAACCGTTCAGCTAAACTGCCTTTATCTTTATCTGGTAAAAGGATTTATTAAAACTAAAGATAATCATTATTTGCAGTTACTAAAAATAAAAATGTGGTGAGGTATAATATCCTAAAGCGTGAAATAGAGGAATCTGGTACAAGGATAATTAGGAGAATTAATATCCAGTAAGCAGATTATCAAAGGGTGCAGGTTTGTGATTTATGTCACCCTCTAGGGTAATTTAGGGGTGATTTGCCAAATGGCTTATCTAAAGTATTTCGCTGACATGCATGAGGTTGGAGGTGTAGGTCCCAAACCTGGCTGATCACCAGAGTCACCTGTGGAGCATAAACATTGCAGTTTCTGGGACCCTTCCCAAAGGATCTGGGGTGGATCCCTGGGATTTGTAATTCTTTTTTAAGATTTATTTATTGGAGAGAGAGAGAGCGAGCGAGCGAGCGCACATGCACACATGCAGGGAAAGGAGCAGAGGGAAAGAATCTTCAAGCAGACGCCCCTGCTGAGCATGGAGCTCTACTGTGGCCCAGCCCCATCTCACAACCCTGAGATAATGACCTGAGCCGAAACCAAGAATCTGATGCTTACCCTAATGGGCCACCTAGGGGCCCCTGGGATCTGTAGTTTTGAGCAGCCTTTCAGATGCTTCTGATGGTTGGTTACTCTTAGAGCCTTTTACCCATTCACATCGGTACACTGTGGGCACATTTTAGGACAGAATCCATGTCCAAAAAGATATTGATGTGATGGAATGATTTACTGAATCTTACAAAGTCTGACAAGCGGGAAGAGAAAGCATGAATGACAGGTGGTATGGAGCTGGAGTTTCAGACATACATACACACACATATGTATTGCAGTAAAATTTTGTTTCTTTCGAATCCCACCATTGGTGATTATATTATAAATAATATTTTCTCTATCATTCTCTTAACTAGAAACTTGATTTCATTGAGTGAAGATCTTTTACCACTACTGTGGTAGGAAGAATTCTTTCTTTTGGTTCTTTTACCAAACCCTCTTCATCCCCCGCATTAGTTGAAATTAGAGCCCAGTGAGCTATAATCACTGATAGTAGTGAACGTTGAAACTTTTGGTTGGACTGTAGAGTCCATAATCTTTGCCTGCCCTCAAAGAGGAGCCACATAGTCTACCCTACTCACAAGGTCATGATTGTCAATCTGTGGCCAAACATAGCTCAATTTCTATATCATTTCCCTCTCAGTCAGTGAAGATCACCCTATAATTTAGGACTTTCTTTCTCATTCTTATCTACTTTTTGGGTCACAGTGAAGATTTTTGTGAATTTTCCTTCTTAAAAAAATCGTTAGACTGTTTTATTTTTATTCATATTATTTTTGGTATAAGCTGTGTGCCAAAAAATGGCATTTAATACTGCCTTGTCTTAGGAAAAAAATGTTACTTTTTTTTTCTTTCTTCACCCTGCTATAAATATTTGTAATTCTTTTGTGCATCAGGCATTGTGCTAGGCATCAGGGTACAGTGATGAATAAAACAGCTGTGGTGACTGTTCTCAATTTAGAGATTTACTTAGTGATGAAAATGGGGGAACAATACATGAATAAATAGGTAAAAAATGAAATAAGGTCGGGGAAGAAGCAGGAAATAGAGAAAAACACAAGAAGGCCTATTTTAAATAGGACGGCTGGGGAAGCCTGTGCTGAGGGAACATTTCAGGTGAGATTTGAAGGACTGTATAAAGGGAGAATGTGTATGGAAGTCCAGAGATGGGTTGAGGAGGACCTGGCTGACAACTGAGCTGAGATCAGGGTGAAGCTACATTGAGGGAAGGATAGATAGATGCAGGTGTTTACTGATTGTAGTAGAAGTGCAGTTAGAAACTACCACTGGATTGTTAGAAGGGTAACGCAGCTGCTCAGGGCATGGTTGAAGGATATAAGCCTAGCACTGGGGAATTAGTTAAGAGGCTGCTGTGTACTAGGCAGGAGAGGTTGCTGGAGGCTTGGATTAGTGTGGTTGCAGCTGAGAGGGAGAGACAGAGAATGATTCCACAAGTATTTTAGAGGTAGTAAGGAAAGAGCTTGCAGATAAGTTAGATGTATGAACAGGGTGAGGAAGGAGGAAGAATCCGTTATTCCACCAAGATTTTGGGAGTGACCGACTAGATGGGGATTAATGCTACTCCCTGAACATTTGAGGATTGTAGAAGGCATTTTTGGGGAGCGTATCTTTTGGACACAAGTTTGAAACCCAAGTCGACGAGTGGAATAGTTGTTTGGCTCGATGGGTTTGTTTTTCAGAAAAGAGGCTTCAGCTGGAGATAGAAATAGAGATGAGACATCAGTACAAAAAAATGGAATTAGAATCATGGAGTTGATGAGATAACTTAAGACGTATAGAGAAGGCAGAGAGCTCAGGTGTTAACCTTGAGGCAGGCACTCTGTCATTTAGATGCTAGGGGGAGAAGGAGACTGATAAACAGGAGGCAGGAGGAACCCCAAGAGCATGCTGGTCTGCGAGTTAGTGAAGAAAATGTTGCTAGGAGGAAGAAATGGTCTAGTGTGCTGATGCTCCTTGAGATGATGCGTAAGGGGAGGGGAGTGTATGCTTATCATGACTAACAACATGGAAGCCTTTGGGGACTTTGCAGGGGCAGTTTTGGTAGAGCAGTGGGCAGATGCTGATTGGACTGGGCAGTTGAGGGAATAGGAGTTTAGAAGGAAGGGGAGGGGTGATTAGTAGACTCTTCATACTCTATGTATGTCTATGAAGGCATTGGGCCCCAGGAAGGGAATCGTGGGGCTAAGGAAAACACTGGAGTTTGATTTGATGTTTTGGATAGGATATCATGTTAAGTTGAACCATAGGAACTCGGTAAATTTTACTATGTTTGGCTTAAGAGAATGGCAGATTTCATATCGTTTGACCTGAGGTTACATGTTCCACAATTGAGAATGAGTTACATTTTTAAAAAGGGAGTTTGATGAAGCAGTGTTGAGAGAGTTTTAACCAAAAGAATACCAGCCTTTGAGCTATTGAGAGAGTTGGGTTTGGAGCTCACCAGTCAAGTGTTGGCCTTTGAAGTGGGGAAGGGGAAGGCACACATCACATTT
The DNA here is from genome assembly GCF_020171115.1 of Neogale vison. Lineage (NCBI taxonomy): Eukaryota > Metazoa > Chordata > Mammalia > Carnivora > Mustelidae > Neogale > Neogale vison. The sequence goes on along the minus strand of NC_058091.1, from coordinate 185,225,005 downwards.
TTTTTCCACTGTAACAGGAAGGAAGATGCTGATGTGCAGATTCGGCCAAGCTTGAGTGATCACGGTGATGCCAATTCCGGCAGCTAGTGCTTACCTGGGGCAAATAATTATGTAATAAGCTTTCAGATTTAGCTGTAGGTGTACATTGATTGATTTTGCTCATAGGACTGAGTGGGTACTGATCCTGTTTTGCCTTGTACGAAGCTCTAAATTTTCTCTTATCAGTCATTCGGATTAGTGATTTTTTTTTGCTCAATTTTTCTCTTTCATCAAAAGCGAAGTAAATCAAATATCATGACCTTCTTCTCCACTCCTCAGCAGTGCAACATCATGGCCTCCCTATAGAACTGATTAGCAAATCAAAGAGTAAAACGGTTTTCTCACAAGTGATTTTCTTACCCTACAGAAAATTTTCTTTTTCAGTATTACTATCAGTATTCCTTGACTTGTCAGTGTAATTGAAACATTATCTATGATTTCTGTTCCTTTAATGCAGACTACAAGCACATCCTTTTAAGGCCATACTACTCTTCTCTGTTGTATATACAAAATTTGCTTATGAGGTGCGTGTGTTTCAAGAATTTCAGCCATTTGGGGGGAGACTTTGTGGCACCACATAATATAGTTTATAAAAAATGATTTTCATTAGCTTATTCTGCTGACATATCCCCAGGCCACAATTTTCTCCACGGTCTTACTAATTTGGTACAGAATTCCAGGTACTGATCATTAATTGTATCTTTAAAGCTACAATGAGATAAAAATTTGTCTTTGGTGCCTGCAGGATTATTTTTCATGAAACATCTATCTCCTGTAATGTTTATTTTGAGTAATACTCTCTTCCATGGGTTATGGGGCTAGGGCCATCGTAAGAATATTCCCAGATGGAGCCCTCTTCTTTCTCAGTGTGTGCTTATTGAACTACCTGTAGGCAGCTTTGCTGTATGTATGGCTCCAAAATTATCATTTCCTGAAAGTACAGAAAGGTCTGGAGAAGTGCAGGCACCCCTATATTAATTTATACACTGCTAGTTTATTGGAGGATGAAACATGTAGTATTTAAAAGCTCTAGGGTGCTGATATTTTAGACTAAGTTTTATTGTGCGGAGGAGGGTAGCTTTACTAGAGGCAGGACAAGTCATCATGTTCTAATTCTGCTTGGAATCAGAGGAACTTGATTTACTGTTGTTACCTGCTGTGGTAGAAATTGCAAACATCGCTTGTATCTTCAGGATTGGAAATATTCAACAGAACACATCAGGTTTCAAAAAGCTGTAGTCTCCGTGTTTTGAAAATGAGCGAAGAAAAGCTTTTCCCCTTATTTCAGATGCACGTCTGGTTAGGAAAATCTGTATGGACTCTCACGTATTTTGAGCTTCTTTGGGTGAGCTTTGGGTTATGCCAAGGGGATTGCCTTTGGCCTTTCTGCTGAGAAGCGCTCAACCAGCATCGATGTCTGCTGATAAAGAAGGGTTTGTACTATGATAGTGCTCACTAGCTTTGCTGACCCGAAGTCTCCATGGTTCACCCAGCTTCTCTTTGAGCCCTGAACTGGTGTTGCACTGATCCATCCTGTTTCCTTTGCTTTGCCATTTTTAGTCATGAACTGATACATTTTCTCCCTCTTGCTTTTCACTAGAGGAAATGGGGCTTATCTTACAGGATGAGTTCTGTGTTAAAACCTTGCACTTCTGGCTTCTATATAATAGGCTGCTGAACAGGCTTCAGAGTTCTACCTCTTGGAGACATAGCATGCTACCCCAGAGGAGACAGTTGGCTTATAGGACTACAGTTTTGACATATAGAGCTATTTCTGTCACATGTCTCTAAGTAGGGTAGGGGAGCATCTTTCAGGCATGTGAAGGCTGTCTTAATGTTTCTTGTTTCAGGATTTGGATATTTGTCCCCAGTGTCATCTTTTCTTCCACCTCCCTCCTTCCCACAAAGATAATGTGCTGCTGACTTGCTTCTAATTTTGGATATTTCTTTTCTCATTCCAAAATATTTTCTCTAGTCCCTTCAGACTTCTGTCAGTTTCACACACTTTGCTCCAGTGGCCTTCCGTTGGTAGACACCAGTCTGCTGACTTGTCCCCTCCCCTTGTTGAACTGGCCTCTAACCTGGAAGTAGAATCATTTTTTCTCCTGGCTTCCCTATCACAAAGTTAGCAGCTGTTCATAACAGGCTGAAGAAGAATATAAATACCCGTAACCAGTTTTTACCATCTTGATTATGGTCTTTCATATTTTTTTCAAAAAGGATGGTATCAAATTATAATTATTTTGTGCATGCTTTTTAAACGTTTTCTCCACTGTACCTCCTGAAATACCTTCCCATATATTTCTGTTTCTAAGGAATTTATATTTCTAAATTTTTGTGACTGAAAGCATTTCCATGATATAGATGTACCATTTGACCAGTTCTTTACCTTTGGACATTTAAATGTTTTCTCTTTTCCCTTTCTCTTTCTTACTGTCCTCCTGTTATTTCCTTCTTCCTTTTTTCTGACTTCCTGTTCTTTACTGGTGATAGAACTTTGGTTTTTGGGTGTCCAGAGTTATTTGCTCACTGTGTGTGTTGTTATTTTATTAAACCCCAGTGTGGACTTTTTGGGTAGGCTGTTTCTAGTGACAGTGTCACTTTTCTTTGTTCAGGTACAGACCCATATCTTATGTATATCTGTCTTCCCAGCATGTGGCATTATGCCTGGTACAGTGGGTATTCACTAAAGATTTATTGTGGAGTTCCAGAAATATAAAGGCCATGGGACAAATATTTAAGTATCTACCATATATTTAAGGCCCAAGATATAGGCGTGTAGAAGACAAAGATTGTCCTTGCTCTCATAAGCTGAAATATTATTCTCTACAACAAGGTTTATGTTATAAAGACAACAAACCTCTTAATGAAATGTGAGGATCAATGAAAAAACCTTAAATTCAGGGTGCTGGGTGGCTCAGTTGGCTAAGTGTCTGCCTTCGGCCCATGTTGTGATCCCAGGGTCCTGGGATCAAGACCCACATCAGGGCCCCTGCTCAGTGGGAAGCCTGCTTCTCCCTCTGCCCCTCCTCCTCCACTTGTGCTCTGTCTCTCATTTTTTTCTCTCAAATAAATAAAATATATATTTTTAAAGATTTTATTTATTTATTTGACAGACAGAGATCACAAGTAGGCAGAGAGGCAGGCAGAGAGAGAGGAGGAAGTGAGCAGAGAGCCTGATGCGGGGCTCGATCCCAGGACCCTGGGATCATGACCTGAGCCGAAGGCAGAGGCTTTAACCCACTGAGCTACCCAGGTGCCCCTCAAATAAATAAAATCTTTAAAAAAGAAAAATAAAAACAATAAAAAACCTTAAGTCACACAATGTGGAAAAGCAGTCTACATGACCTCTAGCGTGGTTACTTTTCATGCATGTGGCTAATTTGAGTTGATTAATTCATCTTCCTGTAGATTATATTTCTTATTTAGGATTGTCCGCTAGGGTTACTACAATGGAATGATTTTTTTCGGGTTCATACTTTTTGACCCTTTCAAGTAACAGTATCAGTTAACTGAAATTTAAAATTTCATACCTGAACATAATATGTTGTACTTAGCTATTATAGAGAACTCAACAGTCTTTTAGGACTGTGTTTGGGGCAATAGGAAATAAATCCCCAAATATTTTTGGTCTCTCTGTTGCACATTTTAAAACACGATTAAACAAAGATTGCAACCATGGAGATTTTCTGCTGTAAATTGGTGTTTCAACACAGCCAGCTGTTCATGCTTTTTGTGATCCCACTTACAAAAGTGGAAAGTAAAGGGTGAGTGGCTGCCCTCTTGGGCAGGCACATAATTTAAAAAAAAAAATGTGTGTGCCTCAGCAGAGCTATATTAGAGTTTCATATAGCTGTCTTTTTCTTTTTTATTGTAGGGCCAGCTCTCAATGTTGCAAGAAAAAATAGACCATTTGGAGCGTTTGCTAGCTGAGAATAATGAGATCATCTCAAATATTAGAGACTCGGTCATCAATTTGAGTGAGTCTGTGGAGGATGGTCCAAAAAGTTCACAAGGCAATTTCAGCCAAGGTGCTGGCTCACCTCTTCTGCCATCAAAACAATTGTCCCTTGTAGTGGACCCCGAAGACTGTTCATTCTCTTTGCAGAGTGGAAGTCAGAATTCAGATGTGCAGGTAATGTATGCATTTGTTCATTATCACTGGGTTTTTCTTGCTTTTATTTCTTTTTTGATCTGGTGTCTGTTTTAACTTAGTAAGTTACTTAAACTCTCTGGATTCCGGTTTCTGTTTTTGTAAAGTAAATTGATTAATCACATGGTCATTAAAGTTCTTTTTAGTGATAAAATTCTATAATTCTGTGCTTTCCACAGTTTTTTTTATTATTTTATACTTTATGATTATGGCCTTTTTGTATGCTTCTTAGGTCTTATGTGATCTAGTAGATGAAGACCTTTAGAGGTTTAAATTTGGCTAAAGAGATTCTCTTATCTTCCTATAAAGAATATAGGAAAAGCTCTATTCTTACTATATATCTGTTACACATTATAGGTTTCACACAGTGTAGGGTTAGATATCTTCTGGTGAATATCTTCTTTGTGAGAGAGGGAAGGGAAATATTCTAGAGCTGTGCTGTTCAGTGTGAAAGTTATTATCCACATGTGGCTGCTGAGCACTTGAAATGTGGCTAGTTTGAATTGAGATGTGCTCTAATATTAAAGACTTACTGTGAAAACAAATGCAAGATTCTTTGTTTCATTTTATATATATGTGGAGATAATATTATCAATATATTGGTTTAAGTAAATTTGCCTTAAAATAATTTCACTTATTTCATTTTACTAGGAAATTTAAAATTAAGGATTTTGGCTTGAATTCTGTTTCTCTTGGATAGCACCTTTCTAGACAGTAGAGGAGTTGTAATCTAGGATAAAAAAGGACTTCTGCTTTTCTTAAATTTAAGGTCAAATGTGCTCTGTTCTGCCAGTTAGCACAGAGCTGTGTTTAACTTGTACCTTAGACCTGCAGCTGGAATTGGGTGACAGGTCCATAAGGAGCAAATATGTTACAGTTGGACAACATGGGTTGGCTCTGGCCTCTCTTCAGAGTAGATGTTTCCACTAACTTCTGGGGACAGAGAACGTGATAGGATCTTGAAGTCATGGCTCACAGGCCAACAGCTGGGACAGAGTTGGCCAGGCCTCATGCTTATAATCTTATCAACTAGTGTGTGACCAGGTTCACACACTATCAGGATTCTGTGTTGTGAAGGTATGTCTGTTTTTGTGAGTCTTGGCCTTGTATAGATTTTAAATAAGTACCTTTTAAAGGAAAACAACAAAAAAGGAGGGGGCTATTAAATCTGGGCTGGACAGAAACAACTGTGCTGCTGAACAACCCCAGAATGTGGGCAGAGCAAGGCAGTGTGGGACAGGGCAAGCTGCAGGGCTAGGAAAAGAAGGAATAACAGAGACTGCTAACACATCCTCCTTTCCAGCTGGTTCCCAAAGAGTTATTGACTGTTCCTTGGGAGCATTTTATTTTATTTATTAAATAAATTCATACATTGTGAAGTGAGATGTTGTTGCCTTAAAATTCTTTGTATTCATTTCTTACATAATGGCTTGGTATCTTTAAATTTTTTTGTAGCCTGCTTAAATATTTTATAATATATAATAATTTTACATAATTTAAATTTTATCAAAGACATTTGCGTTCTTTGTCCCATTTAGTATTATAGAGGGGATGAAAAATATAAGTTTTTAGGTTTCTTTTTTTTCCTGAAATATTTTTTCCTTTGTATCCAAATAGGTTATTACCTAGGACTATTACATTGGAAATGTAGGCAACATTTGAACATTTAACAATTTCCATTTTCACATGATTATGCCTCATTGACTCAGTTGTAGTTTTATTTTTAGAATGAAGACAGTAAATAATATTTGCTAAGAGAAGGAATAGCTGTAGATGCATTTCCATTCAGATACAGATTTTAAAATATATGTGATTAATTGTAAAAAAAGGACAACTCGAAATAAAAAAAAATAATTATCAATATTGTGTGTGAAAATCCTGAAATATTTGGACATAATTGCATTTCATGAGAAATTTTTTCTTTGCTAAAATAAAAAAAGAGATTTTTTTTTCTTTGCTGTTTAGTTCCTATCAATTTCTATGAGATTGTATTAGAAGTCAAGCAGGGCAAGAAGTAATTGAATGAACTTATTTTTCATAAGAAGCAGATGGGGGAGGGGCTTATTTATCAGAATAATTAAGTAACAGTAACATTTTAAGAATTTGAATGGTAATTAAATGTTTTCTGCCTTAAACTCTTCAGTTAATGTACTCAGAAATAACTTTATCTGGTAAAATACATACAGGGTACAACACTGAAGAGCTCTGAGCAAATATTTTCCAACATTAAGTTCAAATTAAAAATGGTAATGTATGGTTAAACTTACTCTTTTTTTCCCCTTTATTTTGTCTTTTGTATTTTTAGATGTTGGATGTTTACAGTCTAATTCCTTTTGACAATCCAGATGGTGGAGTTTGGAAACAAGGATTTGACATTAGCTATTTATTTAATGAATGGGACTCTAAGCCCCTTCAAGTCTTTGTGGTGCCTCATTCCCATAATGACCCAGGTAAAATTTGCACTTCAAAAAAACTACAGGTTATTAAGCCGCTGTACACACAGAGTATTTAAATGAGAATCTGGTAGATCCAATTTCTCAAATGTTTGAGACATTATTCGTTGACTTATTACAGTAACATTTCTTTTATATGTCATTGTATTTTGAATTTTTATTTTTATCAATTTTTGTGCCATTCCTGGATAGTGCTTATACAGTGTAAAATGGTAATAAGCACAAGAAGATATTTGTTCTGGTAATGAAAAGTTGCACTCACTTAAAGTGCTGATGTTCATCATAGTTACGTCTTATAAAATACTGCATGGGAGAATTACTTCAGGTTCATAAACTCTGCACTAAAAAATGCAGAATTCTCTTGGGAATGTTTGAATCTTTAAAATGGAAAAACAGTGTGAAGTGGTTAAGAGTTTTGGTCAGGTGAACCTGAGTGTGGAGTCCCAAGCCCATGGTGTGAGACAACTTTAGGCAAGTTACTGAATATAAAAGTAAGTATTTTTTCCCCAGTAGAATCAGGATAAAGTACCTACTTCATTGGATGAGATGTAGAAGCATGACACATGGCTCCAGGAACTGCTGTCATTATCATTTTTGTTATTATTTCATATGACAGCTTTTGTTATTTATTGGGGCAGGAGACTTTTTCCACCAACGTAAGGGAAAATCGCTAATATTACAATGGGAAACATGATTCAGTGTAAAGATCTGTTAGTGTGAGTACACTGGCACCAAGTAAATACATCATGAATTTGGTTGCCGGACTTTTGGGGGCATATACTTTGAAAGACTGTTTTTGAGGACTGACTTAACGCTTCTGTTTGTTATTTTTCTCAATTTCTCCATTTCTTCATTACTCATCTAGTATCATCTACTCACCATTATTCATCTAGTACTTTGAAGGCTTTTTCTTTACTCCCAACATTCATTTATCCCTGACTTATATCCCTTCCCATTGGTTTATTGGCATATGTTCCTTTTTGTTTCTAAGACAGTAGAACTTGTTACTTTAGGTCTGGACCCATGATTTGGTAAAGTTGTATGTGTATGTTTGTGCATACACGTGTGTGCTGCTTTTGAATGTGAAAGGTACTTGGAGACAGTTTGGATGCTGAAATGTTTGAATTTCCATAAAACTTCAGTATATAGCATGCATGGAGGTATAAAATATGTGCAATCAGTATTTTTCTGGAATTTGTAGTGAGCACATGTCATACTTCTGACTTTGGTTTCTCTGTCCTTGGACTTAATATCTTTATCTTTTCTTAGAAATGCCTATCAGTCTTATTAACCATTCCTCTTAAATGTTTTGTGTCATATTCTTCCTTAGTGTTAGCCATTCCCTTCAAATCCAAACTCCAATGGCTGGGCATCATGGAAAGACTGCAGGGATCTAGAACCAGGCAGAAAGAGGCAGGCATCCTCCTGGCTTTGCTGTATACTGGCCCCAAGTCCTTTGGGCATGATTGAGTGTCTGTCAAATGTAGATCGTATGGGTAGAATAGTATCTTCAAGGGATAGTTAGTTATCAAGTACATACAAATGGTGATCACATGTGGTTCAAATTCCTTTTTCTATTTACTTGTATGCCAGATTGAAGAGTATATCTGCATTTAGGGTATGTGTACTAAAAAATAGATCTTTGTTTATATCTAGACTTACAGTGAGGTGAGGTGCTCACACATCACACATGGGATCTTTTGCCTGTAGAACTACAGATGATTTTCTCTGTAAATCTCATTCACTCTGAAATACCCCTTATTGAGTGTAATAATGGAAGAGCCCCTCTAGTATTTAAACTGTTCTCTCCTTTCTTCTCTGCCGGCTATACACAGTTTAGTTCTTGTCACTTAATTAGGTGTGTGATGGGATTCCACTATATCCAGTTTCTTATAAATACACTTGGCAGTATGTCTTGCAGGTTCTCGTGTGAACCCATTTCTCCTCCCTCTGAGATTTTCTAAAGACTTTTATTATCTCCTCCCTTTTATGCCATCCTTAATTTCCACCAATTTCATTTTTTGTAATTCTATAACACGCACATTAAACTATAGTAATAAAAATTTGTAGTTTACCAGGCAATGTGCCAAATGTTTTATGAACATGGAATGCTCACCATAACCCTTGAAGGTGAGTGCCATTATTCATGACTAAGACGTCACCAGCTCGTCAAGCTTCCGGGGCCAGTAAGTGGCACCAAGGAATTCCTCGTTAGTTTCCCTGGATCTCCCACCTGAGTACACTTGAAAGACAGAGAACATGTGCCTCCCTTCATTGCCTACACCACATTTGGCATATAATAATCGCTAAATATGGACAAGGCCTTCTCGACCTATCTCTGTGCCCCTCTGAAGCTACTTGAACTTCATACACTTTGCCCCGTTTGCACAGTCTAAGATCGTCAACACTTAGAGCATTTCTGCTTTGTCTCCTCACTCGAGTGTAAGCTCAGTGAGGGCTGAGACTTTGTCTTATAACCAGCACGTCGCTAACGCCCAGAAGAGTAACCAGCACATGGTACTGACTTACTCGGTTAAATAAGCTAATGAACCAGGGAATGTGGCTCTGCAGTCTAAGATGAAACATTGGACCTTGACATACACTTTTCTTTAGTTTCCTTCCCTCCATCTCTTTTTCCTGTTGTCCTATTTCTCTTCCTTAAAAAAATATATTTAAAATGTTCTTTGGAATTTTAAATACAAACAGCAGATGATATGAAGCTCTTCAAGGGCAGGGATTGCCTGTGCCTTTGAGATTTTGTGTCTTGGCATTCCAGCAGTAGTTCGTGTGTTGTTCCCTGGGGAGACTGTCCAGTCAGTGGTCCTCACTGCTATTGGTGACTCTGTCCGTTGGTATCTTAGCAACCACAGTTGAGTCTTTTTGTCTTAGTAAAAGATGTTAATGACCCTTACCCTCAGGCCCTCCACCACTTGAGGGAAAAATAATGGCCAGACACAGACCTTTTAAAGCGAAAGATTTCTGCTATTAAGCGAAGTGCTAGAGAACAGAACCCGCTGGCTTTTCTTCATAATTTTCATTGCTCCTTCACAAAAGTAGAGTTGAGGTAAACTAAATTATTCTGTGAAGAACTAAATGAATGATTCGACTCATGAAGAAACCCCTCTTTCAGTGGAAGAAAAGAGATAAGTGTGTGCACAAACATTCCGAGTCAAAATGTGACTTCGTAATGGGAAATCTTCGTATAATACTCCTAAATGAATGTGCAGTTAGGCGGTTTACTTTCTAAATGAGATTTAGAGAGATTTGTTTGCATTTGCTGCAGCAACAGTTTAAAACAAACTTTAGCTCTGTGGCTTGTTTCGTCGATGGAGTTTTGTCTGTCGGGGATAGGAGTGTTTGAGATAGACTTTTAAAAGACTCCTCTATTGCGTTCCCTAACTTTAAGATTATATTACTGTGTTTTTATATATGTTAGTATTTTTCTTTTTGGATGAAGTTCTGATATCTCACAAGACAGATAAATTTCAAATTATGTTTGTATTTTAATTCCTGATCATGCCTTTTTCCAGTCCATGAGGACATGTAACAATTGTCATATAGTATTTTATGTGGCTTACATGAGTTAAAACAAAATTGGAAAGGAATTGTTAAGTAAATGCTGATAACTTTGTACTGTTACGCTTTTGAAAAGTTTTGAATCATAGACCATGAAATTAAATGTTAGTTGATTGATACATGTTCATGTTATATTTAATAAGCTGATTAAAACACAATTACAGCCCCTTTGTATCTACAATCTTAATTCTTTCCTTCCCACTACTTAAACTGCTGAAATATTTAGTTAATTTTCCTTCAAAGAAATCACAGTGTGTAGAGAGCAGATAAGGTATACTAAATGGAAAGTTGGACAGCATATTGTTAGTTAAGCAATTTGTAAAATGAACATTAGAAAATAATCCCCCATGTGGTATGACTCCAAATAGGAGAGAGACCTAGGCACAGGCGCCACAGTGGAAAATCATTTTATTTTGTACATTTGCAATTCTTCTAGAGTTTTTATTGATTCAAATGAGTGAGTAGGATTTTTTGCTTTTGTTTTGAAAATTAAGAAAACAATTTTGCTTTTAGCATTATATCATAATTTGAAATGTGTTTATGTGCCCTTCTTTTTTTTTTTTCTTTTTAAAGATTTATTTATTTATTTTAGAGAGAGAGAAAGCAGGGGAGAGTCTCCCTACTGAGCAGTCTCCCTACTGAGTGCAGATCCAGACGTGGAGCTCAGTCTCATGACCCCAAGATCACGACCTGAGCCAAAATCAGGAGTCACCTTTAACCATCTGAGCTACTCAGGTGCCCCTATGTACCCTTATTCTTAAAAAACGAGACAGACCAAAAGCATGAGGCAGTCACAGAATTAAGTTATTTGAAAGGTTTTCCTGCTCATATATTGTTCAGCACAGTCAGAAGAAAAGAGTTCTGGGCAGCCCTAGTTAGGTATTACACAGGTGGGTGAAAACAGGGAAGACTTGCAAGTCCTGCTGCCAAAGGAACCTGCAGAGTGGAAGGAGATGGTCAGGAGAGGGGAGGTTTGTTCGTGGGCACAGTTTGGGGGGCACTTTGTTCTGTTCAGTAATTGAGGGTTAAACTGAGTTCTTGATTTTGGCTACTGTGATGGGAAATTTGAGTTTCTGGAGCTAAGATAGTATGGAGGAGAACTGAGTAAGGGCTGTTAGTCATTGCTTGTCTTGTATTAGGTGAGTGTCAAGTGTGTGTTGCTTCATGTAATCCATTCTGCAACCCTCAAAACTAGTAAATTAAACCCTATTTACCAGGTGAGGACAGTGAGGCTAAAGTAGGTATACTAATGTCTTTGAGATCCATCAGTTATAAATTGGCACAGGGTGGCCACTTAAAGCTCAGATTTGCCTGATTCTGAGATCTCTGTTCTTTCTCTTTACTATGCTGCTTCTCCAGATACTTTCTTTAGTTGATTTTCTTGCTTTATGGGGATTAACTAATTCGGCACATTTATCTGAAACTTGGGTTGTTAATAGAGTTGCCAGATTTTTTTTTTTTTTTTAGATTTTATTTATTTATTTTAGAGAGTGCTCAAGCAGGGGAGTGGCAGAAGGAGAGAGACTCCCCGCTGAGCATGGATCCTGACTCCGGGCTTGATCTCAGGAGACTGAGATGACCTGAGTTGAAACCAAGAGTCAGGTGCTCAACCGACTGAGCCACCCAGGAGCTCTTTGGGTTGCCAGATTTAACTTAAAAAAAAAAAAAAAAAAAAAAGTAAGTTAAGCTTACATTTCCAATAAACAATAATTTTTTTAGTGTATTATGTGTTCCGAATATCATATGGAACACATAGTAAATATTTGTTCATTATTTATCTGAAATTCAAATTTAGCTTGGTATCCTATATTTTATCTGGCAATCTTAATTAAGAAAATGTTGGCATTAAGAGTTAAATGTTTACACAGCTCTTTAGAATTATTTTTTTAAGCAATCTCTAGAATTGGTATATTGAGGTTCTTTTTCAGAGGGAAAAGGTTGATTGTTGTGGCTCTGACTGCATTCCCTAGGAGCACATAGATCAAGTAGCACCTAGAGATGTGGTAGTCATCAAACAGGTTCTCATTCTCCCAATTTGGTTACTTTTGTCTGTCTTTCAAGTCTGGGTCTTCAGAGCTCACCAATGCGCCAGTTATACAAATAATTGCTAGTACTTATGGGAATTTTCTGTGTTTCAGGCCCTGTTCTATACACATATTAAATCCAGTTCTGCTCTCAGCAACTTTATGGCAAAAGTCCTGTTACTACCCTTATTTCACAGATGAGAAAACTGAGGCAGAAGAGTCCAAGTAATGTGTTGGTGGCAGGGCTGGGCTTGAACCCAAGCTGTCCAGCTCTGGACTCAGGACTGGGAAACATTTAATATTGACTCTTGAAGGTAATACTTAGGAAACCACAGGCAGAGCTTCTAAGGAGAAGATCTTTTAAATGTTTCCACATCAGATATCATCTACTGTAGTATGATTAATCATATAAAACATTTTATAACTATCTCGCAGAAGTAGACCCCTCACTGCAAATGTTTCCTGTCCTTTTTTCTTCTGGTCTATCCTTATTAAAATGGATGCCCCTGTCCTCAAATAGTACTTGAGCACATGAGATGGTGAGTGGTTTTCCTCATTGCTGCATATTTTACAATTAGCAAGTCATTTAGAAGTAGTATTTTCTAGCTTTTAAATGGTTTCTTTTAGAAACTGATAATTTGCCCTGTATTTGCCTGATTGTCAGGCTAACTAGCCTCATATCCTCAGAGTAACTCCTTGAAGGAAGTCACTTTTACTTTTGCTTCTAAAGATGTCTCTCATATTATAGACACTTTTCATTTTTTTCAAACCACTAAGCTCTGTTTGGGGAGGACATATTAGGGCCTGGCGTGTCCTGTGAACTGATGCTTGTGGATGGAGTCCTTAACAAGGGAGGGAAGTGACTTTAGCCCAGATTTAGAAATTTTTGTGGTGGTTGATCTCATAATGCAGGAGTCAAATATCGAGGTACACAGGTCTTTAAAAGGGCATTTCAAAAAGCAATATAGTAAGGAGTCACAATTGGGCATTATACATACAGCTGTAGGATGAACAAAACCCCAGCTTTCCTAACAGTAATGCAAACGGCTCCCGTGGTGTCGGATAGAATTTCCAGTGAGGACATCTTACATGGGTTCAAAAAGTGCTGTATCTCAAACAACTTAGTGGAAGTGAAGCTGATACGCTTTGAAAACTATTAGATGACACTGAATCACCTGGAAAAAAGGTGAGGTGATTCTGGAAACCCGAGTTCAGAAGCATATACAGGATTCAGCAGGCCTCTAGGTTTTGAAAGACTCACAGGTCTCTGGAAAACCTCAATTTCATCCTTGAGTCTCTCCTCCCTCTCGGGAGCGTCTGTCAGCATATTCTCTTGATTTTGCCTCCTTGGCCTCATGAATGTTTTCACGAGAATTTTTGCAGTGGCCTCGTTTCCTGTTTGTTTTTACTTTACCACCTTCCTTCATGTATAGTATATAGTATATGTAATATACTATATATGTGTATATAGAGAGTATATATAGTGTATAGTATATGAGTATACACCTCGTATATTCATTTTTGAAAGCACAGATCAAAACACCCTAACTTCCTTTCTCCTAAATTTTCAGCAGGATTCAAGAACGGTTTAGAGGATTTTCAGTGATCTGACCCCCACTTCTATTTTTATTTCTCTCCATACTCCCACTGTGTAAGCTTCCATGTAGCCGTACCCGCCTGCCTTCTGCTCCCTGAAATTGACACAGACCTTTGTAGCTTAGTGTCTTTTCCATATGCTCTGCCTTCTATTTGGGAACTGCCACCTTTTTCCTCTAGCCAGATGATGACTATTCTAAGAATCTCTTCTGTCCTTATGGTAGTAATTCACCACTTCTTTATTCCCACAGCATTTTGTTCATATTTTCACTGTGGAATCTCTTTTCACTGACGAACTTTATTGCTTTGCCTTCTTAGAGGTTTGAATGTGTTTGAATGAATAATCTGGAACAGGACATTGATTTAAGCTCTTTCACAGTCTGTTGGGTTGAGGGAGGGTGGAGACAGGCTTAACTTATAATAGAAAGGTTGGAATTAAAATTAACCATTAGGTTTGATTAAAACAGATGCAATAATACCAATTAAGATGGTATGTGATGCCTTAAGTGTAAGACTGGCTATTGCAGTCAACTGTGGAAGGGTTTAACAAATGATGAAAGCAGAGAGAGTCAATTATCATATGGTTTCACTTATTTGTGGAGCATAACAAATAGCATGGAGGACAAGGGGCGTTAGAGAGGAGTAGGGAATTTGGGTAAATTGGAAGGGGAGGTGAACCATGAGAGACTATGGACTCTGAAAAACAGTCTGAGGGGTTTGAAGTGGCGGGGGGGGTGGGAGGTTGGGGTACCAGGTGGTGGGTATTACAGAGGGCACGGCTTGCATGGAGCACTGGGTGTGGTGAAAAAATAATGAATACTGTTTTTCTGAAAATAAATAAATTGGAAAAAAAAAAAGAAACCTGTTGATCGTATGTTGGTAGACAATAACATAATTCCTGAATTAAAGAAGCTTTCCTATTTTATGAATATTTGTACTTATTTTTAAATCTGCGAATATCCTGTTAAAACAGAAGTAATCTGAAGCTTCAGTTGTAGTTTTTGTGTGTTTATTATCTGGCTATAATTATTTTTGACTCAAAATTTCTTATGTGTTCTTAACAGTTGGTACCTATTTAACTTTGTGTAGAATAAATATAGTCATTAAAAAAATCATCATAGCAGTTAAAATCACAGTAGTGTAGCACTGATTTGAGAGGCATGCCCTCTTTGGGTTGTGTGTTTTAAATCATCTTAGGGCTGACATAGCTTTTTCTAAATATAAAATACAGCTTCAAAAGACAATGGCCAAAGATTATTAGGTTAGCATCAGAACGGACAATGAATGCATTAGAGCTAATTGTGTATGTGTGCCGTGTCTTTTCCTTTTGGTTTCATTTCTAGTTGGAGGAATAAACTTACATCTATACTTCATATACCTTCCCCTCGCCCCCATCCTTTTGGCCATACATTTCATTCATCTATCACATACTTACTGAATTCTTGACAGTGTAAGCTTCATACCAGGTGCCAGCTTCATGAGAATTGACTGCTTTGAAGTTCAGGTTATAGGTTCTTAAATTTGTAGGAATTGGGGCAGAAATACCTGGAGGCCCTCAGACCCTTTGTATAAACATTTAAAAGTCATAAATCACATTGATACGTTGCTAAATAAAAATAGGTATTTTCCTCCTGCCTTGAGAAACAGAACCGTTATCAGGAAGGCCGGACGTGGGTTGAGATGCATCAGGCTCCAGTTCTCCACTGGAATGTGTTGGTGTGTGTGGAAAGAGCCAGCTTCTGGTAGCCCAGTTACATCTCCCAGAAATGGCCCTGTCCTAAACCTGCCCTCCTTTGCTTGCACACACCCCAGGACTCTTCCCATACCTCTGCAAACTGCATCTGCCCTGCCCATTGCTCAGGCTAGGGAGGTTACCACCTGTAGGCCGACTGTCCTATTGAAGGCTCCTGGTGGGCTCTAGAAACTGTCTTGGAGCCATTGGAGCACAGATTTCTGGGCCCTGGTACTCGAGAGGGCAGGCCAGGGCAGGCTCTGTGTGGGGAGGTTCTTTGCTTTGGGAATTTACTGTGTGAAAGGAGTGTGGTCAGAGGAAGAATGGGACGATCCTTCAAGTGTCCAGGGCTCAGGAAGGGATCCCCTTGCCCAGGTCTTAAATGGGTGCTGTGTATGCCCTTGAACCAAATAAAACTGAGTGTTCCTTCTGAGGATGAGAGCCCCACAAAAAGTCTTTGGGCTTTGAAGCTAGATCAAGAGTCAAATTTTAAAAAATTGTGTTTTATCAGTGAACAGCTATGAGATGCTTAATTGTCCATATGCATTAAAAATAAGCAGTAGAGTTGTCAACTTTATTAGGCTTTATATTTTAGAACTTTTTTATGATAAAATAGTGATAGCGAATTTGGAGTTATGCCTGCCTTATAGAACTTCTAATTATGTATTCTTCATTTCAGATATTTCCCCACTTACTAAAAAATGGTGATTAGCTGTTTTATGGGTTAGAGTGTTGTTAGAGGGGAAAAAGAGGAAATGGAAAGGTATTCTTCGTGCTATTCTAGCCCCAGTTCAATTTCCAAGTGTATTCAAGGGAAAGAAAAAGGCTGTGAATTGACCACTTAAGTAAATCAGTTTGCTACTGAATGTCCTAAGATTATTAAATCCAGAGGTAGGAATATAATTTTATGTCACAGAAAATCGTCCCATACAACTTTTCATAAAATACTATCTTTCTGATTGGTCTCATGTTAATATACAATTGTAGTTTTACAGTAATTGAGGAAAAGAAAGAGCCAATTCAGTATAGAGGGAATACTTGATTACTCTATTGTATAAGAGCAATAAAAGCTAATTTACTGTTATATTACTCAATATTGAAAGCTGCAAGAGGCTATCTTTTAGTTCATTCTTCATTAATTGTGCTGTATTGTAGTGATATTAGTATCTATTATAGATGAGTTTTATGGAAGGCTTTTAAGTTGACATCTCTGAACATGTATTTTGGCTCACGTAAATATCTTTGACATATTTTCTGTGTGATTGTTGAAGGGCAAATGAAGTGTTGAAGGCAAAATGGATTAATCAGTCACTGTGATTTCTTTATGAAAACTGTGATAAACTATTCTTTGAAGGGGTCTTAGCTAATAACAAATTATAACTGATGAAAACACGTAATTGTGCTTAAAAAAGAAAAAAAAACCTGTTACTTTTTCATCTTCATAAAGACAATTTCTTCTAAATTTCCTTTCTATGCTAGATTACCAGAGTTTTATTATTAAATTAATTTTGGAGTCCTTCTGTTATTCATAGTTCTTTTCTTTTATTGAGTTAATAGCCAAATAATTAGGGCTTAGCTTTGACCCTTGTTGAAATTCAGGTCAAAGTTATGTGTGATGTCTTAAAGACAGTAATTTTCACAGAGACATTTCAAGAATTTACATGGTCCTTACTGCACCTATATAGGGTACAGAAGTAGATGTTACTTACATACATGTGATTTTAGCTGAGTCTTGCAATATGTAGGTAGATATGTGTTAAATTAAATATTACAATGGTACTTGGTAAAATAAATTCTCTCCACATCGTAATCTTTGTTTTTTGGATGGTAACAACACTGATTTGTCCTAGGGCTAAGTTAGTTTGCAGGGGCTTCCATCCCAAAGTACTACAGACTGGGTGGCTTAAGTGACAGAAAATCATTTCCTTACGGTTCTGGTAGCTGGAAGCTGGAAGTCCAAAATCAAGGTGTTGGCAGCCTTGGTTTCTTCCGAAGGCCTTCTTGTATTGGTTTGCAGATAGCACTCTGTCTTTGTCTGGTCTTTCCTCTGTGTGTATGTGTGTCCTAATTGCTTTTTCTTATAAAGACACATTGAATTAGGACCCACCCTCATGACCTTATTATACATTAATCACCTCTTGAAAGACCCTTTCTTCCAGACACAGTTGCATTCTGAGGTATGGAGGTTTAGGACTTCAACGTAGGAATTTTGAGGGGACACAATTCAGCTCATAACAGGGCCATAGAATGAATTCTTTTTAAACCAAAGTTTTGGGTCACCAATATGTTTAAGATGTAGAACAGCTGATATAAATGTTTTAAATAAATGTGTACTTTTCAAAATTTAGATGTTAGAAATATCTTTTATTTCTTCTTTTACCCGTTTTGATTGTAGAGATGGGGAAGGGGCAATTAAAGACTGATGAAGATGAAAAAATAATAGTAACTAGTATTTATCAAGTCCTGTGTTATATCCTGGGCTCAGGGCTGAGCACTTTTTTTTTTTTTTTTTTTTTTTTTGTCTTGGATGTTGACATGTTGGGCTCAGCAGTGAGTTAGAGCATTCTAGGGGTAGGTTGGATATTCTTTCCTTGTCTTGGGGAATCCAGATGTGGATCTTGGCTTTGTGCTCTGGGGCAGGAATCCAGGTTTGTATCTTAGCCAAGCAAAATGGAATTCTTTGCAAACCACTATTTAGTGAGCTATCTTTGAATTTCCTCTATGTACAAGCTTTTTGTTTGAACATAGAAAAGTTGAATTATCCACGTAGTATTTCTTTGGTGACTTTAAAAGTACTTAAAAGTGTTCTAGATCAAGAAAGTCCTATAAAGAATATTTTACACTGCATTCAAACCTGCACTTTGTACATGCTCACTAAATAACTATGCATTGAATGAATAGATTTTAGTTAAAAGGGAGAAATATAGTCATAGTGGCAGTGCCCTTTTCAGAAGCTCATTGTCAAAATCGTTGTATTGTCTTACCTGTCCTAGCAGATTTTAATATTTTTCCAGCCAATATAGTATATTTTAGATATTAATTATAGACAAAAAGAACTAACCCATTGACCCCTTAATAATTTAGTCATCCCACATGTTTGAGGTTTGGAAAAAATAAAGAAGTCATTTAGCCTGGATGTATAGAAACTCCTACCTCTGTAAGACTTGAGAGATAAGAGGTTGTTCTCTAAAGGGTCTCTTTGGCCAATAGACAGGTAGGCGTGATTTTGCCTCATCCGCTCATCATGTTGCTTTGATGCTCTGACAGGCAGAGCTATGCTTGGAAGTATGGGTCTTGTTAAAAATGTTTCTTCATAGTAATGGGGCACTTGGGGGCTTAGCCAGTTAAGTGTCTGCCTTTGACTCAGGTCATGCTCCCAGGGTCCTGGGGTCAAGCCCCACATCGGGCTCCCTGTTCTGCAGGGAGTCTGCTTCTCTCTCTGCCTGCCGCTTCCCCTGCTTGTGGTCTCTTCTCTCTCTCTCTGGCAAATAAATAAAATCTTATAAAATGATGTTTCTTTATAGTGAAATTGCAAATATCTTTAGATAAAATTTCCAGGATATTTGAGAAAAGTCCAAGAACTAAGTCCTCAATATCTGCAATTTTCTTTTGAAAAAGACCTGACGTACATGTATACACTTGTGGTGTTTGATTAGTGTCAGTTTGTGCTTCCAAAAAATGGAATAATTTACAGCCTTTGGAAACTAATGCCTGTTCTTGGCAGAATTCTACTTCTCTGTATTCATAATAGGGCTCTTAATTACCTTACTACTTTGCTTCTGGCTTTTAGATACAGTTTATTCTTGTGATTTTCTTTTTCTTGATTTAACTTACTAAAATGGGTAGGAAATTTCAGATGTCATTTGAAAAGATACAGTTTTCATCCCATATTATGAGTAGTACCAGCTTGTTAATTAATGCTGTTCAGATTTTTAAAATTAAAGCGAATTCCTTAAATTAGAGATAGATATAAGTAATTGAATTTGATACCATAATTATTAAGCATAAATAAATACTTTTTGTCCTCAGGTCGTTTTCTCATTTTTTCCTCATTTCTATCTGAATTTTGCAGTTTTCAGAGTATTCTTGTCATCAGTGACTTTTTGAGTTTTGGGTCCGTTGAAATGGAATTTCACTACTTGAAACATTTCTGAAATTTTTAAATGTGTCTTCATATGAATGAAATATGTAAGGGCTTCCAAAGGTGATGCAATGGAATGTGACTCAGTTGAAATCAGACATATGAATCAGACCTTTGTTGTATATTTGTGTCTTGATTTAGGTTGGTTGAAGACTTTTGATGACTACTTTAGAGAGATGACTCAGTATATTTTTAATAACATGGTCATCAAGCTGAAAGAAGACTCACGGAGAAAATTTATGTGGTCTGAGATTTCTTACCTTTCAAAGTGGTGGGATACTATAGATAAGCCGAAGAAGGATGCTATTAAAAGGTTTGTTTTAAAACTGTTTTTTGTTTTTTGTTTTCTTTGTGTTTTTGTTTTTGTTTTTGTTTTTGCAATTTGGTAATATTAAACATTAATTATACACTGAAGTGTTGAATTTTTAGAAGGTAAAAATTCTTAGCCTTATTATCTGAAACTTAAAATATTTCTTCACATCCTTTTTTCCTTGTTTCTGGTTCATCTCTGAAAAAGTGACTTGAAACTTTGCTATTGAAATCCTGTGTTCCACCTTTGTCCCAGAAATTGAATTACTAGGTCAAAGGGGCTCAATATTATAAACGGCTTTTGAAGCTTATAATCAAAGTGACCCCTGGGAAGATTGTTTCAGAGTATTCTTCTGTCTTCCATATAGAATTGTACCAATGTCTCTGCCTAGTTGGCTTCCAATATAATTTTTTTTTAAACTTTGACCAATTTGATGGTTGAAATATTTTAATTTGAATTTTTGATTACTGATAATGTTGCATATTTTCTCATATATACAGGCTAAGTTTTTTGTGAATTGCTCCATAGTATACTTTTTCTTACCCATTTGTAAGTTTATATGCGTGTACATCAACCCGTATTTTCCCTCAAGTTATTTTCTTACTTATTAGTGTTTGATATACAGACTTAAAAATTCTTATGTAATTGAACATATTAATCTGTTTTCTTAATGCTTTACTTTCCCAATCTAAAGATCAAATGAACAGTCCTTTCCCCCCACCCAGTTTAATTTATCATTCAGTTTTTAAAATGCTGAAATTTATCTTTATAATGTGGTACGATGGGCGATTCTGTTCCCCATGTCTCTCTCCCCTCTGTTCCCACGAGGTTAAGGATTATCATGGCATGAACTGCTTTCTTTTATTTATTTAATATCACATATATAGCACTTACTGTTTTAGTGGCTGTTCTGAGCACTTCACAAATGATAACTGATAATCCTCTCAGCAGTCTGTGAAGTAGGTACAATGACTGTCCTCATTTCACAGATAAAGACACTGGTCGTCTGGGGTCACCCAGCTGGGACGCTCCTGGCTGGTGTGCCATCCAGGCAGCCTGTCCAGCCCCACAGGCCATTCCCTCCCATGCTGTGCTCTGCTGCTGCCCTAAGATGTAAATTGTCCATTTTTTCCCCTACTGATTTGAAGTGCTGGTCTTTATTGTATTTAAATATGCATTGATTTCTGGGTTTTCTGACCATTTTCTTGGACTTTTCTGCTTGATTCTAATTGTTGGGGCTTTAAGATCTGTTTTATTAACAGACAGTTTAAATCTCCCCTTGTCTTTCTTTACTGAAAAATTCCTTTAATGAATGACCTCTTAATTTTCCCAAGGAGCTTTAAAATTAATTTGTTAAATTCTTCCTACCATATCAGAAAAGAAAAGGATTTTGATGGAAGTTGACACAAACATTTAAAGATAATTTGGGGAGAATTGGTTTTCCATCATTATCCATCAGACCTTTTTTTTTCTTCTTGACAGGGCACAGCATTCTTAAACTTTGCCAGTGACACACACACACACACACACACACACGAGATGTGAACATAATAAAGATGCTGGTAGAGTTTTACATATGTTAGGTGGTTAGAAATACGCAAATGCTACAATAAAAGACCTGAGATTTGCTTGTAGACCTGGGTGTCAAAAGGGGTACAGATTGTGAGTTAGTGCAAAGTAGTAGAAAGTGGGTTATCTGAAACTTGACAGAAAGTTTTTTGGCATATGTGGATGGTCATGAACACAGGCAGTGAACTGAGGTAGCTGGTAGACCTTGGAGGCACATGTGTACACGCGTGTGTGTGTGTGTGTGTGTGTGTGTCTCTTATGTGTCCCTTTGTGGCTGGTTCAGCTGGATGCAGTTTTCTGCCTTCTTTTATTTTTTCTCAGGGACAAAATTTCACTTAAGCAATACAAAATTTGCTCCCTGATATAGTCATTCACTTTGGAGTAAATTTTTGTTTTTGAAGCAAGCATTTATAGCAGAAGTGACTGTACCTATTTTTGTCC
This sequence comes from Neogale vison, assembly GCF_020171115.1. Taxonomy (NCBI): domain Eukaryota; kingdom Metazoa; phylum Chordata; class Mammalia; order Carnivora; family Mustelidae; genus Neogale; species Neogale vison. The sequence goes on along the minus strand of NC_058091.1, from coordinate 185,202,971 downwards.
CTGTTCCCCTGTTGACTTCCTTTTATTTTTAGGGATTTTATTATTTTTAAATTCAGTACAAAAGGATTCATGCCCGGTCTTTGCTTATTAGCTCATTCTGTCGTTCATTCTGCATCTGTTTCTTGAACATCTACAATGGGGCTGTAAGGTTTGGACCCTCTTGGGCTGAGTATTTCTTTTTTTGATCATAAATTTTAACTCTCACCATTAACAAATAACTACCTTTTCTCTTTTTAATAACTAAAATTACTATTACTACCACTCACTTGTAGTTTGTTGGGGTTTGCCTGATCTCTGCTGTCCTTTTTACATTAAAGAGAATTCATTTAGAACAGCTGTTCAAATGGCTGAGCCCTGGAACTAGGCTACCTGGGTTCAAATTCTGACATCTCCCATCTACTGTGTGAACTTTGGGCAAATTACCTAATCTCTCTGTGCCTCGTTTTTTTTTTTTTTTTTCCGTTTGTCAAGTGGGGATAATATTGGGACATATTTTATTTGGTTTTTATGAGGATTGAATGAATACAAATCTTAGCCCAATGCCCGGTGTATTTGAAGTCCTTAACAAATATTAAAAGCTCTTGTTATTTTAACTTTTGTCACTTTGAGCCTTACTCTTGGACACTCAATATAGATTTTAGTTCCGAAGTCATCAGGAGAGTCTTCATCTTTTATTTATTTATTTATTTTAAATGATTTTATTTATTTGACACAGAGAGAGATAGAGAGAGAGAGAGAGAGATCATAAGTAGGCAGAGAGAGGGGGGGAAGCAGCTCCCTGCTGAGCAGAGAGCCTGATATGAGGCTAGATCTTAGGACCCTGGGATCAGGACCTGAGCCAAACACAGAGGCTTAACCCACTGAGCCTCCCAGGCTCCCCACGTCTTCATCTTTTAATAAAAGAATTTAACTATAAAATATATGCTTTCTTTCTTAAAAAAGCTTTTTAATGTATTGCTTCAGTGAAGATAACCTTCCCCTCCACCTCCCCGCTCAGACATTTTTAGGATTTTTAAAATTTTATCCATAAAGTTCTAAATTTTGACCACGTATCTAGGTATAACTTATTAAATTTTCTGTCTGTCAGTTCAAGCATATCTTCGGCTAATGTGTTCTGCTTTTACTATGTACTGTTTTTATTTTCTTTGGAGATTGAATTTTCTAGTTATTGAGTCTCTCTTTTGCACATGCATTTTTTTATTTCTTTGTATATTTACTGTGTTTGGGAGATTTTTCTTAAGGGCTCTTTTTCTCCCCCACCTCAGATTCAGTTCTCTGGGCTAATGAAACATGTTCTTTTCTGCCTTTGAATGCCTGGTTTTAACTGTTTTTGTTTGCTTGTTTTTTAGCCCTCAGTTCTGCATTCTTTATGTAGCACCCTATAAGTCCAAGTATTTTCCCCCTTTTTATTTATCCTTGACCAATAACAGAAGGATATATACCTGGAATTTGTCCCAAAACAGAGAGTGTAACTGGCCTCAATTCCTTCCTGCTCTAACTAAATACTCTGTTTCCTTGTTATGGGTGTTATTTAATATTGACTGGCCAGCGGCCGTTCCCCCGATTTCCTTTTGGGAAATGGTCTCTCAGCCACGTCAGATCCTCCATCTTCCTGCCTCAGGTCAGACAGGCCAGCTATGGCCTGAGCTCAGCTAATCTGTATATTACTACCTAGCATTGTGAGTCATTAGTAAGCATCTGAGTGAAATGAGGGTGGACAGATGGAAGCAGGAGAGGCAGACGTAGAGGAAGGTTGTAGGTCATCCCTCACAGTCCTGGTACATTTACAAGACTCTTCCTGTCCTGGTCCCTGTGATTCCTGTAGCATAGCCTCTCATTTTCTTCCAGCCCTTCATTAAGCCTGGACTTGCCATCCTCCGTTCTGTGTGCCCAGCAGAGTCTCCCAGTGCCTTTTCTCTCCACAGTTGGCAGGTGTTGTTGGCAAACAAGAAAGCTAGCTGATGTATGTCCCCTCAGTTCCTTTGTTGGAGAGCTGGATTCTGAAAGACTGCATGATCATCAGAGACCCAGCAGCTGGAGAAGATGTCCCTGTCCTGAATAGGAGTGGCCGAGGGGAAGAGAGGAGCTGGGCTGTGGGAAGATGGAGAGATTTATGAAGTGTTTGCTTTCTGCTGGGTGAGGCTGCAGAGGCCAGGATTAGCTTTCTCCACTCAGCTTTTTGTTTTGTGACAAGTAAGCCAAATAAGAACTTTGGCCTGTCTGAAGGTCCTGCTTCACTAGAGTATAGGAAAGAGTCCAGCTGCCTCTGTAGGAAACTGGGCTTGCTGCCTGCTGCTTTTTGTAAAGTGAGGCCATGCTTGATTCCTCCCAGCATGGCTGCATTAGGGAGCCGCCTTCTGTGGCAGTAAGGACCTTGGCTCTGTAGGATGGGACTCGCCAAGAGCCCTCAGGTTGAAGTATGGAGATAGTGATAAGTGTCTGTCTCAAGATACAGCTTTGCTTCAGTCCTTGGACCTCCAGATGAGGGGCTGTTGCCCAAATCTCTCCGAGTCCTTTCTTTTTATGATTTGTGACTCCATGTTGATTGTTCTTGTAGGGCAAGGGCAAGTCAGTACTTGAATAGTTTTAGTTTCATCTGTGCAGTATCTGCCAGAAATGCCACCAATTTATGGCACGAGGATAGTCCCCTCCTCCTTAGTCTAGCTTGTTGCATGTCTCTCTCTTTCTACACTGTTAGCCATTTTACTTAGGTTGAGGTGTATGAAATGGCCATTATTTCACCATTTTTGATGTACAAAATACCAATTTCATGGGAGTCAACCTAAGATTAAGGATAGAAAATGGTAAGATGTTGGGAGTGGTAATGCAAATTAGAATGTAATGCTAATTCATTGTCTTAAACTTTTTTGACAGATGTTATTTTGGCAATGGGAAATATTCTGGAATATAGGCCTGATCTTGATGATACCATTTTGCTTGAAGAAAATACTGTTTTTGTTTGTTTGTTCTTTTTGGTTTTTTAAAGTTTTTATTTATTTGAGAGAGAGAGAGAGAGACAACACAAGTGGAGGGAGGGGCAGAGGGAGAGGGACAAGCAGATCCCCCCTGCTGAGAGGGAAACCTGACATGGGGCTCAATCCCAGGACCCCGAGATCATCTGAACCAAAGTCAGATAATTAACCAACTGAACCACCCAGGTGCCCCAAAGAAAACATTGTTTTATGGCAACATTAGGGCAAATGAGTTTTGTTTCTGATCAAGCTTTGTCAAACTTTTCTCCCTTCTTGGTATAATCATTCACTTTTTTTTCACTGATTACATTTATCTGTGGAACTAGGGTGATAGCATATTTTCCCCTACTTACTTAAACATTACATTCTTAGTATTTCTTGCCTAAATACATGTTTTGGAGAAAAGTTAATAGATGTATAGGTGTGCTCTCAGGATTTAAAATTCTGAGCTTGCACTAAGTGGTGTTACTGATAGAATTTTTTTTTTTGACTGCTAGTATAATGCTTATGCAATGGCTTATTTTTTCTTTTTTGAAGATGAGTCTATGGATTATATGTCTGTACCTAAATTTGCAAGCTAGCTGTTGCAGAACAGAACCTGTTAATTCCAGCAGAGTTCCATGTAAGCTTTTATTGTCCCTGAAGAATACCAATTGATTGTGGGAACTTAACAGAAACATAACTCAAATGATCCCCATAATCTATTCTAGCAGTGACTTGTTTGATTCTCACCCCCTGTGGCAGCAGTATTCAGCTCTATACGCTTTTAAAAATGAGAACCTAGTTAACTAAAGGGAGATCCATGCAAACAACATCTAGCTTTCTTATTTTTACATTTTGTGATTCAAAGTAATTTAATCAATTATAGTCATGGTGCCTACTTGTAACACATATCCAGTAGATTTAAAAGAAACTGCCTCCCATTAAATAATCAGCACATTTTCTGTCTATGCTTGTTTTATTTTTGAAAATGACTAGGATGTTAACATACTTTTTAGGCTTCATATTTGAATATTTTCCGGCTAAATGCAGTTAAATACTGCATGATGTTTATAATACATCAAAATGTGAATCCTTATTCAGAACCAAACAGCTGAAACATTAGCCTTAGCATTTCCTTGACTAGCGCCCAGCATATTACATGCTTATTTTTCCTCTCGGCTCTGAGACACTGAGACAGGTTTTTAACAGTGCATGTGCTCCTGCTGTTGAGACTGGTGTTCAGTGAAGAAGCCCAATGAGTTGTTGGAATCTAGAACAGTTTATGTGTTCACCGAAGTCTTGACCAGCTTCCATGTGGACATTTTGGTATGAAATAAGGCTTCACGTGTGTGGGGAGGAAAGGTATCAAAGTGAATGGTTATTGATATTACAGCTAATGAAAATATTTTATCTTCACCACATTGCTGGGTTTCATTGCTTTGCCAAGAATGCAAAGTCTTTTTTTTTTTTTTTTTTTTTAAGATTATTTATTTGAGAGAGACTGTATGCATGAGAGAGAGCACTAGCTGGGGGGCGGGGGGTAGGAGCAGGGAGGGAGGAGAAGCAAACTCCCCGCTGAGCAGGGAGCCCAATGCAGGAGTCTATCCCAGGACCCCAGGGTCATGAACTGAACCGAAGGCAGACTTAACTAACTGAGCCACCCAGGCATCCCAAGAATGGAAAATTTTTCATCTTTCTACCAATCCCTTCTACCTTTTTTTCTAGGTTTATATTTAAGTGAACCTTGTACTATTTTCTTAACTATCTGTTTGCTTATTGAAATCAGACAAATGTTTGAGATCACCTTCTTAAATAATACAAATCCAAACTTATTGATGTACATTTCAAGTTCACTATAAAAATGTACCTTTAAAGTTCTCATACAGGTTAATTTATTATACATTTTATACAGGTCAAATTTTACGGTATTTGACCGAAGGCTGCTGTAAAATTTGCAGAGCAATGAGAAGTTACAGTGTGTCTTGTGATGTTCAGAGTAAACTGCAGATTTGGATTGATTTTAGAGCCTAAAGATACATAGCATTTCATCAAAGGAATCAAAGCAATTCACCGGTGTCTAAAATAATTTGGGTTCTAAGTTGAAGCAGCAGCGTATGAGTATTTGAAAAAGTATAAGGTCCACCCCCAGCTCCTCCATTCCCAGTTCAGTTCCCGGGAGGAGGCAGCTTTCGTAACTTCTGCCTAGCCCTCAGTCATTTCAGCTGCCTGCTTCTGTTTACATTGTGGATTCTGGCAAAAGCCCTGAGGGACTTCTCTGATGCTCTGTCCGCTGGATTTTTCCTTGGTCCCCCTAAAGGCTTTGCAGCGTCAACCCTGACCACTCCACTGTCCTTGAAATTCTTTCCTCTTTTGTCGTCTGTGACCCAGAGCTCTTTCTCTCCTGTGTCTCTCCCTGCACTTCTGAGCATTCCTTTTTCATCCCCTCAATTTCCTCCTCTGCTCACTTCCTCCACGTCCCTTTCTCGCCCGTGGGGTCATACATTTTGCTTCTTCTCTTCATCCTGCAGGCACATCCACCCTGTTGTTGTAATTACTAGGTGTCTGGACTGTTTCCAGATCTAAAGCTCCAACCTCAACTTCTTTTTTCCCTGTTTAGTGGTAATAGTGGTAATAGTAATAGTAATAGTTTAGTGGTAATAGTAACAGCTAACACTTCCTGTGTGCTTAACACGGCACGGTGTAAGCTCTTACGTGAATTTATTCAGTCCATCCTATAGCTTTCTTACGAGTTAAGATGAGAGTTAAGTTTCCTATGAGGAAACTGAGGTAGGGGTGTAAAGGAACACCCCTAGGATCCTCCGGCTAATAAGTAGGACACAAGAGCCAGGCAGCCTTGCCCCAGAACCAGTGTCGTTAAGCATTGTGTGTTCTGTCTTTCCGTCTGCCTGTTCAGGCCACATCCAGTCAGTCCCCTAAGCCTTGTTAGTTACGCCTTTTTAAGTATTTCTGTGCTCTGAACCCCAGCTCCATCCCCATTACTCTTTGTTTCCTGCTGTTATGAAAACCTCCAGCTGGTCTTCCTGTTTCTAGCTCTGTCTGTGAAATGGAGGTGTCCTCCATTTCTCCAGCAGAGTTAGGGTTCTAATATATCATTCTGTCCATGTCATTTCTTGGCTTTAAAATGCTTCATTGACGCTTCAGTGTCAAAAGGTACAGACCCATCTCTTTTGTCTGGCACACACTGGCTCTTGCTCTGATACCTCCCTCCTTGTCCACCCTTACCTCTGATCACTTCCTGCCTCCCATTCTACTCTCAGCCCTGCTGAGCCACAGGCGGTATCCTCAAACTCATGCTATTTCTTGTTTAGGACTTTGGCCAGGAATTGAAGCTTAGATTTTTTTTTTTTCCTTTTGTGCACTGGATAATCTCAGTCTTACTCATTTTTCAAGACTCAGCTCAAAGATGATCTGATTTCCAGGTCGCCTGGGTGGCTCAGTGGGTTGAGCAGCTGCCTTCGACTCAGGTCATGATCTCAGGGTCCTGGGATCGAGTCCCACATCGGGCTCTCTGCTCGGCAGGGAGCCTGCTTCCCTCTCTCTCTCTCTGCCTGCCTCTCCATCTACTTGTGATCTCTCTCTGTCAAATAAACAAATAAAATCTTAAAAAAAAAAAAGATTATCTGATTTCTAAAGACTTCCCTTGTTTACTCCACATCATTTATTCAGCAACATTTACTGTGCTAGGTTCCAGGGATATAGGAGGTGAGTAGACAGGCCTGATTCCTGTCTTCAAGGCAGAACAGGGAAGACATGTAATTAAACATAGTATTGTGTGCTCGCTTTGGCAGCACATATACTAAACATAGTATCACAATAAAGTGTTTCCTTCTATGGAAGTAAGAAGGGTGTCTTTGAAGGCTTCCTAAAGCAGGTGGTATTCAGGCTGAAACCTGAAGGAGGTTTAGAATTATCCAGCTAGGTAGGAGTGGAGAAGGAATTCCAGGTTATGAGAGGAGAATTGTGATTATGGGCCAGGGATTAGCAAGAGCTTGGCATGTTCAGACACCTGGAAGAAGTTTATGAGGCTGCAGCAGTGGAGGAATGTGTGTTTGCTCAGGCTGGTTAATGTCTGGTCATCAAGGAGATACAAATTAAAACTACTACAAGTTCTACCTCAGACCCTTTAGAATGTCTAAAGTCACAGATCATGACAGCACCAAGAGTTGACAAGAATGTGCAGCAACTGGAACTCTCATGTTGCTAGTGGGAAAGAAAAATGGGACAGTTGCTTTTTGAAAGCCCTCAGAGTTTTCCAAAGTAAAACATACATAATGAGACCTAGGAGCCACCTGCTAGGAATTTACCTAAGAGAAATGAAAACATGCTCACAGAAAGACTTGTTTAAACCTTTTCATAGCAGAGTCTTTCATGGTAATTTCAAATTGGAAACAGTTCAAATGTCCATCCAAAAGATAATAGATGAACAAATGTAGCATATTCATGCAGTGGAATACTGCCGAAGTCTAAGAGCAGCTAAACTTATCTGTTATGGTAGAAATGAAGAAGTAAGAATGTCTTTCTTTTTTGGACCAACTGAAGCAGGAAATGATTAGAAAGGGGCATGAAGGAACTCTCTGAATTAATGGAAAAAGTTTTTATCTTTTTTTGGTAGTGATTACAGGGATGTAAACACTTGTCAAAACTGATCAAACCAAACGTGTGATGTGTGTTGTTATCTCAATTAAAAGTCATTTTAAAAATACAATACAGGGGCGCATGGGTGGCTCAGTGGGTTAAGCCGCTGCCTTCGGTTCAGGTCATGATCTCGGGGTCCTGAGATTGAGCCCCGCGTCGGGCTCTCTGCTCGGCAGGGAGCCTGCTTCCTCCTCTCCCTCTGCCTGCCTCTCTGCCTGCTTGTGATCTCTCTCTGTCAAATAAATAAATAAATAATCTTTAAAAAAAAAAAAAACAATACAGCCAGGAACACGATGATAGTCTGTTTATTAACATGAAAAGGGATGAATTGGTATAGAAATAAGTAAAATAAGTTGGTTAAAAACTGTGCCTACCATAACCCCTTATGCATTTATAGCAAGATGGTAGATTTTTAAATTTTATTCTTTAATCTCATATATTTTCTGATTCATTATGAATGAGCATTTTATTAATTTTGTTTTGGAAAATGAGAAGATGAAGTAATATTCATTATACAGTGAAATATTTAAAGACTATCCTCTTTTTTTTGTTTTCTTTTATTTCTTTAGTTTTTGTTTAAATTCCAGTTAGTTAACATACATTGTTATATTAGCTTCAGCTGTACAATGTAGTGGTTCAACACTTACATGCAATGCTCAGTGCTCATCACAAGTGTCCTCCTTAGGGGCGCCTGGGTGGCTCAGTGTGTTTAGGCCTCTGCCTTCAGCTCGGGTCATGGTCTCAGGTCCTGGGATCGAGCCTCGCATTGGGCTTTCTGCTCAGCGGGGAGCCTGCTTCCTCCTCTCTCTCTGCCTGCTTCTCTGCTTACTTGTGATCTCTGTCTGTCAAGTAAATAAATAAAATCTTCAAAAAAATATATAAATAAATTAAAAAAGAAGTGTCCTCCTTAATCCCCATCACTATTTTGCCCATCCCCCCACCAACACCCATCTGGTAGCCATAAGTTAATGCTCTATAGTTAAGAGTCTCTTTCTTTGTTTGTTCCTCTTCTTTCCTCCATGATTATGTTTTTTTGTGTGTCTTAAATTCCACATATGAGTGAGATCATGCGGTATTTGTCTTTCTCTGAGTTACTTCGCTTAGGATAATACACTCTGGCTCCATTTACATCATTGCAGATGGCAAGATTTCATTCTTTTATATGGCTGGGTAATAATCCATTATTTATATGTATATATATAAATATATATACATATACATATACATGTGTGTATGTATACACACACACACACACACATACATATATAATATATGGCATCTTTAGCCATTCATCAGTCAATGAACATTTAGGGTCTTTACATAATTTGGCTGTTGATAATACTGCTGTAAACTTTGGGGTACAGGTATCCCTTCAAATAAGTATTTTTGTCACCTTTTGTTAGGATAGTTCTATTTTAACTTTTTGAAGATACTCCATACTCTTTTTCAGAATGGCTGCACCAGTTTGTATAAAGAATATCCTTCTATTAAAGCTTTATAGAAATGGGGGCATCTGTGTGGCTCAGGTAATTGTCTGCCTTTGGCTTGGGTCATGATCCCCTGGATCATGAGCCCTGTGTCAGGCTTCCTGCCCAGCAGGGAGTCTGCTTCTCCCTCTACCTCTGCTGCTACCCTCTGCTTGTGTTCTCTCTCTCTGTTAAATAAATAAAATCTTGAAGAAAAAAAAATAAACTTTACAGAAATGATTAATCGAAGGGCACCTGAGTGGCTCATTGGTTAAATGTCTGCCTTCAGCTCAGGTCATGATCCCAGGGTACTGGCGTGGAGCCCTGTGTCAGGCTCTCTGCTCAGAGGGGAGTCTGTTTCTCCCTCTCCCTCTGCCCCTTTCCCCTGCTCATGCTCTTTCCTGCTCTGTCTTTCTCTTTTTCTTGCTCTCTCTTTCACATAAATAAAATCTTAAAAAAAAACTGATTGAGTTGTCTAATATGGGAATATTCTTAAATAACATTTTTATACTATAGCTATATTAGTTTTCAATGCTATGAGACATTAGGATATAATATTTATTGTTTGGAAAAAATTTTTCGTTTAATTAATGTTTTAATGTAAGTCCAAGTATGTAAAGATATAAAGTGAAGGGTAAGAGATGAACCACTCCTGTCTCCTTGTCATCTGTTTCTTCCCACAGGACACAGTTGCTGTGAACTCTTCTATTATAGATGCACAGGAAAACATACATACATAGACCTGTGTGCAAATACATGTGTATTATGAAAATGATAGCATGCCATGTTCATTGTTCTTAATTTTTTTAGTGAGTCTATTTTTTATTATAAAAATACCCATAACATAAAACTTAGCATCTTACTGTTTTATTTGTACCATTTGGTAACATTAAGTACATTCACGTTGCTGTGTAGTCATAACTGTCATCTGTCTCCAGAACTTTTTCATGATCTCAAACTGTGACTGTACCTGTTAAACAATAACTTGCCTTTCACTTTCCCTGCCCCTGGCATCCACCGTTCTTTCTGTTTCTGTAAGTTGAACTACTCTAAGTACCTCATATAAATGGAATCATTCAGTATGTGTCTTACTGTGTCTGGCTTTGATCTGACTTAGCATTAAGTCTTCAGGGTTTATCCATGTTGAAGATGAATTCCCTTTTTAAGGCTGAATAATTATACTTTATTGCATGAATATACCACATTTTACTTATCCATTCATCCATCATTGGTCATTTGGGTTGTTTCTACCTTTTGGCTATTGTGAATAATATTGCTGTGAACATAGGTGTTCATGTATCTGTTCAAGTCCCTGCTTTTAATTCTTTTGTGTATATACCCAGAAGTGAAATTGCTGGATCATGTAGTAATTCTATGTTTGAATTTTTGCAGAACCCCCATGTTTTCCACAGCAACTGTACCACTTTACATTGCCATCCACAGTGTGCAAGGTTTCCAATAGCTCCACATCCTCAACACCTATTTGCTGTTTTTTTTTTTTTTAATGTAATTTTCATCCTAATGGGTATTGTACCATGCTTTTTAATCTTAGTGTATCTTGGAGAACCTTTCAGGAAAGAAGATCCCTTCTTTTTAAAGACAGTATAAAAAGCTTTTTTTTTGACTGTTCCCAGTGGGTGACCATGTAGTTTTATTTCTGATCTTTTGTGAATGCATGGAATGTATCTTTATATTTAGTGTGTATAATGCTTCTGTTTATTTTTATACTTTATTTTCTGACTTAATTTGAATGAACATGTATAAAAGTGCATATGTATTTTACAATTTGATAGTTACTGCCAGCAATATGTACCAATACCAATTTCCATACACCTTTGACCTCATAGTATATTACACAACTTTTTGATCTTTCCAATATAGTTAAGTGCAATTGACATCTCTTTGAAGTTTTAATTTTCATTTCCTTATGAGTAAGACTAAATATCTTTTCATTTTTGGGAGGCAGTCATTTCTGAAATATATGCTGCATATTCTTTGTTCACTTGTCTTTTCAGTTATTGGTACCCTTTTCTAATAGGAGCCCTGGAGTGTTAAATGGTGTGCAAACTAGGTGTGACTCTCGCCCTCACGGGGCTTACAGTCCATGGAGGGAGAAAGACTGTAAACATACAGTGTGTAATTAAATTTTGTGATAAATGCTATGAGAGGAAAATTTTGGGTTATATGAAAGATAACAATTTAGGTGGCTGGGCTTTGGATGAGATGTGGTGGCTAGGAAAGGCTCCCGATGGATCCCTAAGAACCAGTGAGGCAAGCGTTGGGGTGGGAGGGAAATATGCCAGGCAGAGAGGACAGCGAAATGAAGGGAGTATGGCTGGAATGAAGTAAGGAAGGAATGATAAGAGAGAACACATTTGCCATCTGTCCCTCATGTTCTAAATCTTTATACATAAATTTTTTTAAGATTTCATTTATTTATTTTAGAGAGAGAGAGAACGTGTGAGCAGGGGGAGGGACATACGGAGGGGGAGAGAGAGAATCTCTAGCAGATTCCGCAGTGAGCCCAGAGCCTGACATGGGTCTCCATCTCAATAACCTGACATGGGTCTCGATCTCATGACCCTGAGAGCATGACCTGAGCTGAAACCAAGAGTCAGATGCTCAGCCAACTGTGCCACCCAGGCGCCCCCTTGTGTACTATATCTTCTAAGACAGGTGTCAACCATATTCAGAAATACATGATGGATTTCCTCAATTAGTATTATATGAGAAGTCTTAAAGCGGATTTTATTGTTGTTCTCCTATATTAGTTCCCACGAAAGGCGTATGAATAGGCACATAATAAGCAAATGTTTTTAGGCTATTAATTGATTCGTTGGGAGCCTCCATCTTTTTGAATTTTCCACTTAGCTAAATTTTTATTTAAGAATGAATCCCTGTACATCATCTTGTTTTATTTCATATTTCCCCAGATGTATGATTACAAATTCAACTCATTTTCTCATGTGAAATTAATTTGTGATTCTTTGAAGCTTGCTAAATGATGCATTTTTTACTACTGAGTTATCTGTAACAATTTCGCCATTAGGGAAAAAAGCTCTTTGAGTCTGTCTTTCTATGTGTGACCAAGTTCCAAATGTGTGATAAGTCTACATAGGGGAAAAAGTGACACAGAAAATGATTTGCAGTTCCATGTGCTCAGTAAGTACATTCATAAGTGTAAAATCTGCATCTTAGGCAAATCGAGCTGTGACAGATATGCTCAGCCTAATTTTGATCAGTTATTTTGTTAAGCTTTTTATACCAAATTCCTCGGCAGTGAAATAGTAGAAACAGAAATGTGCCATGCTGTTACCAGTAGTTACAAGTCAACCATTTAAAAACGTGAAACAGGAGTGTTGTTAATTTTGAAAGTTCGTGCCTGGTTTCCTATTTTCTGTATGTATATATTCTTTTCTTTCCCTCCCTTTCCTTTCTTTTTCACTTCTGCTTCTAGATCTCATGTTTGTTCGGAAATATGAAGGAAAATGTACATGCAAAAAATTTGCCAGAAGCCAGTCTCTTTGGCAGAAACCAAGCAATACATTCTATGGAGTGGGCATGTCTTTTCTGATTTTGTATTCCTCTGGGCCAGAGAAAGAGCTCAGTTGTTTCTTGTTGAGCACTGAGTGCATGGAAATTGGAAGCACCTGTATTTGTTCTAAGTGACTTTTTCCATAGCTATAGGTACTTCCCATTGCTTGATTAAAAAAAATTAAAGTCTCAAATATAGAGTTGCAGTCTCTCTTAATTTTATTTTCATCATGTTGCTAACAGTGGCAATTTTAAATAATTGTACTTTTTTGTAGATTACCATAGCTTTTCTGTTATTACTTAGAAATATTTTTCTAAGTCTTTCCTGAGGTGGTGTTTCTCTAGACTGGCAGTCCTACTTTTTGTACAGTTGCTGTGTTTCTCAATCATCTGGTTAATGTTTTACTCGTATTTCTTTGGACCTTTTTGTTTTTCGGTCATTCACGAATACTTACATAGAATACAGGCATCTACGTGGGAATTCTGTAACTTTCTCTCTTCTGCAGTTGCTGTGTATGGGTGTTTTGTTGGGTTTTGGTTTTGGTGAGCATTTTTGCCTAACCCAGTGAATATTTCATATCTGACCAACCATCCTGCCTCTAAGAATCTTCCAGTTTATCATCTGTTTTTTACCATTCTTTTGTATAGACTAGGAAAACCAGACAGTCCAGTGGAATAGGAGCACTTACCAACCCGATGGTTTGGCCAGATGTCTCAGTCACTGTTAAATTGCTTCGTATTTCATTTCATGATGTCGTCTTCTTCTTCTTCTTCTTTTTTTTTTTTTTTTTTTCCCCTTTTGGTTTTTCTTCTGCTTGATTAGAGACACTGTCCTAAGAAAAGCTAAAACCTGTGTCTTTTCTGGCCTGCGACTGTGACATCATTCATGCTTGTTGTGACCTGTTCATGCAGTTTTCCTTAAAAAATGTATCCTTATTAAAGCTGATTTTCTATTGGAGATGCTCTTTCAAAGTATCAGTCTTTTGGCTTGTATGACATAATAACTTGGCTTTCTTATGAGTTTGCTTTAAATCCCTCTGATTGAAGCTTTTGTAAATAAAACTGTATCCTGTTCTTTTCCACTAACATAAGTTGCTACTTTAATAGGATAAATACTTTAAAAATTTATTTCTCTGCTTTATATTCTGACCCACTGATGTGTCTTTTTCTGAGTAGGTCACAGTTACATGGTAGCTTTTTAACTATAAAAGTTCCTTTTTCCAAGGGGGAGTATAGGTTGCACCTCATTACTGTTTTCTAGAATGTTCCAGGCTATTTTCTCAGGTTTATTCTTTTCATCTTTAACATTTCTTATTGCCTCTATTTCCTTTTATATTTTCTTCTGCTTGGTCCTTGACTCTGCTTTTGATTGTTTTCTTCTTATGCCCTAGCTTTTCTGTTTCCTCTGTGTTTTAGTCCCCTCAAACTTAATTTTCATTTCGGCCTCTTTTCCTGAACTTTTCTTCTTCAGTTAGTTCCTTTGGGATGTCTCACCATCCTGTCAAACAGCTTATCCAATTTTATATTTATGACCACAAAGTGACCTTCATTCTCACCTCCCCTGTTGTGTGTCACACTATGGTGCTGTTAGACACCAGGAATTAACACCCAAGCCATATGTGCTTTAGTCCTTTCTTCTATTGCCTGTCGTTGCCCAATTCCCATTGATGATTTTTCATGAGACACATCTTTTCTCTCCCTCCTCTTCCATATTTCCTACCACTTTAAGTTTCCTTTTTTTCCTTAAGATTTTATTTATTTTTGTGTGTGTGAGAGAGAGAGAGCAAGCAAGAGTGGGGGAGGGGCAGAGAGAGAAGCAGGCTTCCCCATGATCAGGGAGCCTGATTTGGGATTCAATTCCAGGACCCCAAGATCATGACCAGAGCCAAAGGCAGATCCTTAACCAGTTGACTGAGCCACCCAAGCACCCCACCGCTTTCATATTCTGGGTCATACCACCTCACACCTAGATCATTCGCACTCCTTTACACCTGGCCGCTTGCTGTCCAATTTATTTTGCATGTGTCTGTGAGATTCATGTAATCCAAAACTGCCTGTAGATACTGACTTTGAGCCGAGAGTCTTGTTCAGTCATTCCTCATTTATCTCACAACTATCAGAGTGCCCCTGACAGGCCACATACAATTCTCAGTGCTGGGTGTGTGTGAGTGAGCGAAACAGCAGGTGCTAGTCCGTGCTCTCTGGGAGCTTAAATTATGCTCTCATGGTGGCTGGGGTGGGAGGGAGGGCATGGAAACTAACAAGGTAATTCTGGTTGGTGATAAATGCTATCGTGTGAGATAAATGCTATTGCATGGTGGTATGGTGGGAGGATTGATTTAAGTTAGGTGCACGGGGAGACTTCTCTGGGTAAGTTTTATGTGAGCTGAGACATGAGGATACCTGGCACCAGTCAGTTTGGAAAAAATAGGAGAGAAGAGAGTAAGGAGGTAAAAATATTCTGGAAAACATTTTAATGCGTGGGAGGCTTGTCATGCCTTCCAAAATTAAGTGACAAGTTGATCTTTAAGATAACCATTGTGTTTGAATAAGAACTCAGTACGGATTACAGTCATCTATGGCATAATGGGGAGGGGAGAAAGTCTAGGTATACAAATGGACCTGGGGAAACTAGTTGCTGTATATAGTAGGTGTGCTTCTTTTCTCAACTGTTTTTTGGAGCCCATTCATGCCGTGGGACAGGGATCATGTAGCAAAATAAAACTGAGATGAAAAATTCCATCATTGGAGTGATTTTTTTTTTTATTTTAATTTTTTGATTTCTTAATCTGTAATTTCTATTTTCTGTTTAGAAGCAGCAAAGACTTTGTTTTGACCAATTTATTTCTGAATTTTTTCCGAAAGATCTGTTTACTGGAATGCTAAGATAAGGAGCCAGGTTTCTATATTTGATGGCCAGAGTTTAAATCCCAAATTGGTCCTGACGTCTCAGGCTTCTAGGTACTGGCCATAAGACATAAGTGCTGGGTCTGAGCCGAGGCCTCCACAGTGCGGCTAAATCTGGCAATCACCAGAAAGATGTGAGGGAGAATTGACTGGAAGTAGTTTGGCTGTAAGAATAGGACAAAATAACCTTGGATTTAGTTGTGTTCTTAAAGAAATGAATTTCCAGCATGCATATCAGAAGTTCTTGATTTGGGCCTATGAGAATCTAAGGTTTGGCTGGACATTTGGGTTTTTGTAGACACTGTAATGACGTTAGCCATCATAATTCCATGTAAAATTATGTTAGTTGGTGATTCCCATGGCAGTACAGATTAAATTAACATTTAAAAATTTTATACAAGGCATTATTCATTTTTAAAGTTAGTGTCCATTATCCACTCTGTCTTGGATTATATGATTATGCATATATTTGAATAAATGAGATGTCGTATTAATGTAGTGGATTCTGTTATAGTTTTTATAGGGAAATGTTTATCTTTTATGCTTCTGGGCTACTTTGACTAAATGTGGCTTGGTACTTGGCTGTTGGGGGTAGGTATCCAGAGATGTGTACCCTTATTAGAGCTGCTTTTTTATCTGAAATTCTACACTATTTTTCAAACCATCTTACTGCAAACTGACAAATCTATGGCATTGAAGGTGTTTGCTTAAATTCTCAACTTCTATACTTCTTGGACACTTCTTCACATTTTTAATAGTCTATGATTTTGTTTTTTTGGAGGAAAGGATCTTCTTGTAACAATTCAGTTGTTCTAGGGCTTGAAATCTAGTTACCTTGATAGTATTATGGCAAAGGAGTACCCAATGGACAAGAAATGGTAATGTTAGAGTTTTTCAATCAATAATGTAAAATAAACTATATAGATGCATTTTTTAAAAGATTTTATTTATTTGACAGATAGAGATCACAAGTAGGCAGAAAGGCAGGCAGAGAGGGAGGGAAGCAGGCTCCCTGCTGAGCAGAGAGCCTGATGCAGGGCTCAATCCCAGGACCGTGGGACCATGACCTGAGCCTAAAACAGAGGCTTTAACCCACTGAGCCACCCAGGTGCCCCTATATAGACACATTTTAACTGAATCTGGAGCAAAGTGCTTTATAATGTTTTCTGTACTCCCAGAGGCATGTTATCTACTGGCTTTACCTTTATTATTATTACTTTTGTGTAGTTTTCATGATTAACTCACCATTGTCAGAAGGACTAAAATAAATATTGGTTTTCCAATATAGGTATATTGAAACAAATATCATGCTTAAAATGACAGCCCTCCAATAAACACTCAGCATATACTGCAAGGAAAGCACTTTGCTAGGTGCTTTGTAAGATTCAGAAATAAATCAGATGTGTCTCCTAATCTCAGGATCTTTAAGAGTTGTCTGGGAGATCAACCTTATGAAAAGGAATTTCCAAAGTCACCTGCAGTGGCTTTGCCTAGGAAAGGATGGGGGGAGGGGTCACTGCACACACTTTACTAAAGATGTTTTATCACTAGGGCCCCCAAGTTGAAATTTATTCCCTGGTTTAAAAAAATTTTTGTAGTAACTCATATAAATACTGGTTATACTTGCTTGATGGCTGTTCCTAATGTTTGCACTATTTTGAATCTTTTATTTAAACTTTTCTTACATATGTTACTATTAACTATATTATTTTCTCTCTAGTTTGCTACAGAATGGTCAATTTGAAATTGTGACAGGTGGCTGGGTTATGCCTGATGAAGCTGCTGCACATTATTTTGCCTTAATTGACCAACTAATTGAAGGACATCAGTGGCTGGAAAAAAATCTAGGTATGTATTGATGTCTTTCTCCTTCATTTGGATTACTTTGGGTAATTAATTTTGGGGAACGTGAGATTAAGGCTCTGTTTTATTTTTTTAAAAAACCAATTTTCCCTGTATTTTTTATCCTTCATTAATTTATGATGTCTCTTCAATCATAAGCTAACTTACATGAATATAATATGGTCACTTTCCGGGTCATCTACTTTGTAATCTATTATTTTATGTACTCTTCTTATTAATTTTAGAATTTTTTTCTAACGGTATCCCATTGGGATTTTAATTTTATATTAAAACTATTGGTTAGAAGAGGCAAAACCTAATTTACTTGCCTAAGAAAAAGAAGAACTAAAAAAAGTTATTAGTTTTGTCATTGAGAATTCCAGAGGTATGGTAGGTTCAGGTAAGATTGGATCCAGGGGACTCAAATTATGTTGTGTGGACACTGTCTCTTTTGGCTCTACCTGCTTATTTACTTATTTATTTGTGAGAGGGAGGGTCGGGGAGGAGCAGAGGGAGAAGGAAAGAGAGAACCTGAAGCAGTCTCCCTGCCCAGCACAGAGCCCTACATGGGTCTTGATCTCACTACCCTGAGATCATAACCTGAGCAGAAATCAAGAATTGGATGCTCAACCGACTGAGCCACCTGGGCACTGCTTGGCTCTGCTTATTCTGCATGGCTTTAGTCTTTTCCTGGTTCTCTTCACATGCTAAGATGGCCATAGGCAACTGGGATTCTCATCTTCCCAGTCTAATCAGTAGAAGTTTTTCTTAATACCTTATCTAATTGCCCCACTTCGAATTAAGTGTATAACTCTGGGCCAGTTTCTGTGGCCAGAAGTATAGGAGCTGAAAACATCAAGGCCTAGTCAATTTATAGGAAATGGTCATAGGGGAGAGGGGTTTGTGGAATGCATGGTCAGCTCCACTGGAACCATGTGAATAGGTCCTCCCTGAGAAAGAAGGATCTTGTTACCCCAAGATGTGGGGAAGGGGCTACTGCACTGATAAAAATCAGGTGTTCGCTACAACTTGTAAGAACATGGAGCTCATTTAAATCTTTGCAATGTCTAATATTTGCATCTTGCAATGTGGTATGTAATTCTTTTCAAATATTTCATATCTTAGTATAGTTTTATAGTATTTAGGAAATCCAAGTCCCCAGACACCAGCCAAGCGCGAAGCTTCCAAGCAAGACCTTTCTAAAGATAGTACTTTCAGACCTCCTGTGTTATCTCTTTTCTGTACAGATATGATACCTGCAACTTATTCTGATAATAACAACAATCATACCAATGATATGGCAAAAGAAAAAAATAAAGCAAATATATTAATAGTAAATCTGGTGGAGGAGTTTATGGGAGTTCTTCATATTATTCTTACACCTTTTCTTTTAAGTTGAATTATTCCAAAATATAAGGAATGAATAGGGGTGGCAGTGAGTTAATCTCTAACAAAAAATGGAAATGCCAAGAAATAAGTTCAATAAAAAACATGTATACTTACCACACTGATACTATGGAATTTGTTCACTATGTTTAAACTGTATAAAAACAATGTAGTTTATGCTAATCACAGATGCTACTGTGATTGTGTATTGAGTTCGTTTCCTTCTGGAAGTCCAGAATCTTAGTATGTACTGCTAGCCTGAGGGTGTCTCCATGACCAGCCCCTAGTAAATACCCTGAACATGGAGTCTCTCGGGGGCTTCCTTGGTTGACAGCATTTCACTCTTGTCAGTTGTTTCGATTATTGTCAAAACATGGAGGAATTGAACCCATCCCGTGTGACTCCATAGGGAAGGACTCTTAGAAGCTTGTGCTTGGTTTCCCAGGGACACTGCCCGCCTGCGCCCTGCCCTCGTGCCTTTTCCCTTTGTGGATTTTTGCATTTTATCCTTTCACTATAATAAATCACAGCTGTGAGCAGGACTGTATACTGAGTCTTAATAGGTCACTAGATGGGAGAGGCAGACTTAGGGACCCCCTACACAGTGCCACTTTTCTTAAATACTTAGCTATTTTCTAAACCATGAATGTTTTCTTTATAAACCTCAGTTTGGGGGATTTTTTTTTTTTCCTTTACGTTTAGCTTTTATTGACATATAGTTAAATGCAGTGTAATATGTAAATCTTAACTATGGAGTTCAAGTTTTGGCGAAAATATACCCAATGAGCCACTTTTTCATCACCCCAGAAAGTTCCCTCATCCTCCTCAAGTCTCCTGCAGCCAGCTGCTCCCTGATTTCTATCACTGTAGATTATTTTTGCTTATTTCAGAACTTCATATATATGAACTCTTGAGACCTGGCAGCCTTTGCTCAGCATAAATTTTCTTCTTACAATTGTATTGTCTCCTGTATCATAAAATGTACGCACTTAAAGTGTACAGTTTAGTAGTTTTGAGTATGTTCACAGAGTTGTGCAACCATTACCACCACCTGTTTTTAGAACATTTTCAACATCCCCCCAAAAGAAATCTCTTAATCATTAATAGTCACACTTCTAATTGCCTGCAACCTTTCCTGCCCTAAGCCCATGCCACGACTGTTTTGTTTTTTTTTTTAAAGATGTATTCATTTATTTTAGAGACCGAGAGAGTGGGGGGGGCAGGGAGGAAGAGCAGAGGGAGACAGAGAATCCAAGAGTCCGCACTGACTGCGGAGCTTAACAGGGCCTGAGCCGAAATCAAGTTTGACCCTTAATGGACTGAGTCATCCAGGAGCCCTCTCATCTGCTTTTTTGTATGTATGGATTTGACTTTTCTGGACATTGCAGATACATAGAATCCTATAGTAAGGCCTTTGTAACTGACTTCTTTTACTTGGCATGATGTTTTCAAATTCATTCATATTTTAGCATGCATCAGTGCTCCATTCATTTTTATAGCTGAATAATATTATTTTGTTTGGAAAGACCACATTTGTTTCTCCTTTTTTCACTTGATGGACATTTAGAGTGTTCCCTTTTTGGCTACTGTGCATATGCTGCTATACACACTTCTGTAAGTTTTTTGTTTTTGTTCTTGGTTTTTTTTTTACCTAACAAATCCGTTTTTTTTTTTAAATTTAAATTCAGTTTAATTAACATACAGCAGATTAATAGTTTCAGAGGTAGAATTTAGTGATTCATGAGTTGCATATAACACTAAGTGCTCATCATTTCATCACCCAGTTCCTTAATGCCCATCACCCAGTTACCCCATCTCCACCTCCCACATTTACGTACGTTTTTGTGAGGACGTAGATTTACATTTCTTTTGGGTGTATACCTAGCTAGGAATGGGATTGCTGGGCCATATGGTGGCTCTGTGCTTAGCATTTCAAGGGGGCCTAGTTGTTTTCCAAAATGGCTGTACCATTCTACATTCCCTCCAGCAACGTATGAGGTTTCTAATTCCTCCACGTGTGCAACAACATTTGTTACTGTCTTTTTCATTTTCACTGTGCTACTGTGTATGAAATGGTCCCTCATGATGGCTTTGATTTGCATTTTCCTGAAGACTAATGATATTAAGCATTATTCTTGTGTGTATTGGCTATTTGCATATCTTCTTTGGAGAAATGCCTGTGCAAATTATTTGCCAGTTTTTATAATTGGATTCTTTGTCCTTTTATTGTTGACTTATAAGAGTTCTTTATATATTCTTGATACAGGTTTCTTGTCAGACAAGGATTTGCAAATTATTTTTTTTCCATTCTGTAGGTTGTTTTTCAGTTTCATGAAGGTGTCCTCTGATGCTTATGTTTTGATTTTCATGAAGTCCTGTTTAGTTTTTCTTTCATCACTTGTTTTTATGAGAAACAGTTATCTCACTTAAGGTCATAAGAATTTACTCTGTGGTTTTTACCTAGGAATTTTATGGTTTTAGCTCTTACATTTAGATGATGAACACATATGAGACTATGAATTACCTTTTTTGTAGCTTTGGCTGCTCTTTATAAATTCATGCTCTGTTTTGTTTTCTAAGCAGCTTAGAACAACATGTTATTTTGGATGCTTTATTTTTATATTTGGTCATGGAATCTTTTTTAAATTATTCAGTTTTTTGTTAATTTCTGCTTTTGCGAACTCTATTATGCAAATATCATTATAAATTTTTTAAAGTTTGAATTATTAAGGTTGTCTTTGGGCCCACATATCCATTTTTTTAACTGTTACCTGACTTCTGTTATGCTTTCATAGTAAATGTACTTGGAATAATCCAGTTGTGCCAATTATATTATTCAGATAACTCATGTTGTAATTTTTAAGTCTATTAGGTTTGACAAAAATCAAGTGGTATATTTATTCTTTTTAATGACGATTTCTTATCATTTTTCCTAACAATTTTTAGTTTTACATATTTTGATAATCTTAATCTTGCTCAATGGCACAAAATTTTTTTCATGACCTTTCCTGGTATTGGCAGACATGCCCATTATAAAACTTTGGCCTTTTTTTTTTTTTTTTAAATGCTGTGCTTTTCCCTAAATTTGCCCCGTTCCCCCTTTTGAAACAATACTTGCCATACCAAGGAAAACCCTAGCAGGGTACCTTTCTAAGCCTCATCTCATTTCATGTCAGAGTTTTAAAAAATACAGTTTACATTCTTTCTTTTTTCTATTGTTGCCTCCCAGGGACTCTTTTAAGTCCACTGCAGCTAGGTTGCAGCTCCTAATGTGTCAAGTGAGTTTGATATGGAAAACATCCCTGACTATGCTAGAATCTGACATCACTGTAGAATTTGATGGTGATTCTTATTCTCACTTCTAAGCTAATTCCACCCCTTGTATTTGGGACTTTGCAATCCTTTATTGTAACTTTTTTTTTTTTTTTGAAGATTTTATTTATTTATTGTTCAGGGAGAGACAGAGAACACACAAGTGGGGGGAGCAGCAGGGAGAGGGAGAAGCAGACTCCCTGCTGGACAAAGAGCTTGATGCAGGACTCAGTCCTAGAACCCCAGGATAGTGACCTGAGCTGAAGGCAGATGCTTAACTGACTGAGCCACCCAAGTGTCCCTATAATTTAATTTTGATATAATTTCAATCTTATAAAAAGTTGCATGATAGCTGGGAAGGGTTCTTTCATATGTCTTCTACTTTGATTTATATCCTTTATTTCTTTTAGCCATTTGACAGTAAGTTGGAGGCATCTTCCTTTATCTTCCAGTCTTTCCTGGTGTATTTTCTAAGAAATAAGGACATTTTCTTATATAACCAGAAGAAAGTTACCAAATCCAGAATGGTGGTGGTGATATAATACTATAATATAATTCATAGGCTATATTCAAATTGTCTCAATAGCATTTTTTTTCTTTTTTAATGAAAGGAGCTTCTTTTTTTCCTTTAAGTCCAGGATCCAACCATGGTCATGTGTTGAATTTAGTTATCACATCTCTTCCATCTCCTTTAATTTGGAACAGCTAGCTCCTCAGCCCTTTTTTTTTTTTTAATTTCTTGATCTTGATATTTTTGAGGAGTGCAAACCTTTGTTGTAGAAAGTCTTTTTATTTGAGTGTGTCCATTTCCATGTGATTAGCTTCAGGTTATTTTCCCTTCTCCTTTCTTTTGTAACCTAACCTAAACTAGTCTACTACTTTTGCTGGAAGATCACTGCAGTGATGTCCTGCTGGCCTCAGTGCACTCTGCTTTAATCCTGGTGCTGCTAGACTTGGTCAGTTGCTTAATTTGTGTCTGTTAAGTTTCTTTGCTGTACTATCACATTTTTCTTCTTTAATTCTTAACTTATTTGTGGGAGACACGTTGAGATTAGGTAAATAAATATCCTTTTCCTCATCAGACTTGCATGTTGTAGTTTTAGGATCCATTGATGATTTTCTAACTATGTCATTCTTTCTATAATTATTAGTTGGAATTCTTTTGAAAGGAATACCTTCCCTTTTTATTTCCTTTATTTCCTATTTCTTTTTTTTTTAATTTTCTTTTTATTTGAGGCTCATGGATCTCATGGCTTCTTACTTTATTCAGTGGGTTATAATCCAATACTATCATTGTTTATTTTGATACCCCAGTTGTCACACATTTGGATAGTGGAAGGTCCTACAGGCTGTCTCCTGAGTTATTTTAATATGTTCCCATGATGCTTTACCATTTCTTTACTTTATGCTCTAAGTATAATTTCCAGGCTTATTTGTATTTTCCTAATCACCATCCTGGAATGAGCATTTCCTTAAGGTTATTTTTAATAGAGCATAGTGTCATATCTAGAAGCTAAGGTGTACTCATTGGTCCTGGGGTGTTACTGCATCTAGGCCTTCCTAGGACAGAGCTAGAAAATGGGTGTGGGTATGTGTTTCTTAAAAAACCTTAAGTTAGTGCTGATGCCTCCTATTTCAATTCAGTGTTCTAAGTACATTCTGCTCTCCCACATTTACATATTTGATGGCTCCTTAACAGTAGGAAACCTGGCTCCCTTGTCTTAATTTGCCCAATCTTGGAATACAGGAGAAGTAGTTCCAGAATTGTTAAGCCATACCACCACAAAAACGCAAAAATACTAAATTGAGTTCAAGGTTTCTTTAGGTTTTAGAGGTGAATTGCATATGTGAAATACAAAAATATGTGGTTGGTTCTTTGAGTTTTGACACATATTCTTGGTCCTCTGAGAGTTCTGACTTTTTCTCCGGTCTTCTCCGTGGGCTTCCCAGCCCTGTGTTTATCTTCAAGATTGTTCCACAGAGTTCTGAGTATCCTGAATAAATAAAAGATCAGATTTGTATAATGCTGGATAACTAGTTGTCTTTCCTTAATCCCAATCATTACATTTATTATGTTTATTTTTTTATACTGTACCCTGTGTGAAATTGAGCTGTATCTTTAGTCTGTGGCTCTCATAATTGCTGTGAATCAGTTGTGAAAAATTCCATTAATCCTTTCTGGGTAGAGAGAAAGTACCAGCATTATATTATGTTACAATTATATTTCATCAAGATTTAATGAAATGTGGTAATTATTTTGGCCAGTGCTGCTATTATATAAAAAGATGATTCAGAGCTGTTGTGAGGTATGAAAGACAGTCTGAAAATTCCTTAACGTTGTGATTGAGGGGTACAGGTTGAAATACGTCAGCTTACTTTTCTTTATTACATAGCAGCAGTTGCTGGGTTATCCAACTCAAAGGAAAACAAAACTGTGAGGTCTTAGAAGGCGGAAGGTTAGGTCCTGTTTGTTTCTCTAGCTCCATTAAATGGCAGTAGCTTTCTAATACCTACAAGATGGCAGAGTGCCTCTTTCAGCACTAACTGATTAACCTCTAGCGCCATTCCTCTGCTTGGGAAGACATGGTGGCAGGATCCTCCCAGTTGGGAGCCCTGCTGGGAATATATGCTAAGAGGTAATGCTGGGAGATGCTTTGTCCCCAAACCCAGAACACTGTAGAACTCTGAATGGTCTGAATGGATTGTGACTTCTTTTCATTTCATTAGCAATTAAAAAAATAACACTTATTTTCTTTATCAACAGGAGTGAAACCTCGGTCTGGTTGGTCTATTGATCCTTTTGGACATTCACCAACGATGGCTTATCTCCTCAAACGTGCTGGATTTTCTCACATGCTTATTCAGAGAGTTCATTATGCAATTAAAAAACATTTTGCATTGCATAAAACGCTGGAATTTTTTTGGAGACAGAGTTGGGGTATGTGGGGTGTGATGAAAGTGGAAGATCTCACTTGACCTAGATGTTCCTTCATAAGGGTTATGAACTCCTGCTTTTATGGGTTTTATTCAGAGTGTCTGTCTTGAGAATGAGGTTGCTTCTGGATACACATTCTTATAATTTTTTTCCCCAGTGTATTTGTGTTAAGATTCTCTTAATAAGTGCTGAGGCTATTTATCTATAGAACATTGTGGCTTCTTTTTCATCCCTTAAGGAGGTAGAGAAATATAAGCAATCGGTCTTTTGCAAATAATGCTTTTAGTTCTGTTTTGAAAAGGACGTATTTTATAACAAAGTTGAACTTGTGTTAGAACTTATGTCCAGTCATTTATTCACATTCAGCTTGTGTTTTCTCCTTCTGGCTTTCCTCTCTCTGCATCTAGTAAGAATTACTTTTTAAAACCTTAATCCTGTCGTCCTGGAACAGCCCTCCCTCCTATTACCTGTACTGCTTGTTTTCACGCTGTATTCTGTGGGTACACAGGTATTCCCAAGGTCATACTTCTTCAGCTCTCAGCTGTGGGGTGGGGAGGAGACAAGATTTAGGCTTCTTGAGAGGTTTTTGCCTTTCCCAACCCACATTTAATTCAGAATACTCTATTACTTCTTTGTCTTTACTGAGTTATTATTATGGGCCATGCATTGTATTGTATGCCTTATACCTGCTCTCTCACTAGATCGTTATCCTTTAACTTTGGTTCTCTTATTATCCCCTTCAAATGGTGAAGAAATGGATGCTTAGAGCTGTGAAACCATTTGCCAAAAGTCATACAGGTAGTAGGTACAAATCTAGCTTTGTGTAGTTCAGAAGCCCAGGCTTTAAGTCCCTGGCATTCACTGCCACCCTGGTACTGAGATCTCAGTAAGATTTCATCTGCAAAAAGGATTTCATTGCTAAAACAATGTTCAGAAATCACTGCATTGCATCATACTTGCTTTCCTGTGTAAGTTAGTTCCCCCTGTAAGTGTTTTCAAAAAATCATTTGTAAATCTAGACAGTAACTTTGTTATACATACTGCTGTTTTTTCAGTAAGGAAAGAAATTAACTATATAATTTTTTATTCTGGAAATTAAAACCTGTAGGGAAAACAAGAACTCGTAGGAGGTTATATTCTGTATAGTTTGATCAAATGCAAAAGAGCATATTAATTTCTTAAAAAGGATTTTTAATGTGAAGAGGCCCTACTTACAGTATTGCCCACATTCAAATTGCCCATAAATATCAATCAGCAAGAAATTACTAAGTACTTTTATGTACTTAACACCATGCTTGGAAGAAATAAAGAAAACTTCTTTGCCTATCAGGAAATTACAGTCTTAGTATGATAAAAGACAAGACCAACTGGCAGCAGATAAACTGAGATGTGCAAATGAGCTGCTAAATAGTACAGGTGCAGCAAAGGAGTGGGGCTGTCGAGTGTGTCTTTGATCTATAGGAGAAGGCAAGAAAAGTTGCCACCCAAGGCCTCTGTGCAGATAGCAAACATTAGTGACCAGAATCTATGATGTCACACTCGAGTGTGATTCAGTGAAGCAACTGACAGCACAGAAATACACAAATTATAATAGCTTTAAAATTTGGAAAAGAGCTGGTAATTACTTTAACTAAATGGAGTATGAGATAGAACTGGAATATTTTAGCACTTACCAGATAGATTTGAACATGTTGCTTCAAAATTATGTTTTGGAACTCATTTGAGCTTCTTTGTGTGTTCTGGTTCTTAATGAAGCAGTTATTTTCATTTTATCAAACGTGCGTGTTGTCTTTTTTTTTCGTTGTTGTTGTTGTGTCTGTCTTTGTCATAAAAGCAGTACATAACCCACTGCTGAAAAGTAGAAATCCACACTTAAATAAGGAGAGAGTGGTATTTACAGATCAGGAGACTACAAAGGTAACAATTGTTAACTCTTGTTTAAGCTTTCCATCACTGGGTGGTAGGCTTCTGACCTCTCAAGGGCAGTGATAAGGATACTTGCTGGCATTGAGGATTTAATTAAAGACAGTTCTACATCAGGAACCAGTGCTCACTTTCTCTATATTTTTTGTTTACCTTGTTTTTGTTCTTGTTTTTTTGTTTGTTTGTTCTTTGGTTTTTAGAAGTTCTTTCACTTGTCCTGTGTTGCTTTCATGGTGACAAGTCCCAGTGGCTCTTCATTGGTGAACATCGGGGAGACTGTGAACTCCTCTAGTGGCCCTTTCTTCTTCTCACAGCAAGAAATAGATAGGAATTTGCCCGGCATTTCATAAGCCTCCCTACCTTCCTCCTTTCTTCCCTTTATTCTCTTCCTCTCTTCTTTCCTCTGCAGCCAGTGTCATGGTCTTTCTCAGTGTGTCCCATAACTGCTATGGGGGCAGATGTGGCAAGGAGCTGGCAGCCCATATGGGATGGACACAGGGACGGACACAGCCCATAATTTTGGATGAGCCAGTAATTAAGTTTTACTTCTGTTTGGTTTGTATCTTTCCAGGCCAGCAGATGCTGGTCCGTGTTGGGTCTCTGCTCAGTTGAGATAGAGGAGGTAGAGACTGAGATGTGAGTCTCTTCCTTCAGGCTGGTGGTTGTTAAATGTGGCTGGGGTTTATGTACGAGTAGTAGTCAAGTAGGTTGTGGATTTAGGGTGGAGCTTGCATTATATATGTAGAAAGTACTGGCAATTTGATCAGTTTTGGGAAAACACAGTTTATAAATCCAGGTTTTGTCTGTTGGCTCTTTATTTTAGATCTGGGATCTGGCACAGATATTTTTTGCCACATGATGCCCTTCTACAGCTATGACATCCCTCATACGTGCGGACCTGACCCTAAAATATGCTGCCAGTTTGATTTTAAACGGCTTCCTGGAGGCAGATTCGGTTGTCCCTGGGGAGTCCCCCCAGAAACAATACATCTTGGAAATGTCCAAAAGAGGTATGAGAATATGCATTTCATTAAGACAGCCTCTCGAACAAAGCAGCAGCTCTGCTGCTTTTTGCTAAAGGGTTCGGTGGCCAACGTCATCCACGCTCAAGGTAGTTATTCAACAAGATCTAAAGCAACTTAAAAATGCCAGAGCTTTGACTGTGCCTTTTATGTGTTATAACTTAATGGAAAATGAACAACAGTTGATCAATATACAATGGAGAACCTATAACACTCTGTTATTACCCTCTCCTTTGCTCTCATTATAAAAGCCTTCTGCTGCGTTTCATTGATCTCACATACTTTCGTTGATAATAAAACTTCTGGTCTCTATTGTATACATTAGTAAGAAAAGCAACCCAACTGCAAAAACACGTTTATTGAAATGGAACACATAAAGAGTATAATTATCTGTTCTTTTAATACAATTTCAATAATAGTGGATGCTGCCCAGCTCTGATGAATACACTCTTTCGATCTTTCTCATATTTTTGACTCACAGACCATTTTTAATTAGGAATATTGATACTTAAAGATCTTTTCTTAAATAAAAAAGGAATGAATCACTTTTTAAAGAAGAAAATTACGTTCATGATGGAGGCATCTCATTATACCAAGTTACCTATACTTCTCATTTGTGTGCTTTTAAAGTTTAATTTCTTCACTTAAAAATTACTGGTGTATAATGCCTTTAAATAAAACATTGTGTTGCAATATAAACCACTCACCTCTGGCAGAAAGATGATACAGGCTTTTATTTATTTTTTTTAGATCGATTGTGTTATTTATTATCCACATGAGGAGATTTTTGAGAGTTAGAGGGGGAACAATAAACAATTAAACTAGGATGACAGCCATAAATTCTGCAAACCACAAGTTTCATTAACTCTATTTTTAAGACCCTAGAATTTCTGGTTTCCGAAAACCTACTCTGCCTGGGTTCTTATACATGTTATCCTTAAAAAATTTTCAGTAACATGATAGTAACACAAATGTAGGCATATTTTTAAACTCCTCATATTGTGTACATTAATTGTATAACAATAATTATGTGGGTTTTTTTTTTTTTTTTGCCATTTGTAAGTTTGATGGTTTCTGGGAACTCCACGTTTATGTGAGTTGCTAAGAAGCAGCCAGGCATTCTACCTTCCATAGGAGGGTTAAAATGGGCAGAGGTGAGGTAGGTCAGTAGTTACCAAGCATAGCTGCCCAACTCACCCAGGGAGCTTTCGAAAAATCTCCAGCCCAACAAAATGAGAATATGGTACTCCCATAACCACACCCCACGTGGTTGCAAAGCACAATGATAAAGCCTTTTAGATAGAGTAAAATCTTTGCAGTATGCACTGTCAAGTCTATTTATTTTAAAAATTTGCTTTAAAAATTGTGGAAGGAGAAGGTGAATTGAGTCTCTGCCTTGAGTCAGTCCTTGAGCCATAAAATACTCCATTGTGAGCCTCTCACTGTAGCACACACAAAAGTATCTTAACATGGCAGACTTCTTGAAGCCATACAGCCCTTCTAGCAAAATCTGACTTTCATAGTTATTTTGAAAAACTGTCCCAAGATTAGGGATCAGCCTGGTTTCATCCTATTGGTTCCTACTGCAATGAAGATGAATAAGGAAAGTGAGCAGCATGCTTTCTGGGGTTAGGTTAGTTAGAGAGAGGAGAATAATCCAGTGTATTATGTGGCAAAAGGTAGAAAGTTGGGCAGCGTAAGCTGTTCTGTAGCTCAGGAGGTCAGAGATAAGGAATTCCATTGAAGGTAACCAGATGCTTCAGTTGGGAACTCCCAGTACACCAAAGACCTTGTGAGGCTCCTCCTTTTCTTTCTTGGGTACTGCTGAGAGTACCTGTTTAAAGTGCATTATTGGGGAAAAAAGCAATTTTCTGTTCTCCTTTTGCTGTGTCCCATCTGACACTTCAAAGATTGCCCCCCAGGAACAGACCTTGTGCTCAGTCACTTCCAGTGAACCTGCAGGTGGTTTCCAGGCACCTGGGGGCATGGAGATGAAAGAGTCTATTTAATACTTACGTAGATTTTTTTAAAAAACTTCTTATAAGTCTTGAAATCTTAACTTTATTGGTTACTTTACATTCCAGACATCACCTTCCTTTTTACTTTGTGATGAATGGAGATCAAAACCAGGCATTCCAGCCTAGTGGCACTTGATTTTTAATACCCTAAAGAAAATGAAATTTAACTCTAATTTATAGGTTCCTCTACTTCACAAATAAAGAATTACCATTGTTTATCAAGTTGAGTGTTTGTTCTCATACAGTATATTTTACATATAATTGTGATTTACATGTCACATGATACAGGATATTCTAGGGAATTTTTTCTTTTTTCTTGGTTCTAGTTAAGTTGACATTTCTAACCTGGTAGAAGTAAAGAGCAGATTGCTGCTACACATCTTCAAATGTGATATTGGTCAATTCATTTGGCATTAGTGTACCATAGATTTTGGGAATATCCACTCTCTACCAGGTAGTATAGTTTGGTCTCTTGGCTTTGCCAGTGTTGACACCTTCGTGCAGGAGCTTGGGAATTAGGTCAGATGCTGAATGGAAAAGTCACATTTAATGTTTGTGATTTCTTTCCTCTTATGTGTCTTATGCATATACACACAAGATATGATGTATCTAGTAGTAAACCTCGGCATTCACTTAAATGATCACTTATCCTTTTTTATGCTGGTTTCCTAGGGGGATCTGATTGAGTATATTTTTATCCATGATTTCTATGTTCGGTTTACTCTCTCATTTATTTTTCTTTTATTTATCTTTCTATTTGATTAGTTTCATTAGACATGTGTTTTTTAATTATAAATAATAATCCAAAGTTATGTTTGGTAAGTGTGGAATATTAGTAAAATATTAGCAACGATTGAGTACTCTACCGAATGCTAATCTCAGAAAACTATGTTATGTCAGAACAGTATGGTTATATTTTACTCACCAAGTTATTGAATTTTGCTAATAATTTAATATTGCAAGGCAGTTTCAGAGACCATCAGTATACAAAGATCATGTGAGATTCTAAATTTAAATGTTTTTAATTTTAGAAAATACTTCTTTCCATTATTGATGTTCTTTGAGTTTCTTTCATAAGTTTTTATATCGTGAATTGGAACTTCTCAATAGCCCTTGACATGAAAATTGGAATACTGGGTAAAAAAGCACATTAGTCATCACTAATTTCTTAAGCGTGGCATTACATAGAGAACTACTGTGAGTTCATCTGCTTATTTAATTTCATTTTTGTAAGCCGTTCCTCTTAAAAAGTTTGTATTCCTAGACTTGCTCAAATGGTGCCCCGATTCAGCACTCAGCAGTTCAACCCCAAAGATTTTCTGCAGAATACAAGAATACGAAATATAAAAGCACATCAGCACATTTAGTATTTAGCTGACCTTTAGACTTGTGGGTTAGATCTGTGGGAGGTAGAAATCAAAAAAGCTAATTCAACTTCAAAGCTTTATCTGTTGATCATCACTGGGAAGGACACTGTGACAGATACCCAGTTTATTAATGGCAGGTGTTAAGTGAGTTGCTTTTCTTCCTTTTGAAGAGGAAATCGGGTTCTGTAATCCGTTTCATTCAAACTATTTCTTTTGTTTTTTTTTTTAAAGATTTTATTTATTTATTTCAGAGAGAGAGATCACAAGTAGGCAGCGAGGCAGACAGAGAGAGAAGGGGAAGCAGGCTCCCTGCTGAGCAGAGAGCCCGATGTGGGGCTCGATCCCAGGACCCTGGGACCATGACCCAAGCCGAAGGCAGAGGCTTTAACCCACTGAGCCACCCAGGCGCCCCTATGAGTATGTTTTTTAAAAGATTTATTTATCCATTTTAGAGAGAGAGAGAGAAAGCAGGGGGGAGGGGCAGAGGAAGAGAGAGTCCCAAGTTGACTCAGCTGAGTGCAGGACCCAATGCAGAGCTTGGTTTCATGACCCTGAGATCACGACCCAAGCTAAAACCAAGAGATTGGATGCTCAACCAACTGTGCCACCCAGGCACCCCAGAATCTAGGAATATTTTAAAGATTTTATTTTTATTTATTTATTTGGCAGAAAGTGATCACAAGTAGGCAGAGAGGCAGACAGGGAGAAAGGGGAAGCAGGCTCCCTGCTGAACAGAGAGCCCAAAGCGGGGCTTGATCCCAGGACCCTGAAACATGACCTGAGCTGAAGACAGAGACTTAACCCACTGAGCTGATCAGGCGCCCCAGGAATATTTTAAATGGATAATGAAAATTAGTTAGTAGTTTTTTAAAAATATGCCTTATAAATCATACTAATCTAGAATACAGGAAGAATATACAATAATTTCTTTTAACATAATACACTTTTTAATGAGTTGCCCTGTTGTCCTTTTCATAATATTACTCTTATTTTCCCTTTTTCTTTTGTAGGGCTGAGATGCTTCTAGATCAGTACCGAAAAAAGTCAAAACTCTTTCGTACTACAGTTGTCCTGGCCCCACTAGGAGATGATTTTCGCTACTGTGAACGTACAGAATGGGATCATCAGTATAAGAATTATCAGCTGCTTTTTGATTACATGAATTCTCATCCTGAGTATAATGTTAAGGTAATTTGAAAATATTTAATTATGATACTGTATTTGAAGTCGAGCCTTCATTATTAAATGAGGCTAAAACAGAATAGCCTTAGTTTCTTTGTCCCGTCTCCCAATATTTCCTAGTATATGTAGTCCTTATGTAAGAGGGTAGTTCTTAAACAGGAAAATTATCTAGTACTATAGTTGCATTTCTGAAGTTGTCCCTTGCTCCCATTCCTACAGCATTAAAGAGCTGTTACTTTTATGTAGTTGTGAATATGCACCTGCTAAGTTGTCGTCTTCATTTTTCAGTGATGTCCTGTTTTTCTACCAGCATTGAAAGTTTGTTTCTCTGTGACAGTCGCATCCTTGTGATTTAGTAGTATGATGGGCAGATACAGATGAACATGTCATAAATTTTGCAAATGAATATCTTGTGTCCAGAGAATACACTAGCATTTTTCTTGGTTGAGAAGACTTCCAAAATTAATAATTTGTCTGTAGCTCTTCCTCTTCCCCCACACCCATCCCCCGGGTTGGAAAATTTCGAATGTACTGTAAAGTTATGAAAACAACTGAAGTACCCATCCCCTGAATCCTGCTTCCCCATATCCATAGTTCAGCTACCACATTGATCAATTCAAGGTCACTTTCTCTTCAGCTGTGACTCACTGTCCTCTCTCACCCTCTCCTGGGGATTATTTTGGAGGAAATAGTAGTCATTTAGTTTCATCTGTAACCATTTCACTACTTACAAACTATGAGGACTCTATTTAAAAATACAATAATAATGCCATTATTATATCTAAAAAATTAACAATAATTCAATATTATCACGTATCCAGATAGATTCAGGTTTTCCTGATCACATACAGGCAATTTTTTCTTAACGTATGTTTCATGAGTCAGGATTCAAACAAGAGTCCTATCTTAGACCCTATATGAGAAAATTACCCAATGTGTTTATTATAGTCACTAACCTATGAGACAGTAGAATATCTATGGAAATACTATAGAAAAGAAGAGATGTTACTGTTTAGGAAGTTAGAAAGCTGATGACAGGCCACATTTTATGTTGGGATAATTCAAGTTTATTAAGTAAATGTAAATAATATCAAATAGTTAAATAAACTTAAATAATATGCCAAGTGTATTCAAGATACTTACAACTGAATTTCTGCCAGATTATGAACTCAGTGCATCAGGTCTATGTTTAAATTATCTGTTTAATCTCCTCAAAGGTGAAGCTGATACACAAACATTTGCTTAGGGGATGGCATATATAGATGGGGTATTTTATCCCTAAATACATCTTCCTAGTGAATGATTTTGAGGTCCACAAAAGGAGCTACCACTGATTTTAAAAAATTAAAGTCCTGATTTTTGTATTTTACCTATTTCCTTCTTTGCCCAATAGGGCAGCTTTTACTGAGGGTTTTAGAGGGGGTGGGGGTGGGGGAATGGGTTGGCCCAGTGATGGGTATTAAGATGGGAATATATTGCATGGAGCATTGGATGTTATATGTGAACAATGAATCACGGAACAATACATCAAATTAATGACGTACTGTATGGTTACTAACGTAACATAATAAAAAATAAAGTTACTTTTTGATTATATGAATTATAAGCATCCCATACATAGGAGATATGCACAAACCAGAAGTGTACAGAGAATTTTTCAAGTTTAAAAACCCCCATGTAACCGCCTCCAGCATTTATGGCATCCCAAAAGAGTCCCTTAGATGTCCTTCAAATCATTGCCAAATCTTACAGAAGTAACCTTATTTTCCCTTTTCTCATCGTGAGTAGCAGTATTTCTTTTGAAATGATCTAAGAAGGGAATCTTAAGTATGTTCCTTTGTGTTCGCCTTTCTCTGCTCCACTTAGTGTTCGTGAGATTCATCTGTGGTGCATATAACAGTATATTCATTTTTTAAAAAGATTTTATTTATTTATTTTAGTGGAGGGGGTAACGCGATCAGGGGGAGGGACAGACGGAGAGGAAAGAGATTCTCAAGCAGACTTTGTGCTGAGTACAGAGCCCAACATGAAGCTCAGTCTCAGGACCCCAAGATCATGACCTGAACCAAGATCAAGAGTCAGATGCTTAACCCACTGAGCCACCCAGGCACCCCATAATATATTCCTTTTTAATACTGTATATTATCTTTAGTATCAATTTGATATGTCACAATTTGTCCATTCTATTATTAATGGACATTTGAGTTGTTTCCGGGTTTTGTCTATTACAAATAAAGCCATTTTGAATATTGTGAATGTATTTATATACATGTATGTGAATTTATGTGGGTATAAAATGGGATGGGACTTTTTGATCATTGAGGATGCACGTGTTCAACTTCAGTAGATATTTCCAAATGGCATCCCAAAATAGATGCAGTAGTCCTTGTGCTGCATGACAATTTCAGTTGCTGTACTTCCTTACTGACATTTTTTATTGTAAGGATTTTTTTTTCATTTTTTTTTATGATTGATGTGATGGTTTTATTTTATATTCCCATGTTGGTTAATGAGTTGAACATCTTTTCATAAGTTTATTGCTGTTTATAAAGTGACTATTTAAAGTTTTTGATGACTTTTCTTTAAATTGGGTTGTCTTTTTGTACCATTTATAGCTTTTTTATATATTTTGGTTTGAGTCTTTCTTCAGATAAAAGTTATGCAAGTACTGTCTCCCACTATGTAAGCCTGTTTTTAAATTTCTTTCTTAAAGCTGTCTTTTAATAAACATGAATTCTTTGTTTTAGTTAAATCTAATTTAACAGTATTTTCCTTTATGGTTAATGCTTGTCATGTTCTGCTTAAGAATTTTTGTTTATACTGCATAGTCATGAAAATACACTTTTTATGAAGCTGTCTTCCAGAAGCTTTATTATTTTACCTTCAATATTTAGGTCTACAATCTATTTGGAATTGATTTTTTTGTGAATTGTATGAAGATAGGGATCAAGTTCCATTTTGCCCATATGGATATCTACCACCATTTATTGAAAAGACCAGTTTGCCTACTTTACCGCAGCACCATATTTGTCATTAATTATGAGTGAAACTATTTCTGCGGATCTTGTGTAGACTCTATTCAATTTGTCTGTTTGACTAATCTCATATTGTTTTAAATACTGTGGTTTTAGAATGGATATTAATGTCTGATAGCTTAAGTCTTCTAATTTTGTTTCCTTCTCAAGATTGCATTGGTTTTCTTTATAGTTCTATATAGGTTTGAGATCAACTTTGAAATTTCTACCCCCAAAAAAGTTGGAATTTTAGTTGGGATTGCATTGAACCAATAGATCAATTTGAGTGCAGCTAACTTTTTTACAAACATTAGGCCATCCATTATTGTGGTATATTCCACATACAAAAATACAGTTGACTTTTGCCTTCTAACCTTGTACCCAGTAACCTTCATGTGGTCCCTTTTATGGAATTTTTGTCACGTGTTTGCTGGTTTTATTGCCCTTACATACCTTCAAACAAAAGCTTTTTTTCTTTCTGTGGTTTATCTAGTTATATCTGTTCTCTGTAGGATGTTTGACGTTATTTCATCCAAGCCAGAATTTATGATTATTTTCTTTTGATGAAAAGAAAAACAAAAGCAGGCAATTGAATTTAGATGGCTAAAAAATTGACATTGTACTAGTCAAGACGGTTAGTTTGCCATTGGTCATCACTTATTTAGCAATTTATGTACTTTTTTTCTCATATGTTGTTCTGATAGAGAAATTTGATTATGTTTAAGAATAAGGTTATATTAAAGATATAATTTGTTGCCTTTTAATGTAAAAAAATTTACTTTTTCTGTTATTTGGAATATGTACTTTATTTGAGCTGCCAAGAGACTAGAAATTATATATACAGGAGATATATATATATATATATATATATATGTATATGTGTGTGTACACACACACACACACACACACATACACACACATATACAGGATTATATATCAGTTCTTTGAGACTGAGTCAAGTTTGTGAGAAAACCAACCAGTCCACCACTTACATAAACTTTGCCCAGGAAATAGCTAAGAAGGAAATATTTTCATCTTGGCTAATACCAAAAATTAATTAAAATATTTTAAAAGGATATACTTTGTTGTTAATATTGACTCTGTGACATGCCACAGTTCCCTAAAATCTGAAACTGAAGGGGATTTTTTGTTATAGAAATCCCTTTTCTATATAGATGAAAAAGGCCCAGGAATTTAGATTGCTGAATATTTTGTTACTTTTATCAGTATACTTCCCTGAGCTTATCTGACCCTCTGGGCCTGAAGTTAATGCTGTATTTCTTTGTATTTGTGACCCTCATGATTGTACACACACACACACACAAATTCTGCTTTTTAGAATGTGTTAGGCGAATAATAAATAACACTTAATTTTTGAGTTACTTACTATTTGCTATTAACTTTTTTTTTTATTATTTAAGAGAGAAAGGGAGAGCGTATGCTTGGCGGGGTGTGGGGAAATGGGCAGAGGGAGAGACTTTTAAGAAGCCTCCATGCCCAATTCAGAGCCCCATGTAGGGCTCAGTCTTATGACCTTGAGATCGTGACCTGAGCTGAAATCAAGAGTCAGATGCTTAACTCACTGAGCCATCCAGGCGCCCCTCCTATTAATTTTTCTTTTTTCTTTTTTCTTTTTTTTAAAGATTTTATTTATTTTATTCGACAGAGAGAGAGATCACAAGTAGGCAGAGAGGCAGGCAGAGACAGCAGGCTCCCTGCTGAGCAGAGGGCCCGATGCAGGGCTCGATCCCAGGACACTGAAATCATGACCCGAGCCGAAGGCAGCGGCTTAATCCACTGAGCCACCCAGGTGCCCCAGTTTTTCAAAGTGCTTCACCTTAGTTAACTTTTTTAATTCTCTGAACATTTTCCAATAGGTACTGTAATCATCCCCATTATAGATGAGGAAACTGAGACCCAAATAGGTTAACTTGCCCATGATACATTGTGTTTGGTGAAGCCCAGACAAGACTAGGTAATACTATTGAAAATTGCTTTTCTGTGATATAAACATAAGGATTTAGAAATAATCGTCTATTTTGCTGTTATAAAATGTATTGTGTCACAGGTGCATGATGATAACTTAGATTTGTCATACTAATAATATCAGTTGTGTTTCCAGCTGAAATTTTGCCTTTGCAATAGAAAAGTGGTAGCTAAAACTCAGACCGTTATTTCCCAGTTGTGTTTCAAAGCATTTTACTTAGAAACCTATTAGCTGTAACACAAACACAATATATAACATGCTCAAAACCACATATTAAGTAAGCGATAGAGATGGAATTCAAACCCATGCTTTCTGGATCCAGGTTCTGTGCTGTTCTTAGCGACTCTTTTAGAGCACTACTCGCTGTTTTTTAATTACTCTTAACTATTTTTCTGCCACATTGAATAAAAATAGCTTTCAGAGTGTGTGTGTGTGTGTGTGTGTGTGGTAAGAAACAGCAAAAACAGCATCTTACCGTTCTTCAAAGAAAAATTCCCTTTTAAATTCTCTGTTTTTCTCTAAAAACACTGCCTTTCAATATCTGTTTACATGGTCTGGTATAATACTTCTTTTTTCCTTTGATTTATGGAATAGCTTGGGCTCATAAAAATGGATTTATGTTCTGGTAATTTAAATCATTAGTCAAAAGACCTTTTCATTTGAGCAGTCAACCTTGCAGTTCTGTCACTCTTTGTGTTTTACTTCTATTCAATGTTACCTGCTGGTAGAGAAAGTCCATTTTTTTAATGACCTGCTGTTCTTAAAGTCTCCCTCATGAGACCTCAAACTAGGGGCACGGGGAGGCCAGGGGAGTATTTGTGCATATGACATAGGAAAATACTTAACAGTTAACCAAACTGTTATGTAAATGTTTTATTTTTGCTGCTTCCCATCTTTTATTCATCTCTGAGTTATTCTGTTCCCTGACCCTTACACAGTTTGAAATTCTGGAGATTTGTAAGGCATTTTCAGACCCACAGATTTGTATATCAAGGTAGTACTTCTAACCCCTTAAGTGTGTAAGTTTTATTTCATTTTAATTTGGGACCTGATGCAAGTGAAAGAGTTACTGTGTATTTCTCTTCCTGCACTTGAGTTTTGTACAATCTGAGCTAGATTTTCATCCTAACTTGGAAACACAAATTAAATATTTATTATTAACTTTTCCTTTCAGAGCTAGAAGTAATTTTTGAGGTAGAGAATGAATAATTTAAGTGTCACCTTTTTTTTAAATTAGATACAGTTTGGGACTTTATCAGATTATTTTGATGCACTGGATAAAGAAGATGTAGCCATTAGGAAGAATAGCCAATCCATGTTCCCTGTTCTAAGTGGAGATTTTTTCACTTACGCTGACCGAGACGATCATTACTGGAGCGGCTACTTTACATCCAGACCCTTTTACAAACGAATGGATAGGATACTGGAATCCCATTTAAGGTACAAAATTTATGTTTATATAGCTACATCAATTATTCACCTCTTTTATGTGATCATAGCCTTTTCGTAGAGTTTTGCATAATATACAACATTTATGCAGTATTAGAATGTTTAATGTAATTGTGAAATTTTAACGCAATCAGAGATATGTCTCCAATGCAGAATCAGATTATTACATGGGTTTTTGCTTTGAAAGGAAAAGTAGTTAATGTGATTAGACTTTCTCCTATATCTTAGGTTTTACACGTTTCTAATTAATTACCGTATTGTTTGCACACTGTGATAATATCCAGCGACATGGTCATGTGTGTCTGCAGGTCAGTAATCAGGCAGACTAAATTGTTGAAAATGAGCAAAGGTTACAAGGAACAAATAGGGTCTCTCCATGGCCAAAATGTGGGCCTCAAAGTACATAATATAAAACCAATGTATTTTATATGGGGGAAAACTCCAGAGGCTCCACCTCAGTTCTTATTTATTTGAAACATATTTCTATAGGTGTGATTCTCTGTTTAGAAGAGCAAAACTTGAAAGAGATGAGAACTGATAGCGGCAGAGTGATTGGCTGAGAAAAAACAGCGACAGGGAGAAGGCAAAAAGTCAGCAGAAAACAACAGTGCTCTAAACCAGTGTTGTCCAGTAGAACTTTGAGTCACTGGCCCACAGAACTTTCTGCCGTGTTGGAAATCTTCTGTTTCTGCTTTCTGCACTGTTCAGTATGGTAGCCACTTGCCATGTGTAACTGTTGAGCACTTAATGTGACCAGTGTGGGCTCTTTAATTCCCTTTAATTTTAATTTTAAGTATAAACAACCACATGTGGCTAGTAGCTATTATAGTGGATCTTGTTGCTTTGTAGTAAAGATGAACCACCCCAGGGACTTCTGGGGCTCTTTCTATATGTGTGTAGCCTGGGAGGTTAATTCATTTTCATAAGTTCACTTTCAGCTTAGTTCAGATCATGAATTCATGATGATTAATTTTCATGATGAATCCTAGTATTAAAAATAAAAAGTCAGTGTGATATGGTGAGTGCTGTGAAGTGTGTAAGCCTGACGAGTCACAGACCTGTACCTCTGGGGCAAATAGTACATTTTATGTTAATAAAAATAATTAATAAAAAAGATAAAAAAATAAAAAGTCATGTCATACCTACATTCTTCTAAGTACTGGTAGAAACAGTACATTTTGGAAAACTTTTTATAAAGATCATGAATTTCTCCAAGAGTTGTACTTTGGTATAGTAGTGTGTTGTTGTTGTTTTAATTTTTATTATTTCTGTGCTATTATCTTTATTTCAAAAGTCTGATCTTTGCCTGTTTTTGGGATATTCACAAATGTGCTGGATGGATACATGTTACTGTATTTATCATAAAATAGTATTTCTATATTATAGAGATTTATGCATTCTTGGTCAGTAGAATATTAATTATCTGTTACGTTATTCTAAATTACTTATGATTAAAAACAGAAAAAGTACTAAGTAATGTAGAGATTCTTTTGGACCACTGCATTTTTTTAGTGTCAACTATTTTTTACTGACAAAGAGTTATAAATATTGATTCAATCTTACTTTATTGAACGTATTTAAGGTGAAGTACTTAGTGCAAGTAATAATATATTTTGAAAATTTTGCTTTAAAACAACAAAACCATATAATAATTATGAATTTCAAAATGTAATCAACTGATTTGAAAATAAGTTTATCATTTGATAAAAGATATTTCATCTTTATGCTCATTTATAAAACATTTGGATAGGATTGAGGAGTATAAAGAAGAAAATATTTTTTAAATCCCATGTTTATATTTTGGGATATCTGTATGTATATGTACCCTTGCAAAGCCAGGAATATGTGTTTTAGATATAGATGAACATATATTTGCAATTTCCTTAATTCACATTTAGTGTTTCTCCTGCCATGAATTTTAGAAGGATTAGAATTTAAAGGCAGAAATATTTTGGTAGCTTTAATTATTTCAAAATGTAAAGGAATTTTTTTTTAAAGATTTTACTTATTTATTTGACAGACAGAGATCACAAGTAGGCAGAGAGAGGGGAGAAAGCAGGTTCCCTGTTGAGCAGAGGGCCTGATGTGTGGCTCGATCCCAGGACCCTGGGATCATACCCGAGCTGAAGGCAGAGGCTTTTACCCACTGAGCCACCCCAAGCCATTATCTCTTTTTAAAGACTTTTGAAACCTGCCTTGAACCATACCCTCTGATGAAAA
This sequence comes from Neogale vison, assembly GCF_020171115.1. Taxonomy (NCBI): domain Eukaryota; kingdom Metazoa; phylum Chordata; class Mammalia; order Carnivora; family Mustelidae; genus Neogale; species Neogale vison. The sequence goes on along the minus strand of NC_058091.1, from coordinate 185,161,797 downwards.
AAATAAAGCATGAAAATGATAAGTCCACATATTCTTGCTCACAAACTACTCTTAAGCCAAAGTATTTTCTTTTTTAAAATAAACAAGAAACAACAGCATATGTTTTATCACCTTTCAGTTTATATTGTTCCATTCCCTCCAGTTGTTGAATGTTCTCATTCAGCGTGGAGACTAGCCATTGTTACTGTCAGGCCATCGCTTTCTGACTCTCCTTCACTGTTAGTCTCCCACTCACGTGACCATTTCTGCGCCATCTCTCCTTTAATGTACATATGTGAGAGTGAATGGCTTTCTGGTAATGAAGTTCCTGGTACGTGTCTGTGTCGATCTTGGAGAGAAGAAAGGACAGAAACCATTATCCACTTCTTACTGCTGGATGGAGCTATTTTTTTTTCACTATGTTATACATAAGTAAACCTATCTTGCTGACAGTGGCTACTGGCTTTTTTCCAGGACCATCTGGAACAAGGGCCCTTTTATCAATTTTATCAATTTAGACATGATGTTCTCTGATGATTGATAATTTTTATATATTATAATTGATAACTTACATATATATTAGATAATTTATATATATTAGATGGATATCTTGATGGTTTTATAGGAAGGCTTATTATCAATATCTTTTTTACAAATTGTGCTAGTCTTGGATTTTCAAAAAATCCCATTTGAAAATGTATCAGTACCACATATTTAAATAGTAAATGTTTGCTTTGAAATAAGAATTAATGACTGTTTTATGCAATTAGGGCTGCTGAAATTCTTTACTATTTCGCCCTGAAACAAGCTCAGAAATACAAGATAAGTAAATTTCTTTCATCATCCCATTATATGACACTGACAGAAGCCAGAAGAAATTTGGGACTGTTTCAACATCATGATGCTATCACAGGAACTGCAAAAGATTGGGTAGTTGTGGATTATGGTACCAGGTAATATAATTATTAAAAAGTGACTATAAAACAATTTTTTTAAAATTTTGGGTCACAGGCTTATATCTTTGGTGAAGTTGTTAATGTACAACAGACCATATCAATAATGACATCCCTTGTAAGTATTGCTTTAGAAAAACAACATCAGTATTCAAAGCATTTTTCAATAAATATATTGACAATGTGCTTGCTCTCCTAACTTTAATATTATTGCAGTGCATTTCTGCAAATGGAGTAGTAAAACATTATTATAAAGCTGATTCTGTTTTCTCCCAAATATAGTGTAGTACCAAGGATTTGGTATCAAATAAATCACAGCTATAATCCAAGGTGATGAAGAGCCACACTTAATTGTATAGCAGTTTAATTTCATCCTATTCCATATCCAGTTGTTCTCAGATACCTCTTCCTGCCCCCGCCCCGGCCCGAGGGACATTGACAAAAAAGAATCAGCCTGGAGGATAGCCAGGAAGTAGAAGAATCTACAAACCTTGACATATATGGATGATATAAGGAATTGGGATGAGAAGGGTTGGCCTGGGTATTGATATCAAAGCCCTCTTCAACTCTTGGAAGGGCTGTGAGTTGAGGGGAGGAGGGGGGAAGCTCTGTTATTTTCACATTGCAGAATTGGAAACAGTGAGTACAGGCTTCAGCTCAGAACAGCAGGAGACTTGTAAATAGTGCTTCTCAATAATCAAAAGACTTACCTTTTGTGATAGTGAAATTTCCATCATTATGCCCTAGTTTGGGTAACCATTCATTAGGATCAGTGTAGAGGAGATTCCTATGTTGGGGAATGAGTTTTAACTATTATTTCATTACGGTTTAGTTATTATTTTTTCCAGATTTTTTCTTCCTATCAGTAATGGTGTACTTTGATAATACTTTAAAATTGTTAAAACATGCTCTGATTTTCTTATAATAGAGATTGAAAAAGTGAATCTCTCTTTTTTTTTTTGTAAGATTTTATTTGACAAAGAGAGAAATCACAAGTAGACAGAGGGGGAAGCAGGCTCCCTGCTGAGCAGAGAGCCTGACGCGGGACTCGATCCCAAGACCCTGAGATCATGACCTGAGCCGAAGGCAGAGGGTTAACCCACTGAGCCACCCAGGTGCCCCATAAAGTGAATCCCTTTTTTTTTAATGAATGCTCCCTCCCATATTTGTAAAGTGTATACAGTAGATGAAGTCAGCATTACAGATTGATCCATAAAATCGATATCACTAATCATAATAAGTGTTAATTAAAATTTTAGCTACAGTATTTTGACTGCCTTTCTAGATATTTGAAAAATAAATTCTTGAGGTTTCATTAGCTGAATTGAGTCCTTGAAAATATATTTATGGTGGTATCTTGAATATCTTTTCAGTCTTCTTGTGGCAAATGTATTTGGCACCTGTTGAGGTTGAGCTGGGCTTAAAATGGAAAACACTCATTGGCTGATAATGATAATTGGTTTTTCTCCCACCGAAGGCATTTTTTAAAGTAAGGTCAGCTCCTCCATTTTTTCCTTTTAACCTGCCTGTCTTCTTGGTTTATTGAGAGTTTAAAAATGAAGCTATACTCAGAAAAGAGTTCCTAAGAGGAAATGAAGAAGTTGTTCTCCTACACTGTCCGCTTATTCTCTCTCTTTCTGCCATATTGAAAGGGGCTTGGGTACAGGTCATTGAGTTTTTGCAACCGAACATTTTCTGTCTCATAACCTTTCCAGAAGGCCTGTCATTAGTTCCTCCATATGTTTGGTTTTGCTTTTAGCTTGTAACAACATCACTGTACAAAATTGCGTCTTAGAGAAAAAAAGACAATAATTCTCAAATTGTACTTGACATTTGTAGATTTGCTTTGCAAGCACTTCACACTTCATTGAAAAGTCATACACAATTATCAAGTCATTAGCATAGACATTTTAAGTAGGAAATTTCAAAACACAAGTTAGAGAGTTATAAACAAAGAGGCAGCTAGCATTGGGTGTTCTCTTGTTCTTAGACTGTTGACTGTTTATTCAGATGTTGGCAGAAGTGTCCTTATGAACAAATGTATGAGTTAAGGATTGCATTTGGTTGCTAGTAATAGCAACTTGAAACTGAATAAATCCAATCCTACTTATTTTTGTGCCATGTGGAAGAGGTCTGCATGTCCCGAGTTCAGGTGTAGCAGCTCCACAACGCCAACAGGAGTGCAGACTCTTCTAGCTTTCTCTTTGGCCATCTAAATCTACCATCAATGGTAGATTGAATATTTATATAATTATCACCTGGAGAGCAGGAATACATCATGGCTATTTGAAGTTTAATTCTAATCATGGCATGAAAAAATGAATTAGAGTGGGACAGTGTTTGTGATGGATATTCAGCCTGGCATGAGATCAGTTACAGAAAGATTTAGAATTCTGCCAATTTCTATATTGTAATCAAGGTAGATAGGAGAAAAAAATGAACAAAGAGTAATTATGAGGGCCCATATGTATGGATCGAATGATTCACTGACAAACATGCTAATATCTGCTTTCAACAGTTGTAATGATAACCGAGTAGAAAACTGCAATTTCTAAGTGATGGTCCTTGGATAGTTCAGTGATAAAAGAATACAGGCATGTTAGGGTATTAGAAGTTCTGTGGAAGCCCACCATGATGAAATGTTGAAACATTGAAATTTTACTTTCCCAAACTTTGGGAAATTTACTGTGTTTAGTCTTGTTTTGCTTTAAACAAAACGGCTTTATGCATCCTAAGAAAGCATTTGGAGAATACTGTGCCAGTACTTAGTGCTTATCTTGTTTGAAGACTATGCATGTGCCTTTAGGATACAATCATTGATGTGTGACATTCCCTCAGTTTAAGCAGGACTCTTCTGTGCACTGTAATACATACAAGGTTTTAGCTGGTGGAGAACATGACTTTTATTTTTCAGCTTCTGACAGACTAATAAAGTTAGCCATGTAGATAATAAAAATAAACTTAAATCGAGGGGCTTGTTTCTCTAATTGAATTGTATTCATTCATATTATCTTTTAGTCTGGTGAAAACACTTATCACCTAGGAAAATATTTGAATAGACTAAGAAACTTAGCTGGCTGAATTTACATGCATAAGACTTTAATACTATGTATGTATAATACGTTTGCATAGTTATCTTACTGATTGTGATCACTTATCTTTGAAAGTAATCTCAATGCTCTGCAAAAAAAAAAAGTTATTTCTCTTTTACACGTTTTCTTGTTGTTGCATGAGAACAAAAATGTTCTTAACATGTAGATCCAAAATTGCTTCCTATATTGGGGAAAATAATATAATCACTCTATAAATATAATAGATTCAATGGCTGATTGAAAGCATTTTTGGCCAAGTTTCTCTACAGATTTCTCCAGTGGCTTTACTTGGGGTTACCTGTTCTATAAAGCTTTAATGAGACAAAATGAAACTTGAAAAAAACTTCAAACGAATTCTTTTCCTATGTGTAGTGCTTCAGCAATAGCTGGTAATATACCAAGATTATGTTCCAGAACTGATCTTGAATAGGTTGATTCATATGTATCTCTTTGGTTCCTCAGACATAAAAATACTGTTAGAATACAGTTAACTGTTTTATTTTATTTATTTATTTATTTATTTTTTCAGATTTATTTATTTATTTGTCAGAGAGAGAGAGAACAAAAGCAGGGAGAGCAGCAGGCAGAGGGAGAAGCAGGCTGTCTGCTGAGCAGGGAGCCAGACGTGGGGCTCAATCCCAGGACCGTGGGATCATGACCTGAGCTGAAGGCAGACGTTTAACCGAATGAGCTACCCCAGGCATCTCACAGTGAACAATTTTAATGACCAAGAAAACTGAAAAGGATAAAGATAGTTTCATTATCCAGACCTATGAAAACTTTCCCCTTTTTGAATAAGTACATGATACTAAAGTCAACAAAATATTTTTTTGAATTTTTCAGGAATTTGAGGTTTTTTTGAAGTGTGGATACTGATTGAATTTTCTTGTGAATGACAGTTAATCTCATGCTTTCTTCTGCTGTTTCAGCATTTGTTAAAGAATTTTCTGATGTAAAGGACCAAATCACTTTTTTTATAACAATGCCTTAAAGCATCTGGAGTGATCATGTTGAATATTCTTAGTATTTGGCATGATATTCATAGTTTGAATAAGTTTACATGTTTCAGGTGTGTACAGGAAGTTTTCTATTTTAAATGAATCTTTATTAGTGATATCTTTTGATTAACCTTTTTTTCCTAAGGACTTAGTTCTGAGCAAAGAAGAGTCAGTTCGTTAGAGGTTCATTATAGGTTTCACTTTGGGAATACAGGGTGAAAGTAATGGTGGCTTAGCCATTATTAAAGAAACTGAAAATATTGTATACAGATATTTGATTTCCTTCTCAGACCAGTAAAATTTTTGGTTCACAGACTCTTCCATTCGTTAATGAATCTGAAGAAGATAATTGGATATTCTGCACTGCTACTTATTTTGAAGGACAAAAACTCATACAACTCTTACTCTTTTGATAACCTCCTAGACATGGTTAGTTGCTGCCTTTTATATTATCATAAAAATGTATGATTCTTTGTATCTTGGGTTGGAAAAGGAGGTGAGAAGCTGAATGAAAAGAGACGTTGCAAGATAGTGATTTCCTTGTATATGATTTGAAAGGATTTGTATCCCTTTATATTAAATACTTGTGTGTTTGTCTTTCCTATAAGTGTATCTTTGTTTGATTTATGGTGTATATTTTTTTCTGACTCAATCTAAACATGAAAAATAATGAGTTTGCTTTGTTACATGGAACATACAGCTTTCAGAACATTAGTAAGAGGACATTGTAAGGTAACTGGATGTTATAATTAGTTATTTTTTCTTAGCTTCAATTAGAAGCCCCTTGGTATTGGAACTTCTGTAAATCCTTCATCTGTTCTTGCCGAACTTCAACTTGAATAATCCTAAAGTCTTCTGGTTTCAGGATGAGTCCAGGGAGGGCTGTGGGCGGTGCTCGGATATGTGTAACCGTAGAGGAGCAGTTAAGGAATCAGGAGATTAGCTCTTAGCCTCAATCCTCTGTACCTGACTGAAATCCTCTTTACCTGTACTTGAAAAAGTTGCCTGACATCTGTGAGCCCTCATTCATTTTTCTGTAAGGTGGGATGATACCTGCCTTGGTTTGTATCATTGTTAGGATCAGAGGAGCCAATAAAACAGAGCATACTCTGAAAGGAAGAATATACTCTTCAGCAGCAAGGAAGAACAGTTGAAAAAACGGTTGATTGCAAACCTCTTTAGACTTCCACGTGGCAACACAGATGTTTCAAAATTGTAATGTTTTATCATTAGAGTCTGTTGTGAACTATACATGTTGAAATTTTACAGTCATTAGAACTCACACATCTGGAATCAGAGATAATAATTCAATATTTTCATATACTGATGCTTGCAATCGAATTATGGTTACACATTTTCTTATTAAAGTGAAAAAGCCAATAAATGGACATACATTGCTTAAGGATATGAAACCTGTAATACAAAGGTAAAATAATGAAACTTTTTGCATTATCTTTAGTACTTTGATTTGCTTGGTTCCTAACTGGACTCTAGTAGTCCCTGGAACATACGCCATACCAAAGTCTAAAGACACACCCATAAAAATGCACACACGCAAGAATTACTTATTTTGAACTTTGATGGAACTGATGTAGCTAGAAGGAGGATTTTTTTCCATCCTTTTTAGGATGTTTCTAAGTACTATACATAACGGATTTTGAAACTTAAGTTTTAAAAGTAAAATAAAAATTTTTGTTTATTTTTATAGGATTTGAAACAAAACTCACAAAGTTCTCTACCACAGAAAACTATAATAACGCTGAGTGCAGAGCCAAGGTAAATAATAATTTCTCATAAACTTTTGCAACTGTTCTGATGACTTTTTTGCTTTCCATGATTCTTTTCTTTAGCCAGGATGTACTTGGAGGAGGTGTTTTATTTAATGAATTTATTAATTAAAAATTTTTTGGAGATATGGATTTTTCTCCCATGAGTGTCATGTTCAGTGTTAATAGCTAACACAGTGTTTGGTACATTGACTGTTGAATGAACCATTATAATAATATTTTTTTACAGATACTTGGTATGAGATGGTAAATAATGATTTATGAATATGTTCTTTCTTAAATCCTTGTTTACTTACCTTCTTTTCATTAATCCCTTGATCCCATTTTTAAAATGAAGGAAGGAACTTAATTATGAAAGTTTCCTGATACAAATTATATACTAAGTGACTGTCATGGTGATGGTCAGACTGTATTGTTTTAGCATGTGGATTTATGTTAAAGTAAATGGGAAAGATGTTCAGTTAGCCTGAAAATGGGGTGACTAATTGGTGGCTGCCTCTGATTATTATAAAGAAATGTTTCATGTTTTTATTGGTAATTATTTAACCAAGTATTCTGTTTTTTTTTTCCAATTTATTTATTTTCAGAAAAACAGTATTCATTATTTTTTCACCACACCCAGTGCTCCATGCAATCCGTGCCCTCTATAATACCCACCACCTGGTACCCCAACCTCCCCCCCCCCAAGTATTCTGTTTTTAATGATGAAATATCACTAGGTCAGTATCCACTGTCCCCAGATACACAGTATATTCTTATATACTATAACTTTTTGCTGTCTAAATGGAGAAATTTAGTATGTAGAAATTGTAGGATAAAAGAATAATTGTAAAGGATAATTCATGATTTTAATTAAGTATTCTTTATTAGGATTATTTTAAAATAAGTGGAAGCAAAGCATTACAGAAAATTTACAATCCTTAATAAAATTGACATTTAGTTATGCATAGAATAAAGCCTTAGTTGGTTCTAAATCTCTTCAGGAAGTCGAGTCTTAAAGTGTATACAGCTCATACCTTTGAGCAAGAAGACAGGTATTTTTTAGTAACACTAAAGTATCGCTAAAGTGATGGTAAAGAAATCCTGCATTTCTTTCTTTTAGCCAGAATAAGAAGGGATTAACTGGAAAAGACAGTTTAAGTCTCAACTTTAAAGTCTTGTTGCAGGTTTAACAGCCGTCAGGTTGCCAGGTCATGAAAGAGTAATGATACCCCCACTGCAAAATGTTTTCTTTGTCTTAAAATAAATAATATTTTGATGTAGCTGAGGTTATATGGCTGTTCCTTAAATATTGTGCCCCTTATAAACTCTGATGTCTGTAAATTTCTTTGGCATTAGATATAATCCCCCTTTTCTATTTTGGTGGGGGAAGATCCTTGTTTCTGCTGACTCTAAGAATGTCTTATGCTTGCTGTTAAGTAATTTATGCCCCTCCTACACCTCATTAGTCTCCCTTTGGGTGTATGGCACGGTGAGGTGGGTGGGATAGAGTTCTAATGGTTTACAAACCCTGTGGCTTTTCTTCTTCCTCTACTGTCCTTGCTTTAGTCAGGAGTAAGTGATAATTTAGCCCTACCTATGAAGGAAGAAAGGAGATCCAGGTGTATTAACTAAGAAGAAATTTATTTTTGAGCTTTAATATTGAGGAGTTTTAATTATAGATAAATGTAAATAGCATTTTTGAGACTTAGTAAAATTATCACTTTCTGATACTTCCTTTTGAACGGTTTGTGTTTAAATAGTGTTCTTTATCTATTACTCCTTCATAGTTCTTTTCTACCAAATGTCAGTGCTACTACTGTTTCCGTAGTTAAGTAAACTGGGGATACTTAAGATTGTCAAATTCTTATTTCTGTTTTTAGTACTTATTTTGTACTTGAGGACCTCATGAATAGAATTACATGTACTTCTGGTTTTAAAAATCTATGTTTTACTTGTTAGCCACAAATAATCTGAATGACTGATCTCTCAGTAAAATCAGTGAAGGATGGAGGAATGTCAGTGGCCTTTGAAATGGAAGAATTTGATAGTTTCATTTAGCAGGTTCTGAAAGTGAAATCATTGTCTGCCCTTCTTAGTCTTGAAGTTGAAAGTTTCAGAAGTAGGGTTGTGAGTCTTTCTCCTGTTCTTCATGAGTTCTGTATAGTGATCTAGGGCTTAGCATTATTTGGATGATAAGAATAATTCTTGTTTGAGCAACAGAGTATTAATCTAAATAAACATGCATTCTCAAGTGAGAGAGACATCCTCCTTAGGAGGGTAAAAATTGGTTTTTGGGAAGTTTGAAATAAAAGGATTTTTTAAATATATAAAGCATAAAAATAGTACTAATAGTACAATAACATATACTTTTAAGTGTTGTGTTAAAATTGTATGTGGGGGATGATTAGCAAAAAATGTCTAAAAGAGTCTTTAAGGAGTTATGTGAAAAGTATGAGAAACACTGATCTAAGCTCACACAATTTCAGTAATACATGTCAGTGAATTTGATCATGCTGTTTGGCAACATTAGTTATAGCTGTAACCTAACATAATTTAGTTTGGGAGTATTTTTTTTATTTTTTTAAGATTTTATTTATTTGCCAGAGAGAGAGGGAGAGAGAGCGAGCACAGGCAGACAGAATGGCAGGCAGAGGCAGAGGGAGAAGCAGGCTCCCTGCCGAGCAAGGAGGCCATTGCGGAACTCGATCCTAGAACCCTGGGATCATGACCTGAGCCGAAGGCAGCGGCTTAACAAACTGAGCTACCCAGGCATCCCAGTTTGGGAGTCTTTAAAAAGGAGTCCCTAATCTGCTCATCGGGATGTAGTACATGTCCATGAGCCTAATTGAGTTCCCAAGGTTAGATAAGCTCTATGGTATATGCACCCATAGTCTTTATATGGAAAGCAGGTATAATTAGGGGTTAAAAGTTAGGATACCTTGATCAAGTCATCAGTTTTCTAGCTTAAAAGAATCCTTAAATGTACAGAGGTGTTTCTTTTTCTCTAAGGAAACCAATTTTAAAAAACTGTAATACAAAGATTTACAGGATTAGGGACACGGAGGACATAGGGGATGGAAAGTAAACTCCCGAGACAGCCAGAGATTTCAGTCTTCTTTCAGTGTTTAGTACTTCAGACAGGAGGGAAGCAAATATTGCCGCAGCACAAGCAGCCAAGTCATGTGTTTTGAGAACATGTGAAGGAACTTTTTTTTTTCAATGTGGAAAATTTTAAATGCCACCGAGTACACAACTAAAATTGCATTGAGATAACTTCTATATGTGAAAATTTAATTTTTCAAGTAGAAAAATCTTTTAGTTTGAGAGCAATTTATTCAAACCCATTTAGTATTTATCATTATGTGTTTTTAATGTTTAGCAAGGTATTTCTTGGTAAGGGATCTTCTATCTCTTTTGGCTAGGAAAAAGAAGGGATTAACTTGAAATGAAACCATCAACCACGTGGAGACACAAAAGAAGTCATTGTTTTGGGGCCTTGGGTGACTTCAGAGTATCAACCAGATAGTAGAAGTACTCAATTCCAGAGAAGTCACTCAGTACCTCCCTTGCCATGTACTTGAAGGTTTCTCCCTGGATGGCTGCCCAGCAGCTCTAATTTAATTTCCTCTTGTTTTCTCTATGCATGCTTTCTTTTTGTATCCTAATCTTTATTAATAACATTATTCTCTTTCTGGTTGTCTAGGTTCTGAAACCCCAGAACCCACTTTGACTTCTATCTTTTCTTGTTCTTTTAAGTTTCATCAGCTGGAGAGTCTTTTGGATTTTCCCATCTACTCATCTCTTGACATTCATCGTCTCCTGCCTTCCTATTACTTTCCGGTTTTAAGCCCTTTTTTTTTTTTTTTTAATGTTTTACTTGAACTCCTGCAATGACTTCCTGTTCTTTTGTCTTCAGTTTCCCTCTGCTCCTAATTTATTGCATGTAGTTGTCACAGGAATCTGCCCACAGCAGAACGTGAGAAAGTCACTTGGGTGGAAGCGGCAAGGCTTCTAGGACCTAGTCTCAGAAGTCCTAGAATGTCTTTCCGCTGCGTTCTTAGTCAGGCGAGTCACTAGGGTCAGCCAAGCTTCAAGAGGAGAGAATTATTCTCCGTTACTCAATGTGAGGAGCACCTGCAGAAAGTGAAGAGAATGATAGCAGTCGTCTTTGGAGATGGTCTCCCACAGCTCACCCACTGGCCCCTACAATTCTCGCACCTACCATGTGCACAATGTTCCTCCTCCTTCCAAGATGCCAAAGTGTCATCCCCTTAGTGATACTGGCCCCCAATTTTCACCTAAATCAGGTCCAAAATGATTCAGTCACATAGCTGGGAATTGATGTTTTCTTATTTCTGTCAGTATAATACTTAGTGTAGGTTAATTCTGCTAGATTGTAAACTCCTGGACAGCAGGGGTCAAGGAGTTGAAAACTGCTAGGAGTTTAAAAACTGCTTTTACTTATGTCTCCCACCGTGCCTTTGGAATTACAGTCAGCATAGTAAGAATAGAATAAAGATTTATTGAAATATAATTAATTACCATTTGAAGAGATTATTAAAGCTCAGACACCAGATATGCAGAGACCTTCTATGTGAAATTGTGGTATCCTGGTATATCTCCTCCCCAAATAGTTCTTTCATCTAGTGTTTGGAGTTTGCGTGCCGGAGAGCTTCTGAATACACTGAATCCTGCTACAAGCAAAGCTAAATTAAATAACGATTCAAAGCTTCGAATTTTCTCAACGTTTGGACAGCTGCTCATTGGAGATTTTAGAGTTTCATCCCATGATACCTGAAAAATTTTAGGTTCCATCTTAGCATCATTGCATTCTTACAGAATTACCTTTGTTGAGGGCTCTGTAGAATGAGTGGGTTCAAAAGATACTCCCAAATATCTAAGTGAGTTGATCACTTGGATCATCAGATCAGGTTTTTTTTTTCTTTTTTAGTTTTTATTTAAATTGAAGTTAGTTAGCATTATAGTGTATGATTAGTTTCAGAGATAGTATTTAGTGATTCATCAATTGCATGTAACACCCAGTGCTCATTTCATTAAGTGCCCTCCTTAATGCCTGTCACCCAGTTATCCCATCCCCCGACTACCTCCTCTACAGCAACTCTCAGTTTCTTCCCTGTAGGTAAGCATCTCTTGTGGTTTGTCTCCTCCTTTGTTTGTTTGTTTGTTTGTTTGTTTAAAGATTTTATTTCTTTACCTGACAGAGGGAGAGGTCACAAGTAGGCAGAGAGGCAGGCAGAGAGAGGGGAAGCAGGCTCCCGCTGAGCAGAGAGCCTGATGCGGGACTCGATCCCAGGATCCTGGGATCATGACCCGAGCCGAAGACAGAGATTTAACCCTCTGAGCCACCCAGTCGCCCCTCCTCCTCTGTTTTTATCTTCTTTTTCCTTCCCTTCCCCTATGTTCATCCGTTTTGCTTTTTAAATTCTAGCTATTAGTGAAATCATATGGTATTTGCCTTTCTCTGACTGACTTATTTCACTTACCATAATATAGTCTAGTTCCATCCACATTGTTGCAGATGACAAAATTCATTCTTTTTAATGGCTGAGTAATATTCCATGCCCTGTGTATACCACATCTTCTTTATTCATTCATCAGTTGATGGACATTTGGGCTCTTTCCATGTTTTGGCTATTGTGGACATTGCTGTTCAGATCAGTTTTTACACACAAGACTTTCTGTTGTTGCTGACTTAAAGAGTATTTGCCTCATTCTTTATTTTGTGTTTTTAATGTTGTTATCACAAACAGTTCCTCTCACAATAAATATCTATTGGTGTAATGAAATTCAAGGCTTCAGATCATTTTTTCATCGGTTACCATGTCATCAGTGTATTTTTATACCAAGTCACACTGTATCTAAGAAAGTATCTAATATCCCCACCACTTGTTTAAGCTTATGTTTTTTTTTTTTAAAGATTGTGTTTTAAGTGAAGTAACCAAATTCACAGCCATACAGTTATTGTTTGGAAGTGGAATTTCTAGGGAAATAGAATTCTAACCACTCAGATTCTGGCAATGTTATTTACTACAATATAGACCTGGTAGAAACAGTCAGTTGGAGTTCAAGAACTGAGCTGCAGTTCCGCTACTTGAATGAAAGTGGTTCTAATCTGAGCACCTAGAGTCTCCTGAGAGCTTTGAATGTCAGGATGCAGCTTGCTTTGTACCTGGGGGTCTTTCTTGGGGGAGATGGAACAGTGTTAGCAGTGACAACTAGTGTAAGAACTGTGCTTATTGCTCACAGATCGTAGCGATGTGAGATCAAATCTTGTCGTGTATTAGAAAACTAGTACAGAAATGTCTTCACAGTAGTTAGCAGAAAAATAAATGTACAGAGTCACAAAGATCTGAGGGCTCCTGTCCTTGATAATGAATGGCTGCATTTTAACACTATCCCAAGGGAATTTAAAGTAATAATAGAATACATGATTTGACTAGGATTTGACACTCTGGACCCTCTGCCAGTTCTGTTACTATGAGAGCAGCTGAAATGTCCTTTCCGTTTAAAGTTACTTTAGAACTTTTCTTTGAATGGGGGAATTGTTAACTGACAGTACTGGAGACTCTTAAAAATAAAACTGAGGTCTAGTCTAGTATAGGTCTGTCTGGATATTAATAGCATAGTCTATTTAAGAATTAATGCTCATTACTGGATTTGAAGGAGGAGTTCCTAAACTCACCTCTGAGATGCTCTTCTGTTTAAGTATTTATTGCTTGTGAAAGGTATTTGTGTATTTTCATTGATATTGCATCTGAGTTACATTTTATTAATTTTGACTTTTCCGAGATAGACATTGACCAGTTCACCAATTGTCCAGAAACACATTTCAGCCTGTGTGTAATGTGGGATATTTTTAGAAGGGGTGTCTGACCCTCTACTATTCTGAGTAGAATATAGTATGTTACTTTAAGTAACCAAAAACTTTCTAGGGAGTTAGAGATACCATCAACATGATATATTACTTAATTTTATATTAGAACTAGTTTAAGAGCCATCGTGTCTGGATTGCAACATCAGATAATCATATTTGGTGTTTGCCATTCTAAATCTGTCATTCGCAGTCTTATATTTTGCCTGATTTTTTTTCAGGGAAATATAAAGTTCTCTGGGGGAGCGAATAGGAGAAAAGGCCCTACCTTTCCCACAACAGTCTCCCTACCCTTAACATTTCTATTTATTTTATGATATCAGAAATGACGAGTATTAATTCCTGAAATACTGTTTCAACCTTACATTGACTTAGACGAATAACACCTATTATGTGGAAAAACAAAAAAGTTGACACTTTGATTTTATGTGATGGCAGACGAGGGACTCTGAGACTGACTCTCTCAATTTCCTATTAAAACTCATGAAAACAAAGAAGATGATGAACAAACAGAGGAACACCAAACCTTGGTTTGACAGTCATCCTATTGCCACAATTTAAGATATCCACAAACTATAAAGTTGATCGACCGAACTGGAAAATACAATTACTCACTGGCCAGTAGTAAACAGTTAGAAATAAAAGCTACATTGCAGGTCGCTAGAAGGAAGTATGGAAATTGATTCTTTTTCCTTTTTATAATGTCTACCTCCAAAGTTTTGAAATTTGTGTACTTTACCAACTAGAACAGAGAATGAATATTTTAATATAGGGCTGTGGCTACTTTTTGAGGCTGTTAAGGAGATAAAGTAGCTCTTGTTTACATTCTCTCCTCCTAAGATTTCTGTTAACCAGTCTCCATTTAATTGGCCAGCGAGATCAGCTGATTGTCTCCATTCCCTTTCTGTGTCCATGATAACCTGACCTTGTTCCTAATAGGCCACTAGCTAAGGAAATGGGCACAATTCCCTTTGTCTTGTCTTTCAGTTGAATGGTATGATTATCATGAAACAATTGTTTATTCCCAGATCAGTTGTTCTTATTACAGGATTTGATTAATTTTTACTGAACTGATGAATTATACAAAAAGATTGTGTTTTTTAAGCGAAGTTGGGTGCTTTGGAAATTTTCAATAAATGTGAGTCACTGGTGAGATGCCTATAAAAAAAATTGGGAAGAAATCATAAAGCTGTAGAAGCAGTCTGTACTTGGATTGCTTAAGATTTTTTCAAGTGTTGAAGTTCTTGGTCTGCTTTAGGAAAACCTAACCTAGAAACCATACATGATTAATCACATGCATGGTTATGCAGAAAATATGACACAGGACTCTAGTTAGTGGTCCCATAGTTAAAACAGAAGCTTTGCTCTTTCATTAGTAGATTAGGAAATGTTATATATATAAGTATATTTAAGACATATATAAAAATATGAATTATTAAGTCATATGTGTGTAACTTAAAACTGTCCTACATAATTTTACTTTAAAGTCAACTTTCTCTCTTTCAGTTAATAGGTCTATTGCCAGCCTTAATTACATTGATAAGAGGGCTTCCATTGTGTCTGTATTTTACAGCCAATTTGGAGACTGAATCTGACAAATAAAATAAGCAGAAACAAGTGGGGAACTGATGGTAGAGCATTGACCTAGGGAGGTGCTGTTCAAGGAAATTGCTATTGATGGGCCAGAAGGATACCATGATAGTCTTTGCTAAAGAAAGAATCCCTCCATTTTTTCACCAGAGCTGGCATAAAATAATGGATGTATAGGCATAGCCACCTTGGATGGTGGCCTTTGGGAACTTGTACACTCAGGTTGTCTGTATGCATGTGGACTTATATTCCTTATTATATATTTTATATGTTATATAACTTACTCAGTGTTCTCCATCACTGCATTTTCTTCCCCTGCTTTAGGCATTATTAACAAACTGGTTATTTAATTTATTTATTTCTTGCTGTCTATCACCATTGTTATAATATAAGCTCCATGATGGCAGGGAACTACCTTGCTTTTGAATCCCCTGGCAAATACTTGCTTTTGAATCCCTCGCCAAGTAACTTGTCAAATAAACTAACTGTAGGTAAGAGAGGGACCTTAATCCCAAAATAAAGACCAAGAGTACCTTTAGCATATCCAAGGTCTGGATGTGTGCTTCTATTAGGGTAAGTAAAGGGGAAGTTACCCCAGCAAACCTTTGCAAAGGCTCTACAGAATGACAGAAAATGGCGGTACAAGAAGTCTCAAAAGAACAGTTTTACCTTTTAAAATGATTTATTTACAGAGACCAGGAAAACATTACAAAAAAGCCTCTTTGGAGTTCTCAAAAAGTTTGAGTCATGATCTCTAAGAAATCTGAAACGGAAAGCAAAGAGCTGAGATGAAAAAATGTGAGAAGATGACAGGGGAGCTACAGAAGGGGAAGTTATTGGTGGGGGCACAACAAGAGAGCATCTTCACAAGCGATACTGAAGAGTGAGGCTGCCATTGTGAAAGAGTGTCCAGTGACATGAAAGAAGAAGACCCATGGGATGCTTTGCAAGAATGCAGAGAAAAGGAAGAGGAGTGGAAACAACGGGTGAGAAGACGATAGGTATGGAGGACAAGATTTTAACAAAAGACAAGAGATTTTCTTCAGCAAAAAAAAAAATGGAGCAGAGGCAATGATCAAAGATAGACTTGATGAAAAGTTTTCTGAGCCGAGAAGGTCTGGCTTTGTAGATAAAAGGGTTAAGTTCTGGATAATATAAATGAAAAGAAGGTCACTCCTGGTATGTGTTGGTAACTTAGTCCAATTAAAAGGAAAGGGGCATATTGTAGAAGTACCCAAGCAGAAAGATAGATACTATATAATATGGAACAAAAGTTAAACAGACTTAGAGTTCTTCTCTGTAACAAGTAGACTATAGAGTTTTTAAATCATTTAATACTCACAGTTATATGTGAAAACAACAACAACAAAAAGACATTTTCAAATATTAAAACACTTAAAAAGTGCACTATGGGTACTCGTACTTTTAAAAATTTTCTTGATAAAATCAACTCAGATGACTAATACTTGAACCAAAAGTAAGAAGACATTGAAAATAATGAGACATCATGAAATGCAAATCATGACTGGAAATTTGGTTACCAGAACTGAAGCTAGATATGTACTGTAGAAAAAGCTATAGGACTGTAGATCTGTAGCTTCAGATTATGTTAACATCTGAAAGAGGTAGAGAGAGTCAAGAGCCTATAAGAGATCTTAAATAAGTAATTGTTTTGCCTCAGGAAGATTTAAAAGATAAAAGCTCCTGGTGAGAGTGATATTTCCTACTCCATTGCCTTCATTTATTGTCAGTGTACTGTTGACTCACCACATACATATCTCTTCTGAGAAAAGTTTGCCAAGGTTTGCCCGTAGGCCAGATGGATAGCTCCATCAGGATGGTCCACTTGTACCTCCTTCTCAGCTTGTATAAAACTGAACTCCTGGGGCACGTGGGTGGCTCAGTGGGTTTTGTGTCTGCCTTTGGCTCAGTTCATGATCCTGGGGTCCTGGGATCAAGCCCCTCATGAGGCTCCCGGCTGAGCAGGGAACCCACTTCTCCCACTCTGGCTCCCCCTGCTTGTGGGCACGCATGCACTCGCTTGCTCTCTCTGTCAAATAAATAAAATCTTTTAAAAAAAATTTTTAAATTAAAAATAAAACTGGACTCCTGCTCTCTACTCAAATATTCTGTGGTCCTAAGCTCCTTAATAAAACTTCAGCATCGTCATCCAGTTACCTGGGCCTCAGCTTTAGAGTTTCTCATTAGTGTCCCCTTTCAATCTCAAAGGTGTATTCATTTGGACCATAAATTGCAGATAACTTGATCATCTTTGTCTCTTTTCTTTCACTTTCACCTTGTAGCCAAACAAATACTAGGTCTTTATATTCTGCTTTCTAAATGTATCACACTTCTCCCTAGCTTCAGTACCAGTGCCCTACTTGAAGTTGCTACAGTCTCTCCCCTGGGTGATGTGCTGGTAACAGGGGTCCCTCCCTCATGCATTTGTTGGAGGAATTAAATAAGGTTACGTATATGAATTTAATTAGTATAGAGTCTGGTACTTAGTAGGCATTTAACAGATAACTAGCAATGACGGTACAACTCAAAACTCTTCTTTTCTCCATTGCCCTAAGGATAAATTCACAGACTCTTTAACTTGAATTATGTGTCTGCATTTTGGTTTCTCTGGCATCATCTTTCACATCACCCCAGCCTGCACTGTATGCTTTAGCCCTTCAACTATCAATTCTCTTAACATACCATGTTCTCTTAGTTCTAGACCTTTGCTGCCTGGAGACAAAACAAATCCCCCTCCCACCACATCCCAAATCATATACAACACACACACACACACACACACACACACACACACACACAATTTGCCTGATTGGTTCCTGGTTATCTTTTAGGATTCAGCTTAAATATTGCATTATCTGAAAACTTTTTCCAGTATCCTTGAGTCAGACTAGGTGTCACTCTTGTATATTCTCATGGGACTGTGCATTTAACCACTGTTGTCCCATACAGCACGTATATAACATTCCTCCAAAGAAGCTTGCAATAAACCCTGTAAAGGCACAGGCTGGGTCTTATTCATCACTCTTACATGACACCTAACAATCTGTCTAGAAAGTAACCTAGCAATAAGTGTTCAGATTAGGCATTGCACTGGAAGAAATCTATCCTGAAGAAGTAGTGCTGTGTAGAGATGAAGAGAACTGTGGGCAAAATCTGTCTCTCAGCTTTATCATCTGAACAAATTCTTGAAAAGACTTAAATGTTCAATAGTAACCATCAAGGAATTGTGTTCAGAAAATTTTTATAAAGTTTAAAAAGATGCCCACATTAGCATGTATTTTGTAATAAAGAGCATAGGATTGGTAAATTCTGAGGTTTTAGCTCAAGTTTTTATACAATCTGCCTTTCACATTCCACAGAGAAAATAAAGACTCGCCTGAATTAAAGAAGTTATAAATGATTAAGTGAAATAAGGAAGAAGTACTTGGTATACAGGAGCTGTCTGCTGATTGATCATTAAAAATTGTGGTAGAGAAGGTGACAGTTATGAGAAGTTACCTGTAGTAATTGAGAGGCAGTTAGGGACAGATTTAAAACTAAACGCTCTGAGGAAAAAGTACCTTTGTAGTGATCGATCTTTATGGGAAAATTTTTGCTTTAGGAGAATCATCTTATATTCACTGTTTCCTTCTTTTAAGATCAATAGGAGTTTTGGGTACTTGAGTATAATTTGTTGTGGGTATAGTGTTTCATTTCAGATTACATTCAACTGCACATAACAAAAAGCATGCTACATAAGCTTCCCAAGAAAGCAAGTTATTTTTCTTAGGTACAAGTTTCAAAGTAGTAGGTAGTCTAGGACTTGTGATTTGTTCCATGAGGTTGTGAAAGGACCAGGCCCCTTTTAGCTCTCAGCTCGGCATTAGCCTGTGGTAGTTTTCATGGTCTCAAGATTGTGCCTGATTCTCTACACGTTGCATTGTGTTCCAGCCAGGAAGCGGTAGGAGGAGCAAAGGATGAGAGTTATGCCACTTGAGTCTCTGACTTTTATTAGAAGCTCCACTTGCTGAATTCTAATTACATTTCAGTGGCCGGGACTATGTCATGTGGCCACATTAAGTATGGAGAACCAAGGGCTTTTAAGCTAGGATTATTGTCTTCCTGAGTTTTTGTCAGGAAAGGAGAATATGAGAATGGCTATTGAGTAGACAACTAGCATTATCTGCTCACTGGGTTCATTAACTAGATGACTCAGGCCAGCTACCATATTTTCTGATCATTGACGACTCTTCCCTGCCCTCTTCCGCTCGGACTGGAGTTGTATTCTATGCACTGTAGAAACAGGTCTGCACTGAATAAATCAGTCCTGGGTGCTAGAAGCTTCTGAAAATTTTGTTTTCAAGACTCTCCTACCAGTTTGGTAGAAAAATCGTATCTAACACGATTATTAAAAAACATCTTTTCCATTTATTCCAAAACCAAGACATAATTAGATATTGCAATAGTAAGAATTGGGAGAGAGATAAAGTAGAAGCATATATGTCCTCTTGGGATTTGGGGTATACACATATTAAGAAAATATAATATTCTTGAACATTTACTGTTTCTTGGTGGCCTATTTAGGATCATGTTAAAAGATACTTGTTCCTTGGTTCAGAGAGTCAGCCATTCAATGACAGATTTATTTTGTATTCCTGCCTTTGTAGCACTGTCCTGGGATATAGTCATGTTTTCCTTCCCCTTTGATTTCTTGTTTTTGTTTTTGTTTTTTTCTTTCTTTCTTTCTTGCTCAGCACCTGCATAGATAGGGTGTCTTCTTAAAGTAGTGTATGACTTCGACTGCTTATATTGCTTACCTTTAAATAAAATCCTCAATCCTTTACCTGAAATCTTTTGTGAATTCAGAATTTTTAATTTTTAAGAATATAATATGCATATATGGCATATTACATAAATATTTCAGTCTGGGACAGGGCTCATTAAATAATTTAAAATTTCTGGATATTTAGAACAAGTGGAATAAATAATTATATGCGGTTTCATGTCAGTTCAGTTTAGGTTTTGGCACCAAATGAGTTTTGAAAAAACATGATTTTCAGAGTTCTTCAGATTTTGCAGGTAGAGATTGTAGATCTATATAATAAAGGTTTGGAAGAATTATGAGATAATTAGTTTAAGGTAATTAGTAGCAAATTCCCTAATAAAGAGACAGTATGGGAGAAAGCACCATAACTCTTCTGATTGGCATTGGATTGCTATTAGCATCATGCTTAAGTACCTTGAATTTTCTTTGTCCTGATTGCCATCCCTTCCAAAAATTGAAAAAAATGTCTGTCTTTCAAGAAATTTTTGCAAGTCGAGTGGTGCTGTCTCTTCACCCCCTGCACCACCTTCAGGAAGCACAGAGGTATTTAAGTGCTAACTTTTCTTCTTCATAAGAGTCCTTTCCTTGACTCTACTTGCCTACTAGTGCTCTAACTTGAGTGCTTCCTCATTATCAGAATTAAAAAAGGAATTCTTATTCCTTTCTTGCACCTCCTGAAGTAATACTTTTTATAACTTTGCATTAGGCATTTTAAAAGTTTATGACAGGTATCTTTAATATAACTGTATATTAATTCTTTATACATTTTTACCATCATTTAGAGATTTGAAGAAACTGTTTATCAGTAGGCTACCATCATTCTCTCATATTGATTTCTAAAAGATTTACAATGTAGATGGAGTTTGTCTCCTTAGTGCTTCCAGGGCATGGTACCTTAAATCATTCTTTTCATCAATTTTATGTGAACTTGAAACTCCGAGGCCCTTATAATTAGTCTGCTGTGATTTTGTTCCTAGGCACAAAACTCTTTTAGATTTTATTAGCTTTAGATTTTATCTGTGGAAGTGGCTGAACAGACTGCATTGAAAATGATAGTTTTAAGTTTTATTTCTTCAAAAGCAATGGTAAAGAAGTTATGCGTTCAGTGAACACCTGCTAAATTGCCTGGTTAGTCTGTGTTTTAATTGCCTCTCTATTGTTTATACTTTAAATCAAACTTTCTTAACTAGCTCTGTGGTTCTAGTTTATTGTCAGATTATTACACAGTGAATTAAGTTTATAGAAGGCGTTGTAGTTGTGTGGTTTGTCTAATGAAATTATTTTTTATTTTTTTTAATTTAATTTAATTAATTTATTTGACACAGAGAGAGAGATCACAAATAGGCAGATAGAGAGAGTGGGGAGCAGACTCCATGCTCAGCAGAGAGCCCGATGTGGGGCTCGATCCCAGGACCCTGAGATCATGACCTGAGCCGAAGGCAGAGGCTTAACCCACTGAGCCACCCAAGTGCCCCTGTCTAATGAAATTAAAGCGATTTTGTTTGTCGCTTCCAACCTCTTACAGTTCCCTTACCAAGGATCATAATTAGGGGAGTGCAGAAGATGGACAGGAAAAATATGTGCCCTCTATCTGTTGGATCAAGATTTTTTTTGTTGCCTTACAACGTGAAGGCAGAGTTAGCACAGGGACGACCAACTGTAATCTGGGAAGGATTATAGTAGTTTCCACTTAAACTATTTGGAAATGCATAACTTCATAGAACCTAAGAAAAACTCCAGAAAGGAGATGAGATAGTGTCAAAGGAAAGCTGACGTTGGTTTGGTGTATCTGCCAGATGTTGCAAATCTTGAATGATTCTCTTCTCTTACTGCTGTAGTGCTACAGGTGCTCCCCCCGTTTGTTGGGAGTTCTATAATGCTCTATGAAAGAGAGAAAGTAAATATCCACAATACCAGTAATTTTTTAAAGTGTTGGGGTTGGGGGAAGTGATAATTAAATGACAGTCCTTAGTTGTTGTTGTTTTGTTTTGTTTTGTTTTTTTCTGGCTTCTTGCACACTCAGTCCTCTGTTCTCTCTCTTCTTTCCTCCCCGTGTCCATCATGTCTTCTGAAATTGCTGAGATAGAGCTGATTAATAACTCAAAGCAGTTCACAGCATAGACTGAAGTGATATGGCATATTTCAAAGTCTTCCATTCTTCTGAACCAGATTTTTTTTCCTTCTAAATGCAGATTAATAAAGCGTGCACTACAAGAGGAACAAGGAAAAGGATTTTAGTGAAGGTATCCTGATCCTGAAAAAGTCAGGAAGGGCTTCAAGCCCATCTTGGACTTCAGAACACTTCACAACTTTGTGGTAAAAGAAAAATTTTAAATAGAGCCTTTGGACTGATTTATTTCATCCTTATTTGGAGAGCAGCATTATTTTATTATTTTATTTTATTTTAGGCAAATATTGTATGTGAAATTAGGCTACTTTTCAAAGTAAAGCATACCTGGGTTTTAGGGTTTTTTGTAGGTACTGAATATATACTCAAAGTATTATAGGTGGTTGGATGGCTTGTGTGTTTTTCTTCGAAACGTGTTCTTTATCACTTGTGACATTGTGTTTGCCTTCACTGTGAGTGATGTTTTCTCTAGTGTTTTGTATCTTCTTCAGTCGGTTCATTGGATCGTAGAGGAGAATGTCTTTCCCAGGACCAATATTGTGTCTAAAAGTGTTTTGAAAATAGAAGTGGTTTGTGTTTTGTTGTTTCCATATTTTTACTTCTTATATAATGGCTCACTTGCATGGAGAGATACAGCACCCATAAAAAATTGTTATTGTTGTTTTTTTCTTTTCACCTGAAAAACCTCACAGAGGCTAGATTTCTGTTGTTGACAAAGATGTACAAAGTGAATACAAACGTATATGCCGTGTCTGTCTTTAGTAACAAAACAACTTTATTTTACTGCATTAACTTTTAAGGTCTTTTTATTCATGAAAATCAGCCTGTTTATGTACTACGTGTTCCTCCAAAGTTACAGCATTATAGTTATTGGAGAAATGAAATGTTCTCCCGGTAGATGAAAATTACATTTTGATTGAACATCATTTCTTATGCAGTCACCCATAAATATAATGCCTTCTGCTGTCTTTTTAGAAAATGGCTACAGATGTGATTTCTGAATTGACAAGAAAATAGAACATCTTAATGTTGTAGGTAAAACAGATGGTATTTTTGTTTTAGGCAAAACTCCCTCATAGTGAAAGCGACTTAATTGGTAACAAGACTCTTAGGGTCAGCCAGCTTATATACAGCTTTCGTATCTGCTTCTTATTATTGCTTTAATACCAAAGGTTTTAGAATAGTTGGAAAGGAGTATTTATCCTCGTTACTGCTATTTTCTCTTAGGCCCTGGAAATAGATGTAAGATTTTTCAGGCCTGTTTTATTTACAAAAGTTGTGAAATTGCATGTTGTTTCTACTTTGGTTATATTTTGGCTTTTAGAAGTGCTTTCCCCATTCCTGAAATATGTAGTTGTACTTTTCGACGGTTAACACCTTATAATAGTATTGAATTGCAGCTATAAAGAGTATTTGCAGCAATAAATTCTGATAACGTTTATATACTAACTCTTTCGTTTCCATACATTGAGCTTTCGGCAGATTTCATGGTCGGGTGCCTAAAAAGAGCACAGTATTGTGAAAGGAGCTCCGAGCTGAGAGTTGGGCTCAGTCTAGTCCCACCTCTGGCACTAACCATTTTTTGGAAACCTAATTTCATTTACTGCACGTGCTGGGCGAGAGTGGCCTGAAGTACATGATTCCTAGAGTTGCATCTAGCCTCCGTTGGTTTTCTTGTCTGTTCAAAACATAAATCGCTATAAAGCATACATCTGGATAAACGCTAAGGAAGGAAGATTTTGAGTAGAAAACTCAACTGTGGAAATTAAGCAAGCTTGTCCAATAACTGGGACATAGGAAACTATTTTCCAAAATACCACCACGATTGCAAAATGGAGATTTATTACAGTAATTCCCTTCCTATCACCTCTTAGAAAAAGTTAGAACTTACTGAAAGAATCGCTTGAGTTATCATTATAGCAGTTCAGGAAGGTAGTCCCAATTTCATCTCAAAGAAACTCCTTTAAACCACAGTGTAGCCATTGGAGGTGATTAGAAGGTTTCTGAGTGAAGACTCTTTACTGGGGTGGGCACAGAGCCCTCTGATGAACCCCAGACTGAGAACCTTGGGGACATGGGGACTCTGATGGGACTCTGAGTGCTGCAGGTGGCAAATCAGATGTGCTAGCGTCTTCTAGCACATACACCTTGAGTGTCTCCCCCAGAGAGGTGCCTTGAAGCCTGACTGCTTTAATATAAATCCTGGCTCTGCACTTGAGTGGCTCTGCATCCGTGAGCAGGATATGGAACCACTCTACACATCTGTAAAATAGGCATGATTCTGGGACGTCATAAGTTAGGAAACTGAATGCAGTTAATCCAAGTGACGTACAGACTGAATGCTAGACAGTGTTCTAAAGGCCAATTAAGTGCAGCTGTTGGTGTAATTGGTATTATTGTTAGTGTTTTTACCATTATATCTGAAAATCTCCCTACCACCTGCCAAGTCAAATTTACTGTATTAAACATAGCAAAATTATTTCTTTATGTAAAGTGCTATTTGTGAATTACTGCTTTGTCTCTTAGTATTATAAACAAGCATAATTCTCTACTCAGTAATATTTTCTAACAGACAGCATTCCAGAATGTTCACTTAACAATCACATACTTTTCATCTAAATGAAGATCTTTGATTAGAAATATTTTGTAGATTTCTTGGATTTGAGGTAGAAGGTATTCTCAGAAATTAAATCCTTAGTTGACAATAGCAATTTTAGGCCCCGTTATCATGTTGTTTCATGAAGGCAGCTTCTTGTTTGGATTCAAGCTCATATGCAGTACACTTGTACACTTTGCTTCTGAATCTTGTCCTTGGACAAATGACTGTTGATAGAATGGTAGATTCATAATATCTTTGTCCCATGAATTTTAAGAATGTTATTTCTCCTAAAGGTAGGGGAAAATGGTGAAATACTGTGTTAGGAAGATCAGGTAACATTTATGCCCTCCTATATTCAAATATAGTCCTAATTTTTATTGCAGAGAAAAAGAGTGTTCTTTTCCTTAGTGTTCAATTTTTTTTTTGCCTCTTAGATGAGACCATATTTGCTGTTTAATCAACTGGAGGCTTTCAAAAAGCATCATTTTTTTATTTTTCCCCTTACAAATATAAATTCTATTATCTGGTAATTGCAGAGAAGCAAGACTGTTACTGTATATTTTCCAGAGAAGTTTTTATAGGGAAACAGTTAAATATTTGCCTGTATAAGAAGGCCTCTATTTTTATAAAAATGGAAAGGTTTTTAAACTGGGAGGCCTTGGAACTTCTATGAAAAATCTTGTGTATGTGTGCATTTCTCCAGTGAATGCAGTCTGTATGAGATACTCAAAGTTAGAAAATAAACAGAATTTTAAAAGGCTAGGAATAACCACCTTATTCGCTGTAAGGGCCTATCAGTCATTTGCTTTTCACAAAGTACAGGTTCAGGAATTTCCTTGTTTTCTTCGTAGTGTTTGCTGGGAGCACCTGCACTGAGACACTGGGTTTGGGGCACATCAGACCTGGCCGTCAGTAGATGAGGAAGTGGGAAGGCACCCTCCCTGGAAGAGAGGGTCAGAGAGCTGGATATACTTCCTTTCAGTCTTTGCATGGGCCCAGTTCCAAGGACCTCAAGTTTTTCCTTATTGATCTTTGCCCATTCCAACTCTGCCCTCCTTTCCAGCCCTCAAGATTTTCTTTTACGTGTTTGATGGTAAAAAGTCTCGGTCTTGGTGATATGAAACCACAGCTTAGCCCTCATTTTCAAGAGGAATAGTATAACCTGATGCTTTAGTTTCCTCTTGCTGGTTTAACCAATTACCACAAACTTAGCCTCTTAAAAAAGCACGCTTTTATTGTTTTTACAATGTTGAAGATCAGAAGTCCAAAGTCAGTTTTACAGGCCTAACCAGGTGTTGGCAGGGCTGGTTCCTTCTGGAGGCTCTGAAGGGAGAGTCTGTTTCTTTGCCTTCTTCATCTTCTAGAGGCCACCTGCATTCCTTGGCCTGTGGTCTCTTCCCTGTGTATTCCAGCCTCGTGGTTCTGTTGTCACATGGCCTTCTTGTCAGTTGGACCTCCTTATATCTCTTTTATAAAGACTCCTGGGATTATATTGGGCTTTGCTGGACAATCCAGGAAATCTCACCATCCCAAGATCTTTAATTTAATCGTATTTGCAAAGTCTTTTGCCATATAAGTTACTCATAGGTTCTGGAGATTAGGATGTGGACAGTTTGTGGTAGGGTGGGGGGATTGTGGTAAATTTTTCTGTCTACCATACCTGGAAACCTAATTTTTATATCCAGTGGATAAGTAGATTCTGAGTTTAGAATAATTAAGAAGCATCAAGATAAAGCTGTGTAGATGTTCCTCAAGCACCTCAAGTTCAAGAAGTCTAAACCTGAATTTATCACCATCTTGAAACTTCCTCCCACTACCCATCCTTAGGTGTTTGATCCTGGTTAATGGTACTACTACCATGTCTGTCCCCCTCTAACTGGAAACCAGGAGTTGCAGAAGATTTATTTTTCTCTGGTTTTACTCAGCCTTTTCCAAGGAATCCAAAAAATCTACTGATAAGATATCTGCCTGAGATATCTTCCTTCTTTTTGTGTTTCTACCACTCCTGTAACTTAGGTTTTCACCTTTCCTGCCTGGGCTATTATAGCTAGCTATTTGCTTGGTCTTCTGCTTTTAATCCTAACTCCTTAAATCCTTCCTCTAGCTAGCAACCAGAAATATCTGTTGAAACTGAATATGACCATGTTAAGCTTTCTAGTCACTCCTCATAACTTATATAATAGGGTCTGTTTTCCTTGTAATGATTTAAAGACACCCATTCCTCACTATGACTTGAGATTTAACTCCCTTTCTAGCTCGTATCTTGGCATTTTAGAGATTCACTTTACTGTGTAGATTTTAGTGGTATTGGCTGGTTTGTGTGTCCTGAAAATAGCATCCTTTTTCTTGTATCTGTGCTTTTATTCTCACAGTCCCACTACGTAGACCGTATTTCTCTACACTGCTTTACCTGGCTATCCCTCCCCTGTCCCACTTTTAAAAAGTTGCTTATTTTCATTGTTGTCATATTTTTCCGGTTACTTTAAAAATACATACTTTTTATGGAATAGGGTTTTACATCCAGAAATATTAAAGAGTAGTTGCAGAATATTCACTCTTAATACCAGAATCTATAGAGGAAGTACCCTGTTAATTGTTTAACTTCTCTTCTGCTCAGTGTATTCTGTTGTTAAATATATCTGCAGAATTCTTTATTTCAACTATTTCTCCTTTGAGAATTCATTCTGTTTAATTTTAATGTATTCAGTTTCTGTGGTGAAATTGTTCACCCTTTTACCTACTTTATTCATATTTTCTTCTTTCCTTAGAAATATGAATCATTATTTTAAAGTCTTACCAGTTAAACTCCAGTATCTGGATCATGTGGAGTTCTAATTCTTAATGTATTTTTCTCCTTGGTATTTAGTCATGTGGCTCTGTCTTTGCGGATGTCTCAAAATTTCATATTAAGTTGTAGACGTTGTGTATGAAATTCATGTAGTCTCCAGAAAATATCTTCTTCTGGAAAGCAGTCTTCCTCTAATCTAGCACTTTGCTCAACTGAGGCTAATTCATGTCTTGTTCTCTAGCTCTCCAAGTTTTCAGCTAATAGTCTTGCATATTCTGTGGGCCCTCCTCCCTGGTAGGTTCTGAAATGTCATGAGGGGGCACCTGTGTGGCTCAGTGGGTTGAGTGTCTGGCTCTTGGTTTCGGCTCAGGTTATGCTCTCAGGAATGGAGCCCCATGTTGGCCTTTGCTCTCAGAGGGGTGTCTGCTTGAAATTCTCTCTCCCTCTCCTTCTGCCACTTCTTGCCCCCACCACTCTGTCTCTCTCTCTCTCTAAAATAAATAAACCAATCTTTAAATAAAATAAAATGTCATGAGGTGTCTCTGGCCTACTTTTCATCAGCTTTCTGTTTAGGGTTTAAACTTCCCTTTCTGTGCAGCAGCGTTTGACATGTGTACT
Organism: Neogale vison; assembly: GCF_020171115.1. NCBI lineage: Eukaryota > Metazoa > Chordata > Mammalia > Carnivora > Mustelidae > Neogale > Neogale vison. Next base: position 185,133,566 of record NC_058091.1, on the reverse strand, counting down.
GATGAGAAAGCTACATGTATACTTGAAGCTTCTTGGGTCCTCACCAAATGCTTTTCAGCCTTTTGCTCCCATAAGATCCTCCTCTGGGCTTTGCATGGAACTCAGCTGTTCTTGTTCTGAGAATTGGCATGCCCCAGGGTAAAACTGGCTAGAGAAGAAAGCTCACTTCTCTGAAGTTCCTTTTTTTAAAAAAAAGATTTTATCTATTTATTTGTCAGAGAGATAGAGTACAGGCAGGTAGAGGGAGAAGCAGGCTCCCTCTGGAGCAAGGAGCCCAATGTGGGACTCGATCCCAGGACTCTGGGATCATGACCCCCAGGCATCCCACTCTCTGAAGTTCTTTACACCCCTCAGCAGTTTTCTCTGTTGCCTTCAGATGATTGCTGCGTCTATCTGGGTTTTCTAGCTGGCGAGTAGAGGTGAGAGCTCCTGCCTGTCAGCATCTCCATCTCTCTGAGATCTATGTCTCCTAGAAGCTGAAGCAGCATTTCTTTTTCAACTTCAGTTTGATAGTTGAAAAATGTTCAGTTTGTCTACTTGGGTGTTTATGTTTCTATTGATTTGTAAGAACACTTTACAAATTTCCCAAATTTTCTTTTTTTTTTTAAATTTATTCTTGAACCTTACTTTTAAGATAGAAAATGTGTAAGCTTTTGTTATCAATTCTGCTAAGCTTTCACTTTGCTATTTTTTTACTCTTCCAGTTAGGGAGACCCTTTGTGCCACAGAGGACGTATTTATTTTTTCTACTAATCTTATATCATTTTTTTATGCTTCTACATTTTTCAATCTAGACCAGTGTTGGCATATTGTCTTAAAGTGTCTGTTTAACCATTTGTCTTCCCATCTATTATTATAGCGATAGAATTATTTTGTTCCTTCTCCCAACAAAAGGATCTCAGTGTGATTTTGATTAGCATTGCATAAGATTCATGAATTAATTTTGGGATAGTTGGGGTTTTTTGGCAGTCCTTTTTGTTTTTCTCTCCTAGGAAAGTATGTCTCTTCATTTATTCATTTTTATGTCTCCCAATAAAATATTATCATCTTCCTTATATACCATCATTTTGTGTACAATTAATTTCCTAGTTTGAATACTGTCCTGATTCTTAATCATCCTGCCACCTTTTTGTGTGTGTCAGAATGTTCTGTGCGTACCTTTTTTGTGTTACCTACCCTATTATATTGAACTTAACGGTTTCCGTCTCTCTCTCCTCCTAGATTATAGGTACTTCCACGACAGGAACTATGTAATCACATTCATAAGTTTATAACTACACATTTCAGGAAGGATACCTCCTTCCTTCTCTCTGTCCTTTTTTTCTTTTTAAATTAATCATACACCATGTGGTTACTTTCTACATGTGTGTATTGTATGCACCTGAGCATTGATCTCCCCCTTCCATGTTACCCTAACTCTTGTTTCAAGGAATCTTTGTTATCATATACATAGTTTAGTTAATTTCTCTCATTTAGATTTTTATATACCTTACACAGAAAAGCATTTAAGGTAGTTCAGTGACCTGGGTTAATTAAAACATTCACTCCACTGCCCAGTGTGATTCATGTACCAGAGTCCTTGGTCAGGACGCCAGGAGGATTTTGTAAGGAAAAGGAGAGATTTAATTGCTATTGAGATTCTACTTTGTGTCAGGTCTGAGCTATGTGATTTTCCAAGCATTTTATCATTTAACCCCAATAAGAGTCTTGTCTCCTGATTTTATAGATGAGAATATTAAGGCTTAGAGAAATGAAATACCTTGTCAAAAGCCTCTTAAATTCTAAGGCCCATGGTGGGGTTTTCAGCTTGAAGGTGTTTGATTCCAGAACCCAGGAATCACAGAACTCTGTGATTTTTGAGACCTGCCATGTCTCAAAATGGCTTTTTGTTTTTAGTGTCTTGTTTTCTCCCTAATGACGAACATGGTAAGAATTGTGTTTTAAACCAAGAAAACTAGATGGACTATATCAGAAAGACTTCAAGTCTAGAAACTGAAATTTTTATAAACATATAAATCTATATATTTCCACATTCAGAAAATTATTTAAGTTTGCTACTTTTCTTGCAGATTATGCTCCACTAATGAGACTACTTAGGGGAGATGAATACATTCTTATTTGAAATGAATTTTTTACGATGCTGTCACTGATTAAGAATCAGACACACTGAGATCTAGTCTGCTTTATTCTTAACTTTATCTGTGATCTTGGATCTGTCATTTCTCCTGTCTTTGAAAAGGGGTTAATTGTATAGTTTGTTGACCTTAAAAGCATTTTTTTGTGGAAGTAAAATAACTGAAATGAAAATGATCTGCTAAAATCATAAAGCCCCATACTAGTAGGCATTATTTATAAATGAAACATTCTCTTAGTGGGATTTTTCTGCATTACTCATTTATCAACTATTTATTGAATGTTATTCTGTGTCAGGTACTATACTAGGCACATGAAGTTACAATGATTTTTCATATAACCTAGTGTTTGCTTACTTGATATTAAACTGCACTTAAAGGAGATTCGCAGATACTTCTCATTTTTATCTCCCTTGCACAGTCATAAATACATGTAATGCTTTTTAAATGTTTTCCTTGAATGTTGCTTTGCTTACCTCATATCTCGAGGTCATAAGATGAGCTCCTTAGTATATATTGCAAGATTTTTTTGCTCTACTGTTCCAGTTTATAAGTTTTCTTTTACAAATATAATATATTGAAATGCAAATAGCTTTCTGTGCATCCTGAACTTTCCAAAGAAAGAGGCTCCATGGGGATCTTGGCATCAGTGAGGAGAGAAAATTCTTCACATGTAAATTTGGAACTAAGGAAATCTCCACAGGAAACCCCAGTTGTCAAAAAGGCGCTTATAAGCTTGACCTGTGAGTAAAATGGTTAAGAAGATGGCTAAGGGAGTAAAGTCAGGTTCAGAGTCTTGTTGTGCCACTTTCTGCTGGGAGTCTTGCCTGCATACCTATCCTCAGTTTCCTACCTGTCCAGTGGAAAAGATGAAAGGCCGTGCATTATAAGTTGACTCTACAGGCCACCGAGGGCTGGGCCGCGCAGACAGGAAGCATGCTAAGTGGTAACTCCAAGGTCACTCTGACCACGAGGCATACCCCTGCTCTGCCCTTCATTCAGTCCTAGAAGGAAGCCCACTTGCTCATAGACTCTCGTTCATAGTCAGCACCGATTGGATTTGCCTTAAAGACAGAGTGCCACAGTTGTCTTTTTTAACATGACATGAATCATTTCTACAAAGGGGTGAGGGAATTCTAAATCGACTCGTCCTCGATAGAGTCTTCAAGGACAGAAGAACCACATTTACAATGGAATTCTGGTTCTTCCATAAAATGATTCCCAATTTGATATGAGTTTGTAGATGTCCTTTCATTTTTCTCTCAAAGTAGATCATTATCTGTCATCTAATTTGATGGACAGGTCACATATGAATGCTTTGCCTTTGTGAGGTGAGGGTTGTTCCTTGTCCACAGAGAATTGAGATCATTGCTATAAGCCCCAAGTTAAGGGGGCCTACTGTCATGATGAGAGCGAGAAGTCTGGACATGATCTGGTGATAGATGACCCAGAAAGTGGGGAAAATCAAGGGGGCAAAGTCCAGAGCTTCCTATATAGTCACTTACAAGATGAAATAGAAATCAACTATCCCCATTTGTAGGTTATAACTATTGCTCTCATCTTCTTTAGTGTGAACCAGATATTATTAATTTCTAATAACTGGGTTTGATATTTAGGATATTGAAACCCATTGATTTCATTCACAGCAGATAAGTTTAAATGGGCTCCTATTTAAGGATGTTGGCAGAATAACAATTGTTTGACTACCAAACATGATAATAAAACTGAACCTTTAGTTAATTTTTGATTGTGTACTTATTTCCGAAGGAAAATATTTCATATGTGATTATACTTTCTCTGTACTCTACTTATAGTGTGTGTGGATAAGAGTTGTGTGTATGTCAGGTGAATTTATGCTGTGGTGCATTTAAAGAACCTGGTGTGAATCTCTAATTATGTTAAAAAAATGATTTTCTTAGTGCAGCATTATACTCATTATATACTCTACACATTTAGTTTTTGAATAGATTCCTGGCATGATAATTACATAATCATTCAGTACAGTAGAAACATCATTATGGTCACATACTAATTAGCTACGAAAATGAAACAAAACAGAAACTAGTTCATAGTTTATTTTTAAAAGTGACTTAATATTGTACAAAACCAAATGTATGGTTAAAATTATTATTTGCTTTAAGTGTGAATCTTTTCCCCTCTATGGGACAGAACCAGTGTTCTGAATGCTTATTACCTAATTGATTGATTGGGAACATGTTACATTTCATTAACAGAGCCTTACGACAAGCCAGGTGTAGTGGAGAATCCAACCAACCTAACGGTAGGAGTTCTAGGCTCAGTACCTGGGTGTGCCTTAGGGTTTCTGCTGGCCTGAGGCTTCCAACCATGTCTTAGAGTTCTTCACATAATACCCCTAAGCCTCTGGGAACATGAGGTTCAGCAGTAAATCACTCATTTCGGGGATGCTGCTTGAACATCTTTGGTGCTGAGGATAGGCGATCCTCAACTGTTTTTCTTCCCCAGTGCACATTAGGAACATAATATTGTCTTGCTGGTAACAATGAATCCTGGCAGTTGAGATTCTCCAGGTGGGTTTGTGACAGGACAAGTCAGGTGAAATATAAGCTCTGATAGAGGGCTGTGGGAGGGTGCCAGAAGGTCGGCAGACCCTTCAGGTAAGTCTGTTAAGCATTGCCCTCACTATCCTTTTGGATTGCTTCTGTGGATAAAATAGGGTTTTGCCTAGTACATCAAGGCTTCAGTGTCTTTGTAAATATGTTTTTGACTGCATGGCTTTGGCCACTCTTCTCTCATATACCTCTGGAATCTTGGTGAATAGAAGTAATGTAAGTTAGGTAGTGTGATCCTGATGCATACTATAAGCCATTAGGTGTTAGGGACATTTTTATTGCTGTTATTGTTGCTTCTGATATCTCAGAATAATATTTCTATCGTAAGAGCTCCTCCCGATAAATGACTAAGTCAGATATTTTATAGATTTTATGCTACGTTCTCTTTCTTTTCTTTTATGTTTTCCTGTTGTCCTTCACTTTCATTTTGACCACGGCAGGTATCAATTTTATTTCTTACTCAATTTGCGATGCAATTGAAAATACACAGAACATACATAAAAGAGCATGACAAAACTTTCTAATACACTAAGCACGCAATGCTAGCTTGTGTCTGCCATCTCTGACGTAGCCACTGTAGGTCAGGGGGTCAGGGGGAGATGGGGTTGCTATTCAGTTCTGTGTTCCTGCAGTTACAAATTTGTATAGGAAACCAAAATATTTCAATCAAGAAAATATTCAGTAATGAATCAGTGAATTATATTATTCAAACTTCCTCTTTGAAATAAATATCTTTTGATTTATTTGAAGATAATATGATTAAAATTGATCATAAAGTAAAATCATAAATCTTTCAAAGACTGTGTATTTCATGATGTCTGCGATATGATGGTCTAGAACACTTCTGCTCACAGGCAAAGCCTTTAAACCATGAGGATCTCCAACTAAGAATTCTTTGACTATCAAAGAAAGTAAGAGAGGACTTCAGGAAAAATGATGAAGTCCTTGAATATCTTTTACAAATGTAGTTATGTTTAAAATCATTCTATACAAATTAAATGTGTGAAGAATGTCATAATGTGCTAATATAAAATATTGTTGGAAAAAGTCTGCCAGAGGGGCGCCTGGGTGGCTCAGTGGTTAAGCCGCTGCCTTCGGCTCAGGTCATGATCTCAGGGTCCTGGGATCGAGCCCTGCATCAGGCTCTCTGCTCAGCAGGGAGCCTGCTTCCTCCTCTCTCTCTGCCTGCCTCTCTGCCTATTTGTGATCTCTCTCTGTCAAATAAATAAATAAAATCTTAAAAAAAAAAAAAAAAGTCTGCCAGAAACTCCAGTTCATTCATTTTTTTGTTCATTCTAAGAATTGCCCGTAGTTTTAAATATTGTCTAAACTTATTCTGCTGGTTTGTGTTGTCCTTTTCTTAGCTAGGCCCAATCAAATCTTTTTTTAACCATTGTTTGTTATAAAATTTTAACCCCCTTTTTAAGTGAAGTTACTTCAAATGATCTTTTTTCCAGAACCAACTCTCTTGGGGAATAAGGACCCCATATACATAAAATATATATATGTGTGACTCTGTGTGGATAGCCATACATTTTTGTTGTCTTTTAGTGGTCTGAAATGAATGTCAGGATTTTAACTGAAATGAATTGTGGCTGAAGTACAAATAGGCAATGCATGTGTTTTCTTACTCAGAGAGCTTAGGCAGGGACCAAGAAATTAGTTGTATCAAGCTGATTGTTTTAGAAAGGCTAATAAAGCCATGTGTTATATAGGTCATTTTCTGGGCCACAGAAATAATTTTATTATAGTTCTATTAATATCTCTATTTGTATGTATAACATTTATTCTTAGAAAGTGAATCATTATTTCATTACCCTTTGTACTGTGTGTTATTTGTGATGAAATTGTATGTTCTCCAGAAATTGTACCAGAATGCTCCTTATAAGCTCTCTTCAAGTGTTGACTCTATGCTATGAGCTGAGTCCTTACACATGGTGTAAAAAAAGTAGAAATTTTTTTTTAAGACCTGAATAGTGAAGCAGCTGTTTTTGCAGGTATCTTGTGGTCTGTAACCCTTCAGAACAAGACCGAATCTCAGTGGTCTCCGTGTATGTGAGTTCCCCCACAGCACAAGTATCTTCTGCTTCTGGAAAGCCTGTGGAAATTCAGATGAGTGCAGTTTGGAATACAGCAAGTACTATTTCACAGACAGCCTATGAGGTAGGTTTTTGCCCTAGATCTTAAAGAGGCATCATTAAAAAAGCATAGCCAGTATGTAGTTTATATATGTAGCCATGCCCCTCTTGAGCTGTCAGATTGGTGTATGTGAATTGGTTCAAGTTGTGGATACCAGAGGATTTAACTGACCAGTTATATGACACTAAAGGAAAAGAGATCCTGTGTTTCCCAGAATACTAATATCATTGTTAGTAGGTGTATCATATATTATTACTAGTATGTTATTAGCATGTATATTCCATATCTTTGTAAGTATTGGAACTCTTTCCTGAAGTAATAAAGTCCTCATTACTTAAAATATTTTGAATTTTTTAACTCAATTTAGTAAAAATTATGCACATTGAATTTGGGACAAATAACACCTTTTCTAAGTAATTTCAGTTCTTTTCAGCTTTCCACTGCAAAGATGATGTGACATACCATAAAGGAAAGACTTCCTAATATATAGGAAGGTGCTTTTTTCCTGAGATACAACTATAGAAAACCAGGCCTGAAGTAATAGATGGTTTTCTTAAAGTAATATTAAACTAGATCCCTGTGTCACTAGAAAAGTTGAATTTTTGGAGTCTTGAGTGCAAGTTAAACTGTACTTCTGAAGGCAGAACCAATAGCTAGGAACTCTAAATGCGAATTACTTTGCTTGTTAAAAACCATTTCTGGGGTGGTGGGGTTATGGACATTGGGAAGGGTATGCAGTATGGTGAGTGCTGTGAAGTGTGTAAATCTGGCGATTCACAGGATTCCCTGTACCCCTGGGACTAATAATACATTATATGTTAATTAAAAAGATTTTTAAAAAAGCCATTTCTGGCTCCTCTCATAAATTCACAGTCTTCTAGTTAGAAAGGAAAAGAATAATAGAAGTTTGGGTCAGATGTCGCAGGAGACTGCCTGTCTAGAAAAGAGAGGAGGAGCTCCTAGAACTACCTTCTGGTAGAGGTCACGTACAACCGTGGGTGCATCCTCTGTGCTTTGTGCCTTGTCTGCTGGACCCAGGCATTATATTTCCTGGATAAGTGGAAATGTTGGATAGTCTACCCATAAATTCTCAAAACATCTTTATAGTAGAGTCCTCTTTAAAATACGGTGGTTTTTTGTTTGTTTGTTTTTAACAGTCTTTTTTTTTTTATTTCTTTTCAGCATAACAGTATTCATTGTTTTTGCACCACACCCAGTGCTCCATGCAATCCGTGCCCTCTCCAATACCCACCACCTGGTTCCTCCAACCTCCCAACCTCCCGCCCCTTCAAAACCCTTAGATTGTTTTTCAGAGTCCATAGTCTCTCATGGTTCACCTCCCTTTCCAATTTGTTTTTGTTTCTACTAGATGTATAAATGCTTTTCTCTGAGTAGATTATATTTCTCTTTTAAAAACTCTCTCATCTGTCTTTTAAAGATCTCTTTCCTAGTGCAGATACCACCACTCGGACTGAAAGTGTATACCATTTTGGAATCAGCAAGTTCAGACCCACATTTAGCTGAGTATGTCCTGCATAATGGTAACGTCAAAGATAAAGGAATTTTCAACATGAAGAATGTAAAAAGTACTGACGAAGATATAATTCTAGAGAACTCCTTTGTTAAACTTCGGTTTGGTCCGTCTGGGCTCATGGAGGTATGTTCTGAATAGTTTTCAAAGTCATGAAAAGCTTATCACTTTTATTATAATGTGTGCAGATGATGTATGTAAAGAGGGGAAAGTTGATGCAAATAACATGGGAGAAAGAATGGATGAGCTATATGTATCTGATTTTCGGGGTGCACTGTGACCACTTGCTCCTAACAAGTGTGGTGTGTGTGGTGTTGCTCCATGAACTGTTACTGGTCCACAAGATAAGTAAAGAAGCTGGTATGGTTGAGAACAATGTCTGTGGAAACTCTGAAAGCACCACGACACAGTAAGTTTATGCCTGCTGAATCTAATAGTAAAAAATTTGAGTGTATATTTGGTCTATCACTTTAAATTTAATTGTCCTAGTAATTCACTGTTATTGTACTTCACAAAAATACTGGTCTGTGCATACTGGAAATTAAAAAAAAAAAAAGAAAATGTGCTTCTTCAGTACAGAAAGTTTTAGAAGCCCTCGTCTACATCTCTTCATTTGTGTGTCTCTCTTCCTGGATGAAATGTGTTCTGACTTTTTGTTTCTGTTGTGAATGTTTTAAATTCAAAGATACAAAAGTATACTTTTAAGTATTAGTTTTGGATGTTCATCCAAGAATCATGAACATTAGAAGCAGAATGTTAGCTGTTTTCAGTCTGTCTTCAGGTTTGGTTTTTTTTTTTTTTTTCTTAATCAACATAAACATAGAACCAGGTGCAACATCATTAAAATCTTAAAAGTGAGTTGGTTTTAAACATCGTTTTTATCCTTAGGAAATGATAAATAAAGAAGATGGTAAACGTCATGAAGTAAAAGTGCAATTTTCATGGTATGGAACCACCAGTAAAAAGGACAAAAGTGGAGCCTACCTCTTCTTACCTGATGGGGAAGCCAAGGTAAGTGCCAATGAGCTGAGCTGTGATTAAGGATTTATTGAAAGAGTAATGAAGAAAAAAATAACTTCATCTCATTTTTTGGTCATCTGTTAGGTATAGATGAGTTGGTTCCTCTATTATATTTCCTTATTGGCACTTGGCAATTGGTAGTCTTAAGTGTTAGGTAAAAAAAAATAATTTTTCAGGGTTGGAATTCAATAAGATGATATAATGAACAATGGATCTCCATGGAAAGAAGTCAGATTTGATGGAGTTCAGGTGCTGTCATGGTGTTCTATACATATGTGGCATGGCATATAGACAGACACAAATTATCTAGCCAGAGGAGAAAAATAAATTGCCCAGTGAGCCATTTTTTTTACTTAACTTTCAACACTTAAAAAACAAAAAAAAAACTTTCCCTCCCTTTGACCGTAAAGATGTAATATATGCAAATTTTGGTACATTTTTGAAAATGCGGAAGACTGAAGAAAACAAAAAAATTTACTAGCTATTCCAAAGGCCGTGCAAACTACTGTCAACATTTTGTTATATTTTTTGTTGTCTTACTATGCGTATCCCTTTCTCCCCCATTTTCAAGTTTTGTCTTCTTACATTTACATATTTTTTCATTGTGACAGTGCTCACAATCAGATGGTATGTTCTTTGAAAACACAATTTTTTTTTTTGAAAACACAATTTTAATATATACTGTTGTGATGAAAGGTCTGAGGATCCAATGTCTAATATGGTGACTATAGTTGATAACACTGTATTAATGGATATGCGGAGGGAGTAGAACTTAAATGTTCTCACACACACACAAATGTATATATATGTGAAAAAAAAAGAATTTCTTGTTGTTGCATATGTAGATTTTCTCCCAATACTTCAGTACTGTGTAGCATTGTGATAAGCTTTCTTTGTACCATTCTTTTTATGCAGTGATGATTATTTCCTGAGAATAACTTTCTAGAGGGGTCATTTTGTGTCAGTGGATGAGGCCTTTAAGACTTGATTCATGCTATTTCTCTGTCCTATAAAGTGACTGCATAAATATTCGCTCCCACCAGCGTTTTTGAGAGTAGCTCTCTAATACACCACTCCAAGCACTGAGAATCAGCCATATCAAAAGCTTTTCCTATAATAATGGGTGAAAAATATTTTACTGTTAAGATTCTGCGATTATTAGGGAAGCTAACCTTCATACTCTCTCCTAGATCTTTTGTGAGTTTTCTTTTTAAGTTCTTTGACCATTTTTCTACTGGTACAACTTATGGATCTGTAAGCATTCTTTATATATGGTAAAAATTAATCCTTTTTCCTATATATAGCAAAGTGTTCCATCGGTGTGTCATTTAATTATTTTATGTTGTTACGGTATTTTTTAAATTTTTGTGTAGTCCGTTCTATATTTTTTTCTTTAGAACATCTTCTTTGCTCTTCTACTTATATAGGTTTTCTCTACTTCAAGATAAGTTTAACTTTTTTCCCATATTTTGATGTCTAGAGACCTGTCTCTTGCAAAAGTTACTTTTGTTCTACAATTTAGAAAAGCTTGCTAACCAAAATCAAATAATAGATTTTAAAGAATAGCATTGATCACCCTAAGGAATCTAGTTTTTTGTTCTTTTGATTTTTTAAAATCAGGTAGAAATTAAAGGTAAACTATAGCTCAGAGTAGTCATTCCAGAAAGGGCAGTGGATCCTTATAAGCTGTATTAGTCTGTATTCACTTGGACAGGAATTTGGGGGGGGGGGTTAATGTGTGTTTTTGTTTTTTAACATTTATATTTATTTATTTGAGTGAGAAAGCCAGAGAGAGGGCACAAGCGAGGGGAGCAACAGAGGGAGAGGGAGAAGCAGACTCTTTGCAGAACAAGGAGCCCAATGCAGGGCTCAATCCCAGAACCCTGGGATCATGACCTGAGTGGAGGGCAGATGCTCAACCAACTGAGCCACCCAGGTGTCCCAGGAATTTGGTTTTGATTGACTGGATTTTTTTTTTTTATTTGTTTATTTGACAGGCAGAGAGGCAGGCAGAGAAAGAGAGAGGAGGAAGCAAGCTCCCCACTGAGCAGAGAGCCTGACGAGGGGCTCAATCCCAGGGCTTTGGGATCACAACCCGAGCCAAAGGCAAAGGCTTTAACTACTGAGCCACCCAGGCGCCCCATTGATTGCTCTTATACTAAAGGAAAAATGAAAAGTAGCTGTACTTACAGAATATTATTCATGGACAGTTGTGACTAATTTATTTTAAATTATTCTATCTTTAAATAGCTCTAATATTAAATAAAAAGACCAAGAGAATTATCATGCGTTTACAAAGAGAAAATAAAAGACTCTCAGGGAGGCAGCTGGGCACATCAGAAGTAGACAAGAGCCCAGAAATCCCCATGCCAGCTTCTTCCCTTACTTTTTAGCTATATGGTAAAATTAGGTCTAAGAACTTTGTAAACTCTTAACACTTTATGTTAATTTCGGAATATTTTTTCTAGAACTAGAGAGGTACATTTGGAAGAAAACTGCACAGTCTGAAAATCTGACACTGCTTAAGTAGCATCTTACTTACTCGTCATGCCATTGTTGAGCCTCTCCAGCCTGTAATGCTTAAGAAAATATAATTCCTTATAGAAAAAAAGAAAAGAAAATATAATTCTTCATAAATGCTTTCTATTTGTTTCTGTGTTGCAGGAGTTACATTCTGTTCCTGTTTTTTCTTGACACTAGGTTCGAAATGATGAAACCTAAACCAATGGTTGCCATAGTTTTTTCAAGTTTGTAAATTTGCTTTATATTCCGCTATTTCTTTCTAGTAAAAGGGCAGTGTGTTTTATAGAGTAGTAAACCTAACTGTGATTAAACGGTATCTCTGAATCCTGCTTTCTCTTTGCTTAGATGACTCCCTGTGGTCATCCTTGCCACCTGCCCCGACCCCTGAACATTAGGGGGCCATGGTTAGAATAAATGTTTCCCTGGGAAAATGTCACTGCTGTAGAATGAATGGTATTTCTAATAAATAACATATGGACTATATAGAAGGGTTTTAATTAGAAATTTTTATAGCTGGGAGGAATGTTTGTAGATCATCTAGGCCAGTCACATTGTAAACATTTTTATTTTCTGTTCAGCACTTTCTAATGGAAAACCTTATATTCCATTTTTATAGCATGTGCATATTCTGATACATTGTAAGTTTGGTTTTCACTTGAAATCGCAAATATCAGGTGTTATGTATTATTTTGGAAATGGTAATAAACATCTCTTGGAAAAGTTAAAAGCTAAAATTTTTTTTTTTTTAATGTCATTTCCTCCTCAGCCTTATATTTACACAACACTGCCCTTTGTCAGAGTGCAACATGGAAGGTTTTACTCAGACGTGACTTGCTTTTTGGAACATGTTACCCATAGAGTTCGACTGTACAACATACAGGGTAAGAAAACAGAGAAGCATAGTTGTGAAACATGTATACTGGTTCTGGAATTTGTGTGTGTGTCACTTTTAGTAAATTAGCCATTGGTTTTTGAACACGGTATATATGGTAGACTTTTCTTAACTTGCCATCATACTCACTGTGTGGTTTAAAAATATACTTAACCTTTTGATAATCAGAAATGGTCAGACATTTAACTCTACATATATAGGTTCTTTCCTTCTGTGTATCATCCGTATCTATCATATTATCTGTCTTGGTCATGAGTTCATTAGTTGGAAGCTTTATTTATAAGATCTAAAAAGAGGGTTTTTTTTTGTTTCGTTTTGCTTTTAATTTTACCAAATGGGAATTCTGTCAAATATGGCTTTCAGTTAGTGGATCACTGACCGCCTCGGGGACATACACACACATGCGCACACCCCCTCCACCCCACGTACAGCCTGTCTTAAATATGGAATATATCACACTAGCAGGTGTTACTGGAACTTAACTTCTTTTTAAGAAAAACATTAGTTACTAGTTCTTTTTGTTTACATCTCTTTACCTTGGAGAGTATAAAGTCGGGCAATTGTTTGTTGCTTTCCGGATGGGACCGAGCAGCATCTGTATCAAACAAGTTATAGTAAATAGGCTTTTAATCCTCTTAGGGACTTAACCACAAGCAGTGGCTCTTGTCCTTCCTTCTGATCTAGGTGGAGCCCGGGTTCCCAGATACCCTCAGAGTTGTACATTTATTTTGGTTGGTGTTGAATTCACTGTTTTTAGAATAAAATACTTTTCCAACCACAAGCCTAATCCTAGTAAGTGGACCACTTACCTTTCTTAGGAAAGGACCTCATAAAAATGCCACGTTAGATTTTTCTTTGCTATTAGCTAGGCTGCAAAAATTAGAAAAGGAAATATTGTTTCCCTGAATCTTTATACCAGTAGATAATAAAGTGTTTGAAAACTAATGATAAAATATATGGTCAGATGCTCTTTGCTTTTTGGGTTTTGTGGGGAAGCAAAGGGTAATGCGCTCAGGGAATGTTCACTTTCCTCCCTGCAAGGAAGCCTGTGCTTCTGAAATAAGCTTTTATTGAGTTTTCTAAAATCTCTAGAAAGTCAGAAATAATATTTTTGACTATCCCTTTCTGCTCTTGCATAAGCCATTGTTCAACGTCTCTGAGAGCTCTAAATTGCACCTTCAGCTATGGCCAAAGATTTCGTTTTATGGGTAAAAAGTAGCATCGTCACATAGCAGATGTGCTTATCTGCTTTTAGATTTGCTTAAAACTGTTGCTTGTAATGGAAGGTTTCTTCCTTGAGTACAATGGGGCACCCACTTTGGCCCAGACCTGTGTCATCAAGCATGGTTTACCGTCGTTTTTCGTCAGGTATACTCAGGGGATAGGCTGTGTCGCAGAGTTAACGCTGAAACTACTCGCCGGATAATTCCAACTTTTCAGTCAAGTCTGTTCGCTTAATTGCTTTTGCTTTTGTTTAAATGAGTCTGTCCACCATCACGGCAGCCTCAGAGTTTTCTCGGGTTGTCCAGGGGATCTGGAGCTCATCACAGAGACGGTTTCTGTAAATTAGAGGGCCTTCTGCTACTGCTGTGACTATAAGCTTAGTTTGCTGTCATACCCCAGTGGTTGATTTGGAAATTAATAGACTCTGGCTGACTTGCCTCATCCCAGAGAACATGTACTTACCAGACCCTAAATGCATTTATTTTCTCCTCTCTCCTTCTCCCCTACTGAGTAGTCCAAAATGCCCAGTGGCTGACTAGTAGCCCCTTAGTGTAATCAGGAACCACCAAGATTTAACTGACTCCCAGCCCTCCAAGGTGACAATGCCAGTGGATTAGTGAGTTAAGAAACAGAAGCTGTTCACAACTGGGGCGCTTAGAGTATTAGCATAACAAAAGTAATAATAATAAAGTAAGAATACAGACCCCAGATTGCCTCTAGATGTCACAGTGGGTGGAGTAAACAGGCTGAAGCATTTGTATTAGATTTTTGTAGTTTGAAAGCAGAAAGCTTCAGAAGTTGGTGGAAAACAACGTATAATGTGAAGTTAACTCAGAGTGCTTCTCCAGATGAGTTTTACTGTTCTTGCCTGGATTGAACCTGAAACCAGCGTATATAACTATTCGAAGTGACATAGCAATTTTTCTTTTTGCACTCTCAAGCCCAGAGCGTTTATATTTTTTGGTGGGTTTTTTTTTTTTCCCCAACATGAAAGCTCTCAGTAGGAGATGGAGATACCAGTTCACCTGAAAGGCTTTCATCCAAACTATACATCCTTCTGTGTTTGTATCTGAACCCTTTTCAATAGATCTCCCTCTTGGGAAAAATAAGGCCCATTGTGGAGGGAGAGCCTTTTTCTCAGTGGCCTTCCTGACCTCCCTCCATCTGTCATTTTCTTTCACACACCGTTGCATGAAGGCTCAGGTTGTCTGGATCCTGGCTTATTGGGGTTTTAATTCACTGATCAAACCTAAGGAAGAGATGTGAGGTCTTCAGGGTGTTTGGATGTCGACAAGTTCAAAGTGCCCGAACGGGGTCTGTTTATGCCGTACCAAAGCAGCCGCACTTGCCATACTTGAAAGCTCTTCGGTGTTTTAAACTTTAGCCCCATGTAAACCAGGCATCTGGGTGATTGATCAAAATCCATGGACAGGATGTAGCTTTCCCTCTTAGGTGTTAAAGAAAACATCAGCCAACTTACATGCTTTTGTAGATCGGCTTATATTTAATATTTCTTAAAAGAACACAAATACCTACTTTTGAATTTAATTTACTAAACTGTCTTTGGATGTATGCTAATTTTGCCCCCTTTAAACTGACCAGATGCAGTTACTGGATGAGTATTAAAGAATAGAGCATGTTTGTTGTTAGTTCCAAATTTATGAGCCAGAAAAAAATGGGGCTTGGGGGAGAAAAACTATTAATATTTTATGATTAGATACTATAATTGTATTAGGTTACTAAACCATTAATTAAACAAAAGGTTTTATTACCTCTCAGCAACAAGGATAAAGAAACAGGAAGATTTGTGATATTATGGATTATTTGTCTTTATTGAGAGTCTATATTAAGTGTTTACTTGAAATACTCTTTTAAAAAACTAAAGTAATGTGAACCTGATAAAGTATCCTTAAATTCCTCAATCTCTGTTTTAGTTACTCTATGACCATTTTCTCCCCAAAGTAACCTTTGGCCCAAATTAAGCTTTGAGAGAAAACAAAGTCAAGAACAGAGCTCAAATAGCACTTCCCAGATTATAAAAACTGTGTGGTCATCATGGATTTTGCAACAAACTGAATTGGGAGGTATGGGTTCAACCAACTTTGTTTTTTTTTCCCCCCTTAGTGTTTTATATTTAAGTTTCAGTGTCTTATTTGCATTCTCTCCAGATTCTGAAAATGGTAGGGGTTGCTGTTTAGAGCCCTCTCTTAACATCATTTGAGCTATTAAAAAACACTCTGTGTTTCTTTTCATTATTGTTCAAACATTACATTCAAAGGTTTCTAGAAATATTAAATTAGAGGAAATCTTGTGCTCACTAGCTTTAAAAGCTCTACAAGATCAGAGGGATTTGAGAGATTTCTAATGCAACACAATGTTTTGCCTTCCATCAGGTTAAATAAGAAATCCATTTTGTAGCACCCATAATTTAATGAAATGCCCTTTTGTAACTATTTTTTTTTTCAAAGATTATATTTTGTTTATAGAAAATAACATTTTTCTAGAGGAAATGGTGGGAGAAGTGAGGATTAGTTTTCTCGTACTATAATCATCTTTTATTTAGTTGAAGCTTTACATGTTCCTAAAGCTGCTTTGGCTACGTTAGCTTTTTTTGTTAATCTTGGTTTGGAAGATAGAATGTGATATAGGCAGAAGCCCATGTATCCCCTTATGTTATATTTGTTTCTGTTCCATCACAGTAAGTGCATAACTTGCAGTGACATCATGATCAGTAGGTGACATTTCTTAGCTGTGGCTTCATTTGTCTTTGGAGCGGTAATTATTAGACTTTGGTGCCCTAGTTTTCTGACATCAACAGCTACTTTGTAGAATTAGGTTGCTATGGGTTACCAATGTGTCATGTACATTTTCTCCAGCACAAGGTTCAGGTTCCAGATCAGTTATAATACATACCTTCAAGCTTCTTTTCCCTGGGACTACGTTCTTCTAGGCAGGTGTTTGTGAGTGAATGAGTATGTGTATAAACCATGTTTCAGCCCTTAGGAGAAATACCTAAATGCAATACTTTTGGCCTATTTTCTGCTGACATATTATGAAAGTACTAAATGTAATGGATCTTGCTAAGAGAAAGCAAGTAGCCTGGAGGTAAAATGTAATGAACTGCCATCAAAAAGTATGGAAGAAAAGACTTTCCTTTGGCAGCTATGACTAAATAATTTCCTTGAGTGGGCACAGTTAGCATTCAAAAAGAGGTCGCTTAGTTTTTCTCTGTTTTGAATATGTAATATGATTGGATTCATAACATGACCCTTGACTTTTAGAGAGTCAAAATGAACTTCATCTGGTTAAATACATAAGAGAATCACATTGGGAATTAGAGATTTGAATCCTTAGTTGCACCTTGAAGCCAACCAGAGTGACCTTGAGTTTGTCCTTAAATTTCTTATGGGCTCAGTTTCTTAAATGGTAGAAAGACTAGATGGCCAATTAGGTGTGGCCAATTAGGTGTAACCATTAAGGAGTCTTCACAAAACTTAGTATCACATAAAGTCTCTGTTGTGCTTAACTCCTTGCTCCTAAATTCCATCTTCTAAGGATGCTTGAATCTGGGCCTTCCATCCCTAGAGTCCTCCTACTGGTAAACAAGGTCTCAGAGCTTCACTGAAGTTGTTTTTATTTCCATAAAAAGATTCATGAGGATATTAAAATGGTTTGCAATCAATCTCTCATTTTTCCCCCCCAGGACTACATTCCATATTTAGTTTAAGAGTAAAAGCATTAAGTAAGTTATGGCTAGGCAGACTTAGGTAATTAAAACATTTTTGGAATACCATAATATGTAATTGACTACTAAGGTTTTTTTTTTTCCTTTTAATTGGAACTTTTAAAAATTGAATAAGGAGCTATGCGTTGAATCTGATTATTCCCAACAGGCATGAAAGGAAAGGTTATTTTGAGGGACTATAAGCACATGCTGTTTATAAAAATTCAGAACTCAGAGGTTATCCTGGGGGCTCTTTGACATCAGCTGCTATCTTGAAGGCATAGCTTCCTAGCAGCTTGAAGGCATCATCCCCTACAAATAAGTGTTGTAGTAAACTCAGATGAAGGGCGTAGGGATGGGAAATATAGGGGAAGTATGATGGTTAAGAGCTCAAGCTCCAGAGTCAACACACTTGCATGTCATTTCCAGCTCCTGCCCTAGCTCCCGCTGCTTACCGTCTAGCTGCTTGATCTTGCACAAGTTATTACCTCTCTGTCCTTGGTTTTGTCATCCTGAAAAAGGTGACAATAAAAGAGTCTACCTCATGAAAGTGTTGGAGGATTAACTGAATTAATGTACATAAAGCCTGGCACATATTAAGTGTTGTTTCTCCTTCAGATGATGTGTAGGGTTTGGGCACCTGGGTGGCTCTGTTCGGCGTCTGACTCTTGATTTCAGCTCAGGTCTGGATCTTAGGGCTTGTGAGTTCAAGCCCCACACTGGGCTCCATCCTGGGTGTGGAGTCTACTTTAAAAAAAAAAGAGGATGTGGGCCAGATGAATTAGACATAAGTGTTAGAAAAGAGAGTAGCCATTGAGGTTTGGGGGTGTTGGGGAAGATTTGATAAAGGAAGTAGGCTGTTGAGATGCTGTGTCTTAGAGAAATGTCATTTATATAGGCAGAAAGGAGGGAAAGAACATTACAAAGCATGAAGTGGTTTTTTTTTTTTTTTTTAATCAAACTCCTTTGTTCCTATAAGGATTTGGAAAACTATTACATATATTTAAGTTGACATCTATTTTTTATACATTTTAAAAATTGCAAAAGATGTTTTTTCTGGAGGATAATAAATACTGAAATTTTAAAATAAGCATATCCAGTGAGTAGCAATTTGATTTTGAAATCACGCATTTTTAAAAAGGCCTGAATAAGACCTTTAACAGTCAAATTTCACATCTTTATTTTCTCCTTGAACTCGTATTTCCATTCCGCTTCCCACAGAGTTTTATCTTAATATACTATTTTTATGCTTGAGGGTATTGATCAACCTTTCATTATTCTTATGGAACATACATGTATGTGTATATTAATTTAAGTTCAACAATTCATTCATCCTAAAAGTAAGTGTTAAATTTTTTCTGGATTGAGTTATAAAAATTATTAATAGTATACAGTTGATCAAAACAGTCCCAATGTATTACCGTTTTGGTCATTTATTTCATGAGCTTGAATGAAAACCTTTCTCTCAGTGGATGAATCATATGTACCCTTTATATTCCACATATGTTCATATATCCATTGGTGAATTATACTTAATGCTAGAGTGAGATAGGTTTCAGCATCGATTTTTTTCTTAGTTTTTGTTTTTATAAAGGTAAGGGGAAAAAAAATGTTACCATAAATATGTAGGTGGGAATAGAAGGAGCTCTATTATAAGAATGTCATTCAGGGACACCTGGATGGCTCAGTTGGTTAAGCTGCTGCCTTCAGCTCGGGTCATGGTCCCAGGGTCCTGGGATCGAGTCCTGCATCAGGCTCCTTGCTCGGCAGGGAGCCTGCTTCTCTCGTTGCCTCTGCCTGCCTTTCTGCCTGCTTGTGTGTACTCTCTCTCTCTCTCTCTCTCTGGCAAATAAATAAAATCTCTTTAAAAAAAAATGTCATTCAGTCCCTTGAACTCCTTGTGAGTTATATTCCATAAATCACAGAATTGTCTATTGTCAAACATGAATTTCAGTCAGTTAATTATAATGCTTTACTGCCTGACAAATTGATTAGATACACCTTCAATTTTGTTGAAAGCAAACAAAAGAAAATCACATGTTTTGGAAAAATATTTGCTACCCAACCATTAAAGTTCAGCCAAACACCAGTACTGCAAATTGTCTCTGTTTAGCATCCACTGAGGATGAGTGAGAGGTATCCTACTGCTTCTTTTTTTGGTAAGTTGAGAGAAGTAATGGTAAAAGTGTGGTTTAAAAAAAAAGAAAGAAAGAAAAAACAAGGAAGAACTGCTTGCCTCCATGGCAAGATCAACTTGAGAAGTAAGAGTACACAGAATCCAGGCTTCCTGCATTAAGCTACCTTGGAAAGGAACATGTTCAGGAGAGCAGGAAGTAGGCAAGTTCAGAGTGACTGTCAGTCTGAAGGGTATGCAAACAGACCATTGTGATTATTCCATATTCTTCCCTCACTTGTCCTGGACCAGCCCCAGCTTGGACGGGAACCGAAGGGAACAGAAAAGTTTCAGTGTTGTGAGCTGTTTTATTCTCTTCCCATGGAAATGCTTTTGTTAGACCTTGTCTGTTGGAATACTATGCAGCCTTCAAAAACCCAAGTCTTGCCATTTGCAATGGCATGGATGGAATTAGAGGGTATTATGCTAAGTGAAACAATCAGAGAAAGACAATTATCATATGCTCTCTCTGATAGGAGGAATTTGAGAGGGAGGGGGGGTGTTCATGGGAGGTGGGGAGGGAAGAAATGAAACAAGGTGGGACCACAGAGGGAGACAAACCATAAGAGACTCAATCTCAGGAAACAAACTGAGGGTTGCTGAGGGTTGGGAAAGTAGGGATAGGATAGCTGGGTGATGGATACTGGGGAGGGTATTTGCTGTGGTGAGTGCTGTGAATTGTGTAAGCCTGATGATTCACAGACCCTTACTCCTGAAACAAATAAATACATTATATGTTAATTAAAACAAAGTTACTGATGTAGATGTTGCATTCCCATGAAGACAGAGCTTCCAAAATACCTGTTGTTTCTTAAAATCAATACTTAATAGGACCAAAAAAAAAAAAAAAAAGAAAAGCTTCCAGTGTTACTGTGTACATTTTTTTCTATTATTAGGTCTTCAAGTGTATTGTGGTTAATTGGTATCATCTTTAATCAAAATTTGCAATCCATGGAATCAAATGCTCTAACTTTGCTATTATGTGTGTACTTTTGTGTCATTGTAAGAATTACCGAAATGAAAAGCCTAAAATTTTGTACACTAGTGCCTCGCTCGTAATAAGTTCATCCCTAAGTCGTAGTAGTTATTTATCTAGTGCTTTAGAAATGAAACAAAGTGGTACATCATCATTTTTTTAAATTCAAGACTTAGAATGAAATTTACTCAAATTTATATTCATGAAAGCAGATGTTAAAATTTTCACTTGTGGAGAAATAATCAATGTGAACATTTACAGACCTGGAAATCAGCAAGTACCTCAGAGGATAAATTAGATCTTACAATGGATAGGCAAGTTGAGTAAGTCAACATGGAGAAAAAGGTCATCCAAATGTGGGAGTTATTACCATTTTTATTCTTGGTACTTTCAGATGTGAGTACAGTTTTTAAAAATGATAATATTTGCTTTTTTAGAAACATCATCTCCATAATGGCCTACTAAATTTATCATTGTTGCAAGAATTATCCTTAAAGTTTACGTGTTGAATGAAGCAGTGTGTAATTAGTTAATAATTGTACGTGTCAACTCCTGGTTAAGTTGGATAAGTTCACAAAAGCACTGTCACGAAAGTAAATACATAATGTGAAAATTATTTTTTGTATTTTTGATGATTTAAATACAGAACAAAATACTCCCCAGATTGGAGGGGCAATATTTAGACTTACAATCCGTGGTTTTTCATGACAGCTTTTATTGTCCCTATTGTTATTGTTACCATTGTCCTACTTCTGCAGTGAAGCGATGGCTCAGGCACCCCTCTGCTTAGACATAGATTCAAGAAAAGGGAATGAGGGCAACAATTATATAATAAGTTGCATTTTTGCCCAAGAACCTCCATTTTTAAGGACACTCACTGAAAACCTTGCTTTGAATCTTAGATGGGTTTTTTTGAGGTTTGATTTTATATGATTTTATATGATTTCATATCTATTTCAAATTCAGTTAAACACCTCTTTTAGGTTCTCACCTTCACTTTTCAGTTTCCTAGGTGGGTGTGGCCCAGTTGCTGTTAGGGCACATTGATGTAAGGACTTGTCCTAATCATACATTGAGCGGCGCTAATAAGATTTTGGAAAACTTGCCAGTTGTGGGTCAGGCTCTCTTTTGTTTGCTCTTTCTCCCAAGCTGCTGCCTCTCACTCTGATAACCATTTGAAAAATATGGTGGGCAGTGTCTCGTATACTCCTTGGAAAGGTTCTCTTTGCATTTCAAAATTGCTAGAATAAGGTGATTGGGTTGGTGGAGAAAATTGGGCCAACTCTGAGATTCTGCAGGTCAGGGTTGACTTCCACTGCCCAGATAGGTGTTAAAATGATCTGATGATGAAGTAAGGAGACTGTGCAAGAAAATGAGGCCTACAGTTCTCTGAAAGCCACCAGCTGCTGCCTGGAGCCATGGCCCCAGGCTTTCCAGCTGCATTCCTCAGCCACACCCTCCCTGGACATTTCCATCTACCTCTTCTTTCACACACAAAGGATGTGTCAGAGATACCTTCTAGTTTTTCTTTCCACACAAGAAAGGGTATCCTTCTCAGTTTCATTAAGACTGGTGCTAAGCAACAAAATCAGAAGGTGAAGCCTCCCTCCCTGACCCTTTGCCTATTCAATTTCATCTTTTTCCCTACCTCCCTAAAAAATAATCTTCTTTTAAAAATACTTAAAATAATTTTTACGTATACAAGTAATATCTGTGTATACTCTTTTGAAAAAAATGTCACACATTATAATATATGTATATAATGTAAAATCCCTCTAGAATCTGTCATGGCCCCTATCCACTACTCTAGAGAGGTAATCAGATAACTGTGTGCACACTCAATGACTTGCGTTCTCTCTCTCTCTCTCTCTCTCTCTCTCTCACACGCGCGTGCATGCACGCACGCGCGCACACACACTTGCAATGCACACCTGTGTTTGGTTTTAGCATGAAGTTCATCACACTGTACAAATGCTGCATTCACTTCTTGCCTCAGATACTTTCATGGCCCCGGGCGGGGAGCTATCTCATTTATTTGCTACAGAGCATTTATTTGCCTATTGGTGGACATTTCACCTATTTTCCATGTTTCTACCCTTGGCAGCAGTGCACAGTGAATATGCTTGTGCTTGTGATTAGTGTTCATCTTATGTAGACAAGTGAGATCATAATGTCTTTAATTAATATATATTACTTTATTGGCTTTAAAGTGACTGTGATAATTTTTTTTTCCAGGATATTTTGTTCTCATAACATCAGGTTATAGAACCTGAGGCTCTGGCACTGTCCATGTAATTTGTCCATAAAAGTCATTTGCTGTTAACTTTAAAAAAAAAAAAAAAAAAGATTTTGTTTTTTTTTTTTTTATAATAGTGGGCTTTTTTTTTTTTTAAGTTTTTATTTATTTATTTGACAGAGAGAGAAATCACAAGTAGGCAGAGAGGCAGGTGGGGCGGCGGGCGGGTGGGGAGCAGGATCCCTGCTGAGCAGAGAGCCTGACTGGGGCTCCATCCCAGGACCTGAGATCATATCCTGAGCCGAAGGCAGAGGCTTAACCCACTGAGCCACCCAGGCGCCCCAAAGATTTTGTATTTTAAAGAAGTTTTGTATTCCAGCAAGCCTGTCCTGTAATTATTTTTTATTATTTTTATTTTTATTCTATTGTCATTTTCTTCATAATTTATTTGGCTCTGTTAAGTAGCACTTGCAGCGTATCAGATCCCACATCAGTACCCTTTTCCTTTCTTAAAAAATAACATGGGGGTCTCCTTTCTACTTAGAGTCACTGCAAAGCTCCTCCAATCCCTGGTCCCAAAGTAACTTCAACATTCTCTATGTTCTGTTTGCCAGCGAGTCATGATGGCCAAGGGGCTTAGTGCTGGTTCTGCCAGCCTTGTGATCTGGGGCAAGGAATGTCCTCCTAGGCTTACAGTCAGGATTGAATGAACTACTGTAGTTACTGTACGTAAAGCTATGGCAAGCATATGGTACATAGCAAGAACTTGGTAATTTTTGGCTTATTACTCTACGTAGCTGCTGCCTGTCACTCAGCAAACACTACTATCTGCCCATATTATGTGCTGGGAGCATAAAGATAAATAAGACATGGCCTCCGTGCTTGAGGAGCTTTCACTCTAGCATGCCTATGTTTGCTCAAAATTAAAGTGCTTATTCTCTTATCTTTCTATTTGTTTAAACTCTGTCCGTGGCCTGGTTTGCTTTCCTCCCATGTCAGCTGACTTGGGCATCGTGAAGGACAGCCTCTCCCCTCTTAACGCATTCTCTTTAATGGTGATTCAGCACCTGCTGCATTCCCAAAATGTTGTTAAAAACTGGAATGCAGAGATGTTGTGTAAGACAATCTGTAAGAAGCTAACAGGCTCTAGGGAGGAAGAAAAAAGTGGGTTCTGCAAGACTCTTTCCATTCTCTATGATGGCTTTCCACCTATGGACTTGCTCCGTTTTTAGTTTGCATTTCCTCTGCTAATAAAGATAAATAGTCTCTATTCTCTCTTTCCTGGAACAAAGTGTGAAGCGTTAGCAGCAAGAGGGCATTTACTTCTCTTTCTTTATCAATGACATGCCTCACGTCTTTGGACTTTGGACTGCTCTTGTTAGGCAGGAGCTGTTTTCTGTCCCAGGACTGAATTAAAACCAGAGGGGCTTAGAAATCCCTGACTGTCCATGCCCAGGTGGAACCACTTTGGTAAAAGGACCTTTTGCTGCCACATAACTGCAAAGATTCTGCAGACCACTGAGACCACTGGGTTCATACCCATGCTTTCCTGGGTTCATACCATGCTTTCCTCAATGCCATGAACTTCTTTGGGAATGGCACACCTTAGGGAATTCTTGACCTAGAGTAGGAAAATGTAGCAGTCCTTCATCTCCCTCACATAGATTCTTCTTTAAAAAGTAATAAATTCCCTTTCCTAACTCCAGGATATCTCCTTGCTTTGATTACCATTACAAGATTTGTTTGGTTTGTTCATAGTAAGTGTATTAAGTTTGATCTTACTTTAAAAGTCTGTCCTGGCATAGAATTTAAGTTAATGTCTCTCTGAATTGTGAATGGACACTGAGTCTCCTTTTATTTATTTATTTTCTAAGATTTTATTTATTTATTTGACAGGGAGAGAGAGATCACAAGTAGGCAGAGAGGCAGGCACAGAGAGAAGAAGGGAAGCAGGCTCCCTGCTGAGCAGAGAGCCTGATGCTTGGCTCAATTCCAGGACACTGTGATCATGACCTGAGCTAAAGGCAGAGGCTTAACCCACTGAGCCACCCCGGCACCCCTTGAGTCTCCTTTTAAAGGAGATGTAAACATTTGTTGCCACAACAGGATCTGAGCATAATATTGAGCTCAAGAAGGATGATTTTCTCAACAGAAATCATTTATTATTGCCGGAGGTAATGTGAAATTACCTATTTTTTCTTGAAACGTGTTTTTTTGTAAATGTTTTCTAGAGATACATGAGTTGAAATTAACAACTCTCTCCTTTGTTAAGACTTCATTTCATTTCATGTATTGTGTTGACCCCTGAGAGAATATCCAGTCTAGAGAGGAGAAAATGTACGCAGTGCTCAAAACCCTATGAACACTTCCAGCAGATGAGGTGTTCTCCTGATTGCTCTAGAGGGGACTACATCCCTAGTGCTACATTTTGTGTTTTTGGCATCTTTGGTTCATTTATAGAAGCTTGTCCGTTAAAATTCCATATACATTTCATTGGCTTTGAAAAACACTGAGATTGACATCAATCTACTGAAAGGATACTTTGCATTAAAAGTAATACATTTCCTAACCAAAGAAGATACCATTGTTCTAGCATCAGTAGATGTCACTTTTTTTTTCCCCCTTTTAACTTCCCGGTTGTAGTGAAGCGCTTTGGGTCAGCTATCTGGTAATTGTCATAAAAAGAGTTATATGTATATTTAACTGGACAGAAGTTAGTGGTTCAAACTGACCATAAAGTGGAAGGGAATAATGGTGCCCTCTTCCCGCACACATGAGGTCACACTGCTCATCTCAGCTTTGTGAACATAGTAAGAAACAAGTCATTTCTGACGGAGGTTGTCAAGTTGGAAGAGTAACATCTCCCAGAAGAGAACTCCTGTGTGAATTTTGAAAATTCTATTGATGGAGGCTTTTGCCCATTTAGCATTGTCAGTATATTACTCTTTATGTTTTACAGTTTCTGGTGTACTTCTCACATAAACCTATAGTGCCTCGGCTAGCTGCATTTTCATGATTTTCCTCAAGTTCCACAGATTCAAACTTCCTTTCCTTAACTCTTTGCTTTTACCTTCTCTAAGCCCTGAGGATTCTTCTTGGCTCCCAGAAAAAGTTCTCCTTTCTCCCTTCCCCCAATCCCCATTTCTCTTTACATAGCCCTCTTTATCTCAAGAGTGTGCTGATTAATTGCACACTGTGACAGATTGTGTGTGAGGCACGCTGGGTAACAGCTAACAATGGCCAGTACATGTCCAGGGCTCTTAGAACCTTAAAAACTTTCTGCCGTATGAAATAGAATAGAGCCAGTCTTTCTTCTTTTGACTGCTTGCTTTCCTGAATGCTCTTTCTTAGAAGATCCAGTATCTCTTCTATACACTCAGTCTGTATTAGGAGTGTTGGATTTCTTCCTAACTCCCCTCTCCATCTCTGAAATAGACCCAAGGCTTCACTGAGGACCAGAAGATAGAGTCAGGGTGGCGTGACAGATAGAAATTAGTGAACAGTTTAGGCTTATCCAAAAAAATAAATGCTTGATACATCTGGGACTTCTTCAAGCTGTCCTCTGCTTTATCCAGCAAAGGGCAAAATGAATCACTCCATAACAAGGGGTCCTAAGAGATAACAAACTCAATTAAAATTGATTTAACTTCTGGGGAGTTCTCCAGATTATACTCTACAAATACTAATATGATAATACCCACTTCAGCCATAAATCATCTCATTGGACCTCGTGTCTCTTTTCCTAGATTATAGATCATGGGCAATAATAGACTGCCTCTTGAACCAACAGGGTGTAAATTTCACTGCTTTGGATTTCCAGTGCAGAAGGTGAGTGGTGAAGAAGTAGGCTCCAGTGGCTCTGTCGGGGAAGGACAGTACACAGGATAGGTGGCCTCTTAACGCATTTTAACGACCTTTTCTCATTCAATGTCCTCTTTTCCCTCCGAAACTTATTGGAGAATCATTTGCATGTTATATTTCATCTTCATTTATTTCATCCTAACCTCTTCATCCTTCTGTTGAGTTCTATGTGCCCTGGAGTAAGCGTTTTCTACCATCTGACAGTTTAAGAAAAGAAAAAAAGAAAAAGAAAAGAAAAAAAAAGGTGAACAGTGGCATAGCTAGCATGAAAAATGGTGAAGATAGGAGTAGAAAATGGGAAAAACGTATGTCACTTTGTTAGTTACGTACAGTATATTTAAGAAAAGTGGAGCAATAAATTTCTATTAACGTATATATTCTTTTAAATTTAGGAATAGACGGACAGTCTGTGGAAGTGTCCAATATCGTGGACATCCGAAAAGAACATAACCGTGAGATTGCAATGAGAATTTCTTCTAGCATAAACAGTCAAAACAGATTTTATACTGACCTGAATGGATACCAGGTAATTTTCCTTTAAAATGTCTAAGTAATAGCAGTGTTAGTGTGCAAGTTTTATGTATGGAAATGGGTCAGTTAATTTCACATCCTTCAAAAAATTTGCTTATGTTTACAAATTATTTCTAAAGGAAAACTGAATTTTAACAGGTACTTATAGGTTCTATATTCAACCAGATTTCCAAAGTTAGAACAAATATTTGAGAGATTGGTTTGTAGAACATCTGATTTACAGATGTATTTTTTTCAAAGGCAGATTTGGTGACCATTTGCATGTTAAATGCCTTGATAGCAAAATATATCTGAATTTGTCTCATAGAAAGGAAACATAAGTAGGGACTGATGGAATATATATTTTCCCCTCATTAGGAAATGGTCTGTGCATATTTAATTATTACATATATACTTTTAAATGTGTAATGTAATAATAGGCTCTTTTAAATTTCAGGGAAACTCTTCCTCTCTTTTTATCAATAATATAAGGGTGTTTACCTTTATGCACACACATATGTGTACATAGACTTAGACAAAGAAATACAAACATGTATCTATTTAGAAATGTGGGTAAGTATGTATTTAATCAAAATGTTCACAAAATAGTTTGAAATGGTAATGAGAAAATTGACTCAGAATTTTTCCAGATTGTCAGCACTCTAATTTAATAGGGCTCTTTTGATTGTTACCTAAATCTCTGTATTCAGAGTATATGTGTGTGACAACATAGCTTTGAAATAATACTATTAAAAACATTAGCATGTTTTTGAGACATTAGCATTTTAGAAAGTTCTGGCTATGAATAGAAATAATTTCACAACAAATGCTTTTACTTTGTCTGATTTTCAACTGGGTTGAGTGGAAGGGATTGTGGTAATTTTCTCTTGTGCAATTTCCTGCAAAGGTTAAATTTAAACCTTTTCCAAAGCATAAAAATTGCATTATATACTTTGAATTTACATGTTAATTCTACCGCAGCTGTTTGGTTTTCAAATGAAGCCATGACTTTATGGTGATTCATTTTCCTTGTGTACAAAAGAAACTCTTTTTCTTAAAATCTTACAGAAGCAATTATTTGTATGTGTGGGTGTATACATGAATGAAAAAAAAACTTAGAAAAAGTGAATAAAAATGTGAATTTTCTATTCAAGGGTCAAGCATTTGAATAAGTAGGGAAATATTATTTCTAAATTTATAAATGTCTAAATTTATAACATAAATATTTCTGCTTCTAAAATAGGCCATTTTTTTTAAGCCTTGGAAAGAGTAGTTCTTGGGCAAAACCAGAAATCTAGACCCACAGGTAGGGAGCATGGCTGGCAGCCCCTTAGTCATGACAGTGTGAATGTGTGAATGCCCTTTGCATTGAGTATACAAGTTAATTTGAATGGAAGGATTAGGACTGGAAAGAAGAAATGGATAATTCTTTGAAACTATCTCTTTTTTTTTTTTTTTAAACATTTTACAGTTGTTTCTTCAGTTTCATAATTTCCTGGGCCTGTGATACAAATTACCACAAACAGCAGAATTTATTCTGTCACAGTTCTGGACAGCCAGAGTCCAAAATCAAGATGTCTTCAGGGCCACACTCCCTCAGAGTGTGTAGGGGAATACTCTTCCTTGCCTGTTCTAGCTTCTGGAGGCATCAGGCCATTCTGGGCCCTGTTGGCTTGTAGAGCCATCACTCTGCTGTCTGCCTCTGCTGTCTCATAGTCCCTGTTGTCGTCTCCGTGTGTCTCCATTGTGTGCAGACTTCCCTCTTAGAGGGACTCCAGTCCTGGGATTAGAGCCCACCCTAATCCAGTATAACTTATGTCTGTAGAGATCCTATTTCAAAATAAAATCACATTCACAAATTGTGCGTGACCATGAATTTGGGGGGCTCTATTCGGTACAACCAGTAAGTTGAAGGACACACTGTGGAGTTGTTGTAAAGATTAAAAGATCGTATTTGTGAATACCTAGTACTTTGCCTAGTTATAATGAGCACTCTATACGTGTTAACTATTACATTAACTTTGTATTTCTTTCCTTCTCAAATGTCATGTCATGTCAAACTTGCATGAGCTGAATAGGAGAGATGTCATTTTTATGTGGTGTGAATAAGATACCTGATAACAAAATCTCTGATGTTTCCTGCTGTGGTTTGAGGGAGTCTCCTTGAGCCCAGCCAGCTTAGTGCATTTTCTGTCAGAAAATAAAATAATGTATTTCATGCATTCACATACGAGACCAAGAAAAATTAAAATATGGAATTATCTACATTGAAACTAAACAGGAAAAGTAAGCACTGAAGAGTCTTTAAATATAAATATGAATTTGATTATTTTAGTGTAATATGTTGGAGAATTCGATGAGGGGATCTGTGGTATTTATTAAAACTGATTCAAGAATTATAAAAGACATTTTTTGAAAGGGGATAGAGAGCTATTATGCTTAACATTCATTACAAAAGCAGTATGTTAGATTTAGATGAGAAATGAATACTTAATACCTTTATAATTTGTTTTATGCAAATATTGGAAAGCTAGAAGACTTTTGTTAAGGATTTTTATTCTGAATTTAAATAGGAATGCCTATTTTAAAAACCTGGATAAGTTCTACCTTTTTTCACTTTAAATTTCTCTAACATCCTCATTATTTTTTTTATATTGTTTTGAGGAATGTTTTAATTCTTAAATTAGCTCTTCCTTTGAACAAGAAAGGAAGCTATACTCTTTTCTCTTTGGAAGAAAAGTCATCTGTCTGTAGTCAGTACTAATTTTTTAAAGTACATCTGTAAATATCACTTGATTTCTTTTTTTTTTAAGTGAACTGTTTGGTCTTTTAGATTCAGCCTAGAATGACAATGAGCAAATTACCTCTTCAAGCAAACGTCTATCCGATGACTACAATGGCCTATATCCAGGATGCCAAACATCGTTTGACATTACTCTCTGCTCAGTCTTTAGGGGTGTCAAGTTTGAAAAGTGGTACGTATTATTTGGAATCTTTTTGGCTCTTAGAAGGTTCATTTCCAAGTGTATGATTTTTCTCTTGGTCATGTGTAATAATTATCATCTGCAGACACCAGCCTCCTTCTTTTGAGAACCAGACTATTAGTTAATTTTGGTTTTGTGAGAATAACATAAAATAATGTATTTGCTCAATCTTCTGAGGAAGAATGAGGGACCTAAAACCCCACAAAACCATTGCTTCTTAAAGATAATTTATCTCCCCTGATAGCTCATTGTTTGCACAGTCTTCTGCCATTGTTACAATGGAATAGCTGTGGAAATTCTCCAGAAGTAAAAGAAGAGAAGTGGCTGGGAGAAAAGTTCGAGAATTTCAAGAGTTGCGCAAGTTCCCACAAACCTAGGTCCTTCTGAATCGCGGCCTTCTAGGGCACTACCACCTGAAAGGCGAGAGCTGAAATCATACGGCTAGGGGAATAAAGAGGTGACAGACACAATTTCAAGGATTCTGAAAGAGAGAACAAGATGGAAAGAGAAGATAAATCATAAACACAGATTAATTTTTATAAAACCTTCTATAGGGAGGCTTATGTCCTTCATAATACATGTTTTTCATTGTCATTTATATGTAGTCAGTTGTTCTTCTTTCTTACATCTTAAGAGTTGCTAAGACAAATGTCTTAAGGAGCCAGACAGATAATAAAGGGGTGCAGGTGCCTGGCTTACCCTTTGCCACAAACCCATTTTTTTTATTAGGCATATGCATACATTCTGTATGTCCCCCCTCCGCCCCGCCCACAAAAAAGCATACTATTCCTCTTTCTTCATGGCTTTCGTTACACAAAATCATGAGATAATACTGTAAAGCCATGAATGCCATCACAAAGATAATAATGGCCTCACATCAGGGATGCAGAGGGAGTGGTGGGGCTTTAGCAGGCTGGGGCCCACCACTCCCAGTGTACGGCGATGGGGCAGCTGCTGCTCAGTGCCGGACTCTTGTTGCCCTGGGGTAAGGGGCCCGGCGTTGCCACAGTTTTCTGTTGCTGAAGAGTCCAGAAGTCTTGAACTGCTTATGTTTTAATTTTTTAAAAAATTAAGTACATTTATAGATTGGACAACTTTACATAAAATTCCTAAATGTGGTTTAGGGGCAGAGGAGCTTTATTTCTCAGCTCGCCTTTATCAAGGGAAGTGACGTAACTGTCTAGTCCATGACTGCTCCACTCTTCATGTCTAGTTCCCTACTTAAGGACCCAGCTTTGAGAATTTAAGGCAAGGTTTAAAAATGGGCTCAAGAGTCATACCTGGCCTAGGTGCCCCTGCTAGAGACACTCAAGTACCCTAGCGTTTGAGTACCTACAAACATAAGAACAATTTTGAGGACAGCCCAGATTTACTGAGTGTCACATATTAAGAGGGCTAACATTTGGAGACAGGGAGAAGAGAGAAATTGCCAAGAGACCGATGTACTAATTTGGGTGTGAAATGATCAATGCCTGAGGAGCAAATTCTAGACAGTTAAATGACTATGGTTCTGGGTGGTCTTTGGATAGGGCTTTTTTTTTTTTTTCTTTTTAGTTTTTGGGTTTTGTTTTGTTTTGTTTTTGAAATTTGTAGTCTCATAGTCTAACTATTATTTACAACTTAAACTAGAGGAAGTGTGGAATTATTGCATAGAAATGAAGGAACCAAATATGACCTCTTTTTGAGCTGGAGGAGAGAGGATAGTTGATGATACTAATGTAATACCAGGGAGGGAACGGGTACATGGTGGATGTCTCCAAATCCTGGGGTTTCTTCAGAGAATCCCCAGATACCAAGTAACCCAAATTGTCTTTTAAAATCCTACTTAGATTCTACCCATCTGTATTGGTCTTGTTTCTCCATGTGTGATGTATGTTTCCTAAGGAACCTCATAAACATTTTTAAATTCCAGATGCTGCCACTAAATACTTTAGAGGACATAATTTTCTCTTCAGATTAATTCTTTTTACTTCTCACTTAAATTTTGATCTGTCTTGTTTTTAAATTTCATTACCAGATTTTACCAGACATTAATGAAGAAACACAGTCCTATTTTTTACATTTATATTAGCTGCTTTGAGAAAGCCCTTGCGGAGCTCCAGTGGCGCAGTCAGTTAGCGCATGGTACTTACATGAGAAAACCCTTGGTACTGTTTGCCGTACAGATCTGTCTCCGTGGCTTAAATCAGGACCATGCCTAAACTTAAGAGATCCTTACTAGATGTTGGTATTAAATAACCCTGGCCAGTTTGTTTGTTTGTCTGTTTGTTTGTTAGGTCAGATTGAAGTTATCATGGATCGAAGACTGATGCAAGATGATAATCGCGGCCTTGAGCAAGGTGTCCATGATAACAAGGTTACAGCTAATTTATTTCGAATACTACTGGAAAAGAGAAGTGTGGTGAATATGGTAGGAAAAAAAATAACTCATATGTTCTGATGTTGATTGTTCTTTGCCACCCAAAATTTGACATTATGACTTTACACTTTTTTTATGACTTACAATTCCCGGTATTGAGATATCTTTATACTAGATGTAGCCTATAGTCACAAGAAAGAGAACTTCAGTTACACATAAGTCAGATTTGCATTTAGGTCATCTTGTTTTTTTAATTTTGCTTATTATGTAGATGGAAAATAATGTTAAGGAATCAGTTTGGATGAAATTTTCTGAAATTATTTTGAAAGAAAATAAGAGTTGAATTTAGGAATAAAACCTTGGCCCATTCTTAGGAGATCAAGTTTGATTAGTAAACTTTATTGGAAACCTTTGTGTACTTATTGTAGTCCTAGACTCCTCAATTGAAAATGGATTTACTTGTCTGTCTTTTTGCTCAGTTTTCATTTCTCAGAACAAACCCCAGCATTCCATTAAACAATCCAGCTAAAGCTCCATTAGACATCAAGCAACATGACAATACACCCCTTCAAGGCGACACCAAAGTCATCATCACCGCCCCCCCATGCTTTACTGATTTCCCACCACAGATGACTCTCTACACAGCCCTTTTTTTCCCTCATTGTGCTCTCCTCCTTTCTTCACTGACCCATTTCAGATCTTTTCAGCTCTTCTCAGCTGGCAGCCTCCCCACTGACTTCACATTTGACAGGGCTCTCTGTTCTAGGTATCAACCATCTCCTCCCACGCTATCCTTCTTCCCTCATGTTGCAGTGGAGACGTCACCCTCCTCCTCCCCTCCCCCTGCCCGGCAGAGCCAGCATTCCCCTAGGAAACCCTTTCTGCAGGCTTTCAGACACTCTTCCTTGTCTCCTATTAGAAATAAAAACCAAAACAGCCTCCATGCAGACATCTCCCCTTTTCCCCTGCACTGCCATCCTGGCTCCCACACCCTCTTGCGCCAGTTTGTGAGAGGTTTATGTCATTGCTTCCGTGTCACACTCCGTTCATTTTTGTGGTGCTTTAGCCTCCCCCACACACCTTTGCCAGCGTCACCAGATCCAGTAGATGTTTCACACCCTTTCCAGGATCACAAGATCTATCATCTTAGTTCACCTTGCAGCAACATTTGACACTGACCATGTCACTTCTTAGAAGACATTCTGAGCCAGCGCTTCCATGGTACCGTGCTCATTTGGTTTCCCTCCTGCCTCCCAAGTGGTTCTTTCTCTATCTCTCCAGTGGTTATTGATTCAGCCACTAAATGTCAGAGCTCCCAAGGGTTGTCCTCATGTCTTCTCCTTTTCTCATTATACTTTGTCCCTCTTCAATCTCTCCTACTCCCCTGGCTATGTGACCACCTCTACACGGATGAAACCGGCACAAACATTTCACCTCTAACCTGCAGACCCTACCACTTAGCTGTATCCTACTGTTCAGACCCGACATATCCGTGATTACTCTCATGATCTCTCTCCCCGTCCAAACCTGCTCTTTTCTAGTGTTCCCTCTCTCTGGGACTGGCCCCACCTTTCATCCAGTGCCACACACATAGGAGGGACCTCTCATTGGTACTCTCTTTGGCCTGCCCCTTTCTTTCTTAAAACAATAATCACCAGTGCTTGGCTCTCTTATTGCCTAAATATTTCAAATCTATAAACCCGCTTATTAAGACCACCCTAACCTAAACATCATGTCTTTCCTGAATCATTCTGCTCTTCTTTTCCTGACATATTTGTTCTCAATCAAGTAGGCAAAGTGATTTGTTTTTTCAAAACTCGATCTGACCTCACTGCCCCCTTTGAAACCCCTCAGATATCTTCTCATTGCTCTCCTGATAAAAGCCAAAAACCCTTCCCACGGCCTGAAGAGCCCCCTTCGTGATCTGGGCCCTGCCTGTCCCCCAGCCTCATCTAGCATGACTCACACTATTTCTCCTCTGGGCCCACTGATTTTCTTTCAGTCCCAAGTACTCCCCATGCACCCTGCGCCCATGGCACCTTTCCGTGGATATTAATACATACATACATACATACATGGGCATTTCCTTTGCATTTGCCCAGGGAACTAGTCAAAGGAGTCAGGTCAAAGCTGCCTTGGTCAACTGCTTTTACTTGAGCAGGCCAGAGCACCATCTTCAGTGCCTCCTCAGAACTGCACATCTGTCCTCCGTGCATAGATGTGATGATTTTTGATCATTGTCTCTCTCCTCTTTTGGACCATAACTTCACGAGAGTGGGGGCCATGTTCCTCTGCTTCTAGAATTGTTCCTAACAGAGGAAGCACCCCATCCTTATTGCAGGAATGAATGCACAAAGGCATCCACGAGGGAGCCGTAACAGCGCCCGATGCCACCACACTTACCCCAGGCCCCGCTTGCTGCCTCGTCACATGAGGCGTGTTCTCTTCCCCCTGCTCGATTCCAGGGACTCGTCTGCTTCATTTTCATGTGCCCCACACGGCTCCTTGCCTGTGGTAGCTATTCTATAAATAAAACACTAGTTGATTGAATGAAATGGCAACAGCTCATTAAAGCCAAGAATTCTTCCAGTATCTAGCATCTTTTAGGAAAAAAAGATTTTAATATCCATTTTTAGATGTCAAGATTTAAACCAGTTCTTGGGACTCGTGGTTTAAATCAATTACTGACAAGATAGCTTAATTTTAGGACTGAAACTGCACAGGAAAATCATTGTCTGAGTGCTGGCAGCTACTATCTTTTTCTCCTCCCGAAAATGTTTCCATCTTTTATGATTTTTTTTCTCTCTATATAGACACTAATTTGCAAAGCTTCTGTTAACTGTGGCAATAAGCATTTTCATGTCAGATCTATAAAGCTTTCACTTAGAAGTAAAATAATTTGTTTATTCCCATTCAAAAACTCCTTGGATAGTAATTGATTGAAATTTGATCCAATGTTTTTATAATCCTGTGTTGGTTAAATTTTTCTTTTGCTCAACTCTAGATTCTTGGACTTAGATCAATAGTTTCTTTTAAATAAAAAATGAACTAGAGAAGAGAAGATAAATTTTAATTTCTAGTGACATTGATTAAAAAGACAGTTGATTAAGGAATGTTCCATCTCATATAGCTTAAATTTTCCGAAAAGTACTTTTTTTTTTTTCTTCCAGAAAGTACTTTTATTTTCAACTCAGACTCTCATGTTTAAACCATTGACAGTAGGAAGCAGGGTGATGAGGAGACCCTCTCTGTACAAGAAGACGTTTTAGCAGGAGGTCTTCAGCCTGCCGAAGCCTCTGGGAGTGATCCGGGTGACTAAGTAGAACTGAGTCCTGTTCTTGAGTGTTCCACAGAGAGAGAGTGAGAACAGGGACTGGAGTGGTACTTTTGAGATGTGAAGTTGTCCAGTGGGTTGCCATAGCTCTATGAGGTGAACTGTCATCCATGGTAATGACACTCGGGGGTCAACGGAAGTGGAAAATGAGAATTGTCTGTTTGGCATTGACCCTTTAGGTTTTGTTTCCTTGATGCTTACTCCCTTTCCCTTCCCGCCGACTGCTGTATACAGTCAAGGGCGTTGAACCAGGAGTTAGAAGTGCTACAAGTGTTCAGGTATTACAGCTGTGTCTTTTGACCTGTGATACCAGTTATTTACGTGTAAGGAAAAAGAGCTAGGAGAGATCAGATGAAAAGCTCACATGCTTACAGGGCTCAGAGAAGTGATGGCATGAGGGAGGTTGGTCAGGTTTCAGGGCAAACACTTAAGTGAGGTGACCCCAAGTCTGTGATGGGTATGAGGATACATCCCACTGAGAGCTACAACTCAGCTGCACTTGAGGGAATGTCAGGGCCCTGTGTGACTTGGATTTCCGGTGTTTTGGGTGAAAAAAATAAAGTTACCTGTTGTGGGGAGTTTTTTTTATTGTTGTTGACCATTTCAACATGAAATTTCCTGGATGTTTTTTTTTTTCTTTTTTTGAGAGTTGGCCGAAAAACAGACATTAGTACCATGCAGACCTACCAAAACCTATCTATAGGCAAATTTAGCCCACAGATCACCAGGCTTTACCTCTGCATTAAATGAGGTTTATTTCTAAATCTTATGACTCATTTTATTTTCATTCATTATTTCTTCTGTCTCTGTCTTTTCCTGCATCCTTTCCCCTACTGTATTTTTCTCTTATTTATTTATATTACATTTGCTTGTTGATAGATTAAGTTCAAAAAACATTTATCAAGTTCCCACCGTGTATCAGGTCATACCGATTAAGCAAAAGTGATTCAAGATATCATCTCTTATTATCTTAGATTATTTATTTAGCAAGTTTTGATGTAGATGAATGGAAACCTTTGATGTTTAGGGATCACATAACTTAAGTGGGCTTAATGAAGATACCATGGAGCTTAGGAAGAGATTCTGACTTATGAAATAAGGGCTAGAACCCAAAGGAGGTCTCAACTTGGTATGGTTTGGAATCAGAATGTGCTGGAAACTCTTTATAATTTCATACAGGCTGAAAGGAAAAAGCTAGACCTGAACAGCTTGAAGCCTTCCAACACACAAGAAACCAAATAATGTTTAGAATAGTATATTAGTTACTGCAAGGCTGGGGAATTCATTTACAGCTTAAATAAACACATAAAATTTCCCATAACAAACATGCCTTATCAGCGTTGGGTTTATCATAAAAGTTTCAGTTAAAAGATTACCTTTCCAGGAGATTAGTCAAAAAATGATAATTCATCAGCTAAATATCTTGTCAAGCCCCTCGTTGCTATAAAAATGTTAAGAAAGTGCATGAATCCTGGAACTTCTGTGTGATTTTGCCCCACCCCACCTGGCCAGCTTCCAGCGATGTTGTATGTTCTTGGTGCTTTTCTAACTCTGAACTACAACTCTTGCATAGACTTCTCTTCCTTATCCTGCTTAGGACAATAAATGGCACAGTTTTCGAATTCTCAAAGCACTTACATTCATGGCATTGTTTCCTTTGACGAGGCTTATCATTAACATGTTTCTGAGTCTGAATCACTTTCTTAATCCAAAACTTTTTGAAGGGTGAGACTTGAACCTTCAGTTCCAAAAAGAACGGTTTCTTGGGCAAGGTTGTCTGGGGCGACGGTTTCCGGCATATGTCCACAGAGCTGTGTCAGACCGACTGAGATTTTGAGATTTGCTTTGGGGGCTAAACTTTGGCTTCCTAGGGCTCATCCCTGGACATTCTGATTAAGTAGATTTGGGTTAGGGTTCAGGGATCCATGCTTAAATCTTCCCAAGCCATTCTTATGTGTGGTCAGTTTGGGGGCACTGAGAGCCAGGGGAACTGGTGCAGGTCAGGAGGAATGGTACATATGCCCACTACTGTTTGAAAGGTATGCAGAATCCATCAAGAAGTAGCCCACCTATTCACTGAAGTGTCCAGGGATTCCTCCAAGGGCAGAGAACAAAGCCAGAGAGCTTTTTCTGAATCTTACTTGACCTAGAATGGATTTAATGCCTTCTGATTCTGATACAGCAGGTGTCTTCTTTTCTGTTGGAATCTTTTATCTTTTATTACTGAAAACTGATTTTGTCAGCAATCCTGACCTAGATTATGAAGCCCTTTGATCTTGGAATACATTTAAAGTTTCCGGTTGAAACTGTTCCCTCAATATTCAACAACATGCATTAAATTTCAGTATTGTTGGTGAATATAATTATCTATGCTTTATTTAATCTTTCTTGTAAAGAAAGAGTGTGGGATGGGTACATATATGTATATATATATTTTTTTACAACTCTTTCAGACCTGATATATTTTGTCGGTATCTTAATATTACAGTGTCCTTCTATTGCCTTTAATTTTTTTTCTCTCTCTCCGTATTCTGAATTGTAATGACATCTATAGTTCACTGCTGGCAAGATGCCTGTCACTCTTTGCTCAGCACCCTCTGTTCAGTGCTAATCTGACATTCTGAATCTTAAGCCCCGTATCTCCTATAAATCCTATCCTTTCACCCAGATAAGTAGCCAAGCCTTTTATTTGAGCTCCATATTACAAAAAGGATGCAAAATCAGAGGATATCAGTGAAATGGACAGTTTAAAAATAAAATACAAAATTAAATTTGTTCCACGTGTCACTGTTGATCAAAAAACCTTTCTACATAAATTATTTTCTTCTCAGTGTTTTTCTATGTGTGCTCTCTTATACCTTAGGCGTTATTGGTTAAGGTTCTACTTAGTCATTGATTTAATTAATTGAGTGTGTCATCTACCATATGCCTATCCCCAGCCCTGGCAGGCTTATTTAATATCTGAACATGCTGAACCACTTGTCTGAAAGTATATACCATAGCAATGACTAAAGTACTTTTTAAATTCTAGTGAATAATTATGTACAAGGTAAATATGTACTAACTATTGCATAACATAATTTAAACAGTTCCTGTTCCGTGGCTGTGATTTACCAAATTTAACAGATGATCTTGGAATACTCATTGTGCTACTTAAAAACCTTATTTATTTTGAGAGTTTCACCCCCACCCAAAAAAAAAATCCTATAATTGGGTAACATGTATAGAGCATAGCTTTGGATCGCCACAAGAATTATGGTGTAGTTGAGTATAAATGAAACCACGAGAATATGCTGGGTAAAACCAGGGAGAAGAGATCATATTTGATGGTGTGCAAGATGTGTGAATATCCCAACCTGTCTATTTAAGAATTGTGTGGTAGGTTGAGAAAGAGTTTCCATTAAAACATTATACCTTTATCCTAAAATGTTTTTTTGGAAAACGTTGTCAGGATTTTTAGTACTAAAACAGTGGAAAAAAGATCTTTCTAAACATGAGCTAAGTGGACACTGTTCATTTTCTTATATTTCTTACAGATGAAATTGGTAATCTCTGTGTTAGCTAAGACTGTTAGTTCCAAAATATCATAAAATTAAACATAAACTGCTTATATTTCTTTTCTATTTAAACCCTGTTGGGTAATTCCATTAATATTGTGAAAACTGCAACTATGTCACACTTAGCCATTTCTGTTTTTTCTTGATAGGAAGAAGAAAAGAAGTCGGTCAGTTATCCTTCTCTCGTTAGCCACATAACTTCCTTTTTCCTGAATCATCCTGTCTTCACAATGACAGAAAAGATCCCCGTGCCCACCCTTCAGCTGCTAGGTGAATTCTCTCCGTTACTGTCGTCTTTGCCTTGTGACATTCATCTCGTTAATCTGAGGACAATACAGTCAAAGGTATATCCCAAAATGTATCTATAAAGAATTACTTTTTACAATATATTTGATATAAGGGGATGAGAAGCAGAAAGAAATCCAGCTGACCCTTGAACCGGAGGAGCTGGAATGCACTGGCCGGCTAACCCAGGTTGTTTTCGGTAAACACAGTACAGGACTGAAAATGTATTTTCTCTTCCTTATGATTTTCTGAATAGTTTCTTTTCTCTAGCTTACTTCATTAAAAGAATACAGTGTAACATACATATAACATATAAAATATGTGCTGATCAACTGTCGATGTTATCAGTAAGGCTTCCATTCAAGAGGAGGCTATTAGTAGTTATGTTTTGGGAGAGTCAGAGTCCTGTGGATTTTTGACTTGCAGGGAGGGGGGTCGTCACCCCTAACCCCCTGCACTGTTCAAGGGTTAACCATACTGTGAGTTTTACTATGCTTCAAGGAGCCTTTCAGAGGACTTGACCTTTAGGCAAAATCATTCTACCTTTCATTTGGTTAGGGAATATTATCTTTTTATAAATAAGAAAGCAAACTCTGCCCCCAGGGTCACATAATAGTAGGTGGGAGAACAGGCCTTAAGATCAGCTCTTCTGGTATTTTCCATTCATTTCTCCTTTTTAGCCAGTATTTCTTGAGGAGTTAGAGAATTAAGAAGCATAGCATTTAATTATTTCTCTATCAGAGGACTTGTACACTGATATCTTTCTCCTGAAAGTCACTGCAACTCAGACCTTTGCATTGAGAAACAAACTCTTTAAAGACATCTAGAGATGGGCTAGAGGAAGAGAGGGAAAGACTTTATTAGATTCGGAATTTTTCTTCAGTTAAGACTGCTTTTGTTTACATGTATGCCAACTTTTAAAAGTCAGAGATTGCATTTGAAAAGAATAAAAATTAGACATTTGACATCATTTTTGTCCTTCATGGAGCTGTTTTGATATTGTGAATTGACATATGCATGGCTGGAAATAGTAAGTGCTTAGGGATTCTGTAGGGAATGTGATAAATGGCCCAAGTATGAAAAAAAGAGAATGTTCATGTTTGAAGACCACGTAAGAAGAGAAAAATGTTTCCTTTAAGCACAAAGAACTAAAGCGAACCAAAGTAAGGATAAATGCCTGCAGATCTGGACATACAGGGCTTTTAAAACTGTAGTGACCAAGAGAAAGAACTTAGCCCTAACTGTAGGAATAGCCATACGGCCCGTGATAATGAATACAGGTGAACGCAGGAGGCCTGCATCTATCTGCATGTGTCAGAAGTCTTATTCGATCATGTGAACAAACCTGCAGGATTTATTTCATGCCTACTACCTTACAGTTACAGCTAAAGGCACTAGGGATACCGTCATGGGCAAACGCATGACAAACAACCCCTGCCTTTCTGAAGCATGGATCCTGATGGGGGGAGAAAAATAAAGAAGAAAAAAGAAGAGAGTCGTATAATGTGTTAGATGGTGATAAGCATCAGGGAGGGAAAGCCAAAGGGAAGGATGTCTCTGGAAGTTGACGCAAGTTTGCATGTGGTTTGAGGAGGATCTTGCCTTAAGGGTGTTAATGGAGTAAAAATCCGAGGGAGGTTAGAGAGTAAGAGACCCATGCAGATTTCTGGAGGTAGAGTGGTCCGGGAAGAGTTACAAGCAAGCAGAATGGCCTAAATGTGGGTGCTGTGGTGAGAACAGAAGCTCCGTGGGAGCTGGCCTTTTCTTTGATTCCTTGCATCGTTCTATTGCCTAGAAGAGCGCTTGCACATAGAAGGGATTCAGCCACAATTTGCTGATTGAGCAAATCTCATGAGTGCTCTTTCTAGGATTCTGCTAGTCTTTTGTGGGTCGACTTTTGACTCATGGAAAGAACACAGCAGCGATGGATAGCCTCCCCGAGTTTTCCTCTTATTAATTCATGAGCCAGAGGGAACGAGGGGGTAGAGTGGCGGTTACCAAAGACTCCGAGCCTCAGTCTGCTGCCTCTGGGCATGGATGGTAGAGGATGTTAGCAGCCTATGGATCTGAGGGCTTCTGGGGCACACGGCGGCCATTGTTCCTTCACCTCGTTTCTAGATGTCTCTCCCATGATTATTTTCCAGAAGCAGATCTAGTTGTCTACAGTCAATGAATGTAGGGTCTCACCC
Organism: Neogale vison; assembly: GCF_020171115.1. Classification (NCBI taxonomy): domain Eukaryota; kingdom Metazoa; phylum Chordata; class Mammalia; order Carnivora; family Mustelidae; genus Neogale; species Neogale vison. The sequence continues at coordinate 185,091,326 of NC_058091.1, read as the reverse complement.
ACCATAATCCACGGCTGGCACCTGTTTTCCATATCACCTCTTTTTTATGGATACCTGCTTCTTTCATTCTCCCTGCATGTTGCCTAGCTTTCTGTCACCCAACTCTCATCTCTTCCCAGATTAAAAATCCTGTTGCTACTCAACTAATTCACGCTCTCAAGAATTTAGGCTCTGTGTGGTCTGGCCTTCGCTCACTATATCCACTTGGCGTCCCCTTGCTCCTCACGGCCTTCGGGTGGTGGCCCACCTCCACTCCCTGATGGCTGGCCGGGGCTGACTCAGCTGCCTGTTAGAAAACGGGGCTGCTCTCAGAGCCACCGCCTCAGGTCTGTGGCGAGAAACACAGAAGCTATTGCTGTGAAGGCCCTTTGGAAACAGAAATGCTTTGTAAACATACATTTGTGTCCTGATGGGGCTTACGGTACTGGTCAGCCCAGGGGCAAACCAGGGGTTTCGCAGAGGAAATAGAGAGCAATTTAACAATTGGGCCAGGAAGAATCAAGACTGAAATGTTAATGTTTAACCATAACTAGCATGTTGGCTCATGGTCCAAACTCAGTATTTGGGGCTGTTTCACATTATCCTATCAATCAGTGCTGGTTCCTATGTTCGTCTTTGACTCTTAGCACATATTTCTAACAGTTATTTAAAAAGCTCACCAGTAATCCAAGGGGATTGATTTGGCCATTCAAAATCGCTTCTTTAAAGAATTGCTTTCTGTCCCTTAACCTCTGGTAATAGGAAAATAATCATTGAAAGAAGCTGATGTAGGTATTGAATCAAAGAAATCTTGGTGCTTAAAAAGATGTCAAGTGTAATTTCATGGTTACACTAAAAGAAGACAAAAATGACTTGGAAGAAATCCAGAAGCCAGACCTCAACATTTTGGATTGTGTTCCTATTTTTATGTGCTGGCAGCTCCAAACATACAATCGTGAATTGTTCCTTTGGACGTTGAAAGCATTTTTCCCATTGAAATAATGTGAACATGGCTCTCGGCTTCTAAGCAAGACCAGAGCTCTGCATTGGTCTGTGTGTAAGTAAGCATTTTCATAACTACCACCTCCCAGTGTTTCCACAAAAAACATGTTTGAGAATCCCCTCCCGGACATGAGGGAGTCACATCTCTCTTCCTGACTCACTGATGGAGGAGGCCTCTGCTTGCCCAGCTCCTGGGCCACATTGTCAGAAGCTTCCTCACGTCCTAAACCTCATGTGGGCAGCCTGATTCCTCAGGGAGAAAGTGGGTATGGGCTCAAACAACAGTAAGAGGAGCGAGGGTCTGGAGGTGTGCTGACTCATCACGGTGCTTCAGCATTTCCAACTACCCATCCTCAGAGTCAATGTGTCCGGGTCACACTGGAGAGATTTTGAAACCGAGACTTCTACAGGTTTCCCCGTCTCTGCAGTTCTGATTCCAGAGGTCTGGGGTGGGGCAACTTAGGAATTAGTAATTTTTAAAAATTCTCGTGATTCTAAAAATTACTGTTATCTCCATTTACTTAACTGGGAAAGTAAGAGCTGGAAATTAAATGCCTGAGATAAAATTACGCAGCAATGAATGGCAGAATTAGGGCCCACATGCAGGTTTTCTGAATCTGGGTGCTGGACAGGGCCTCAGAGGGTGGTGGTGGACTTCTTAAGAGTTACTAAATCTGCTCCTCCCAAATCCAGTTTTTCAGGAATTATTCTGTATTGGTAGATGAGTTTGTTTTTATATAAGCATATCTTGCTCTTATTTTGTATGTTTTTGGAGAAAAACTGATTGCGTGTCATATAGTTGCAGTCAGATGAAATTGGAAGCAAACATCTCTTAAACCGTGTCTCACAGCATTGCCGAGTGGCTCCGTGCAGTCCCGTCTAGCCGTGTAACTGTCAGCCTTCTCCTTCTGTAGGCCGCCCCCCACCCTTCACTTTACCACCTTCTTTTCTTGTACTGTCAAAAGCTTGACATATTAAAAAGAGGATTCTATAAAGGTTTGAAAACTGGGAACAGGAGCACCACTGAAGTGGTCGGGAACAGGAAACCCATGCCATCATCAGGAAGAGGTATTAATTAAGGGAGAAGGGAGTCTTGGTAGAGAGGATGCTGGGAGAATCTCACGGGGGCACAGATCATCGATCAGGGTTCTGTAGGCTGGAGTGATAGGTTCAGCCTGGAATGCAGACGTTCCAGGGACCAGAAGGAATTTGATTAAGCCATTTAATTAGGCTTCATGGAGCCATGCTGCCTTGATGTTTTGCACAATGATATGTTGTTCGACCTTTTTCCTCTCCCCCAGATTATTTCCACCACTTTTATGTTCAGATGTATTTTTATTTAATTCACGTATAGATCTGTATCTTTGTATCTGTATCTACCTCTATCTCTGTATATTACATTTAGCTCTATTCTCTGTGACATTTTATTCTGATTCTGTTTAACCATTTCTTGCAGATAGTTAACTAATAATTTCAACATCAGCATCACTTACTGAACAAGATTTTCTCTCTCCACTAGTTTATACCACCCCCTTTTCTTATAAGAGGCAGTTTAAGGTATTTCTTCATTTTGCCTTTCTTATAAGAATTGATTGGTACTTTATTAATCTCCCTGGCATCTGGAAAGGTGAAAATTGTGGAGAAAATTTCCTTTGTTGTACATATCTAAGAACAGCCATTCACCTTACCTGTTCTTTCTGTCATCTTATCTTGTTGATCAAAACAGGATAACTGTTATTGGACATTTTAATGAATACCCTGGAAAATGAATTTCAACTGGTTATTTCCTGTCTCAGGACTTAAAACACTGTGCAATTTTCTCACCTTTCCTGTTGCCAGAATAACACGGAAAGATGGATGTTGGTAAGCATTTTCAAGGAATCTGGGCAGGTTGGAGAAATTTTTCCACCAGGTGTTTAGCTCTGCCGTAATCTGTTAGACCTTAGACATTCTTTGAGGAGCGTGGGGACACATTTCTCTTGGAGAATTTAGTCAAAGTTATGGCTTCTCTCTTCCACAGAAAAAAAGTGTGCACCCATAACATTTACTAGTTTCCAGAAGTGTACTTCTCTGTGAAGCTCGCATTATTTATGAGCAAATCAGGTTTCTTTTGGTGTGAGACCAGACCGGCACAGCTTTCTATTCTGAGTTCTCACCCACTTTGGTAAAGGAACACTGGCATGCTCCTTTGCTTATGAGACCCTGCCATGTGTGTGGATAATTTTCAGCATGGCCTTAAATCCTGCTTAAAATGGGGTGAATGGATGGGTAGGCAGGCTGGCTGGATGGAAATGACCGCGTCCACGCCTTCCTTTCTGAATTGATGTATATTTTGATAAATTGTGGTTTTAGCACTGCTGGAACTGTGGATTAAATACTCCCTTTTTCTAACCTCAGATCAGAGAGTGAGCTCCTTCCGGTTGTAGGCTTTTCTTCTATTACATTAGAAGCGATCTTTCTCCTTTCCTTCCCGGCCATGAGCACCAGTCCTTAGTCAGGGTGAAGGCAGGAGGGTGAAGCTGTTACTGTCCTGCTGCCTTTGTTTGAGCCCTCGCCTACACTTACCACCTGGTTCGCTTAGCACACAGCCCCTCATTCTCTCACTTGCCTCATTCACAACATGGCACTGATAATAGGACTCACCTCAGAGATGTGCTAGGGATTAAATGACTCACTCAGAAGAGTGTCTGGCAGGTAGTAAGCACGGGGTGCTTGACAAATGAAGTTCTTAACAGTCACGAGCAGTGGTGACTGTTACTAAAAATGTAGGCACTTTTTTTTTTTAATTGAAGGTTGAAGTTTATTCCCAAAGTAAATCTTGATGTCACCTTGACTTGTATTCTTTATATATTTGGGGCGGGGGGTGGTTTAAGATTTATTTATTTATTTGACAGAGAGAAGGAGATCACAAGTAGGCAGAGAGGGAAGCAGGCTCCCAGCTGAGCAGAGAGCCGGATGCGGGGCTCAGTCCCAGGACCCTGAGATCATGACCTGAACCGAAGGCAGAGGCTTTAACCAACTGAGCCATCCAGGCGCCCCTCCTTATATATGTTTTTGAAAACTCTGAGAAGTTATTAATAAAGTACCTAAAATTGTCTACATGCCAGGCGTAATGCTGAGGGTTTTCTTTGTAAAGAGAGCCTTATTTAGCTCTCCCAGCTCTACTGTGAAGGTGGGCAATATCGTGCCCCCATGTTTCAGAAGAGGACACTCGCCGACCGAGAGATGGTAGGTAGCCTTCCCAGGTCTTGCAGCCAGTAAATGGCGTGCCAAGGGGTGCACCCCAGCATGGCTGACTCCAGATCCCCACCCAGAACCTCATACTCCTCTTCTCTGGGAACAAAGGGAAGTAAGAGTGCCGAAAATGTTAGGGAATCCTCTGCCTGTTTTTCTCTTGACCACTCAGTCATGGCAGGACACCCTTAAAAGGATCCACCCACCATCTGTGGGGAGGATCACGAAGGACTAAGGTAGGGTGGATAGGTGATCATTGCTAGTTGACCGTGAGAGGGTATGCTTCGTGACTGGGACGTTCACGTGCACGTAAATGTAATAATGCAAACTTGCATACCACCTCCCCCGTTTCAGAGACTGCTGTGAGAGGAATTGAGTTCTTCCTTGAGAAGTATTCCGTACAGGGTCCGGCACACGGCTAGCGCTCAGAAAGTGTTAGCTGTGGTTACTGTTATCGTCACTGTGGTTGGCACTTGATCCTCCAAGGGGCACTTTGGGAGCCTCACCGAGTTTTCTGAGTTCTGAGAAGTTAAATGATGTCTTCGCAGACACGCGACTGGCTCATGGTAGAACCAAACCAAACCTTGCCTCCGATCCAGCTTTTTCTAACCTCGATGGCTTCGTTCTGCCAGCCGCACCGCCTTCCCTCCACTCCCCGCAGTCGCCAGAGAAACCTCACGGGCCCCGCTTAGCCTCAGAGCCGCCGGTTGCTTTATCCAGTGGAAGTTAGTTCCACAGTGGATTCTCCAAGTGCCTTTGGGACACCCGAGTCCTTCTGAGGGGATTCAGCCTTCGCTGTGATCTGAGCTGTTTCACAGACACACTCGATTTGCCACTCACCTTGCACAGTGCTTGGCCCAATGTCAAAGTTGGTAAATTTTCTTCCCTACCCACTTCCCTTTTTTTTTTTTTCCCCCCCGAGGTCCAGATAGTACTCATACACTAATGAGTGTGAAAACGGGTCTTTCAGAGTCT